>NC_054391.1:1800000-2100000 GCF_001625195.1 Drechmeria coniospora | reverse complement strand
AGGTGGTGTACTTGACGGAGCCGGCGTACGAGATAGGCATCGTACAACGACAATCATGAGGGACATGTTGCCTCCGCCTCCACCAGGTAGCCAACCAACCATCCTACCAACCATACTACCAACCATCCTACCAACCATCCTACCATCCTACCAACTATCCAACCATCCTACCAACTATCCTACCAACTATTCTACCGACCATCCTCCCGTGAACCAAAGTATCGTACTGTACTCGTACCTCTACAGACATGTACCTCGGAAGCATACTACTTGTGCTCGTAGTACGTATTAAGAATTAATCACTGCAAGCAAGTACCAATATTACCTACTGCACTGAGCAAGTACTTGCACCTCCAGGTAAGTACTGTACTGTATTGTACTGTACTGTGCATGAAAGGAGGTACCTACCATATAAGTACATGTATTACTACTCCGTAAATATAAACACCTTCAGTACGGAGTACGGAGTACTCAGGTGTATACTGGTACGGTGTAATTAATAAACAAGTACTTATAGCACTCCCTAGAGTGCCCCGTAATTAGTGCCCATTCAAGAGATGCGGCCCGTTCGTTCTCGTGTGTCCACCCCCCCCCCCGATCGTCGCCCCTCCCCCGCTTTTCCTCCGCTGCATTATCACTTACTTACATGCACAAGTTACTCCGTACTTCGTATATCATTATATGTACATGTCCAGAAATGGCTGTTCTGCTGCCCCGTGCCCCTTCTACAGGTATTAATTAATTGACGCTCTTTGAATCCTTGGCCATTCTCCTCAGGTACGGTGCACCATTTTTGCTCGTCACAATCACCCTCGCCGCCCTCGCCGTCTCGCCTCGCCAACTCGTGTCCGCCTCCCAGTTGCCCTCATGTTGGCCCGGGATGCATCCAACGCTCGCCTCTCTCATTTTCGCCATCTTCTCCGTATCCGTCCTTTCCACAAAGCTCCTTCGCCTGTACCTAAATGCTCACTCCTTCTCCGCCGTCGCCTTCGTCATCTTCCTACCGATATTCGTCCTGCCCGACGCCGTCTTGATATGTTCTGAGTGGCTATTTCTGCGCCGCAAGAATGGCACCTTGCCGTTCATGGCCTTCGCTGTCGCATGCCTGATCAGGTACTTGCTCTCTCGATGAGAGTCTCCTTCCCTGCTTCTCCCGTGGAATTTTGCTGATCAAGGTCGACGCGTCATCATCAGCCTAATCACCTTCTTTGCAGCCACCTCCCAGCTGAGCTTCTTTTGGCAGACGGGTGGTGAGATCGAATGGTCCGATGCCGCCTCCTTCGCCCTCCACGGCGAGGGTCGCAAGGTGCTCCTGAGCGGTTCCGGCACCGCAATCGTCGTCAGCGGTGTCATTCTTGCCATTTCCTGGACCGTCCAGACCATGCTCTATCGAGCCGTGGGCATCCTGCTGGTAACCGTTGAGGACCATCTCGTCTCGAGTACGCCTGCCAGCTCTTTCCCTCCTCTACACTCTTCCTTCATGCTTCCGTTGACAAACTGGCACAGTCTTTCGATGGACCCTGCGAAAGCTGGGATGGGAAGCGTATGCCAAGCAAGGCGATGAATCCTTTCTGCCCCTGAGAGAGTATGTGTACGACAGCGATTCCGATTCCGATGATACGGCGAGCGAACGCACACTTCCCGTCGGAGGGGGCAATCTCACTCCGGATCGACCCATGACTCGACGGTGCCTCGTGTCCTGGGGAGTGGCCATCGCCGCACTCGTAACCTTTGTCGGCAATGTTTTGATATTCGACCCCGATCGTCCATATGGTCGCGTTCTCACCACGCTTCCCCTTCCCTTGCTCGACACCTTCAAGACAAAGCACATTGCATGCTCCGGGAGTGCATGGCCGCTCCCAGAACTCATCCAGCGGCAAAATTGGGAGCTGCCTGAGGGGTACTTCAAGGGCTGGGCTCCCGGCCTTGACAATCACTTCGCGCGCACGTATAGGGAGAGGAGGCCAGCTTGGCTACCCCGACCAGTTCCCTCCGGCTTCTCCAGATGGGATCCGGAGACGAGGCGTTTGATGAAGGACAACGCCAACGGCTCATCGTCCCCGACAACCACGGCAGCCCTACACGATGGCTCCTCGTCGACACTCGCTCATGATGGCAGGTGTCCCGAACCTGTTGTCGACGATCCCTTTTACAACCCAATCAACGACCCGATGAAGATCAGCAACCTGGCAAACGACCTCCTGCAACCTCTGCGGGAGACACTCGAGTCGGTGGATATAAAACACATTGCCCTCATTCAGATGGAGAGCATGCGTGAGGAACTGTTTCCTCTTCGCCATGGGTCGGATTTTCACCGACTAATCATGAAGTCTCACGACGAGCTGGACTATGACGCCACCAACGATCTGCTATCTCGCCTTACTGTCAACACGGAGAAACTTACCGGCATGGCGGGAAATTTCAAGAGCCGAGACGGCCAGCCGTTTACCCGCAAGTCGACGGAGTGGAACGATACGACTGACGCCGGCTTTGGGGGCATCAACATTGTTGGTGCGCACACGACGAGCAGCGTCTCAACCAAGAGCACGGCCGCCATCCACTGTGGCATCTGGCCCATGCCGGTAGACATGTTTGAAGAGTCCGAGTCGCAGAACTACCAACCCTGCATCCCCCAGATTCTAGAGCTTTTCAACAGCATGAAGCAAAACTCTTCCGGATCCGATTACCGCCATCGTCAGTGGTATCCTGCCTTTTTCCAGTCAGTCACCGACCGCTATGACAGACAGGACGTCTTCGACAGTCGAATCGGCTTCAAGCACATCGTGACAAAGGCTCGTATCGAGGAAGACGGGTCAAAGAATTCTGGCCTCGAAGAAATCAACTATTTTGGATATCCAGAACCGGTTTTGAAGCGATATCTAAGGGACTACATTGCAAAGGCGACAGCTGACGACCAGCGCATGTTCCTATCGCACTTCACCAGCACGACACACCATCCGTGGGCAACGCCCAAGTCGTTCAAGACCTTGGACTACATGGGCTCCGCCCACGGCGGCTTGACGGACTCGCACAAGGATATGAACAAGTACCTTAACACGATACGCTGGAACGATGCCTGGCTGGGCGATTTGATGCAAATGCTTGACGATCATGGTATTGCCAACGAGACCCTGGTTGTACTTGTTGGCGACCATGGCCAAGCCTTTTCTGAGGACTTCCAGAAGACGGGAACGTACGAGAATGGTCACATCAGCAACTTTCGAGTCCCTATTACTTTTCGCCACCCCCACATCCCTCGGGTGCAGCATGTCGTGAACGCGACTTCGATAAGCATTATCCCTACTATTCTCGACCTTCTCATCAGCACCGGCTCGCTCAACAAGCAGGACACGGCGGCCGCTTCGGACCTGATCCAGGACTTTGAGGGTCAGTCCCTCATTCGGCCGTACAAGACAACGTACAACGGCCGTCGGGCCTGGAACTTTGGCATCGTTAACCCGGGCGGCCGGATGCTTTCCGTGACCTCGGCAGATGCACCGTGGCGACTCGTGTTGCCTCTCGACGGAAAGACAGAGTACGTCTTCAGTGACATGGGGAAAGATCCTCTCGAACTGGATCGCATGCTGCGATGGTCCATGAATAGCCTCGTGTCCGAGGTGCGGCGGAAATACGGCGAGGGCGCGGCAACCTGGCTCGCCGAGGCAGAGCCGGTAGCACGGTGGTGGGGGATGGAGCGAAAACGGCTCTGGCAGTACGAGGAGAAGTAATCTTCCATTATTGCCCGGCTGTAGGATTGTATAGCGGCGGTGATTTTCTGAGAGTTCGAAGCATGGTGGATGGTGTTCATACTATGGCTGGCTGGAGACTTGATTTGCATGCATTTCACTTGCATTTTGCGCCCTTGATTGCATACAGCGGAGTTTGTTTGGGTCCATGGGTGGGTGGTTTAGATGGCATGGCAACTATATTGGGTACTCACGCTGAGCGTGGATAGTAAATTGAATCAGCCAAGGCATTATTCAGACCTACTTGACCCCATTGATCCGCTTCAGAACATCGTCGAAGAAGGAGTTTGAGAAAGTGTAGCAGCATAGCTGTTGTCGACTTGCTGCCACTTCATGTCAACTCGAGCTGCGCGATCCGGCAGCAAAAGCACCCGCCACTCTTGAAGGAGACCGATGAGATTTCGAGTCTATTCCATCAGCCAATACTCGTAGCGTTCAGCTAGATTCATTGCGGCTGAGGAATCTTGTTGGCAGATCAGGACTTTCCAAATCTTTCTTGCCAGCGGCATATTCACTGCAGCCAGCCCGGAGGCGGAACCGATATCAGTGAATGCGGGCAAGTTGATGGCGGATTTCCTAGATAGAGTCGTCGAGAGACTGGATTCACTACCATCTGTGCTTTTCCATATCAAGGGCACCAGTTTAAATAGTATCTCGTATTGCTGCCTATAAATTGATTCGATGAAATGGACTGGCCACTGCTGCTTTCTTCCCTTCTCCAACATCTGTACATACTATCGCCAGACCTTGCCATTCCCGCTGGTCATCGAAGACATCAGCGTTCCTCCGATTCTTAATTGAAACAAATTCAACGAGGAAATCAACGAGGAAATCAAGGAGAATGAGATCGGCAATGAAAGGCAACGTGGAAGGAGCCGGGTTGGAAACTTGTCACGGCAACAATCACCTCCAAGCTCACTTTCACTTTTGCGGAACAGATGGACGTCTGACGCCCAGTCCATATGCCGTCGAGTATTTTTCTCCCGAGGTGCAAACGAGCCTCAGCCGATACGATCAGGGAGACAATGCCTTCGTTCATAGTCGCTTGGAGAGCATATCATCAAACGAGAGCGACGGTTCAAGTCCTGCAAGCCGCATTCCGAGCAGATCAATACCTACCTTCAACGGCGTTCCGTGCCGAGATGTGCTAGAAGCTGTTGAGAGGAAGATGCAATTCATCAGTTTAGCGGGTGAGAGCACAAACTCTCCAATAAAGTATCGCTTCCATGGCAGCCAGTTTGCCAGGATGGAAAACTTGGCTAGCCACTGTGTTTCTGCGACGATGACGCCGCATCAAAACGGCGACTTGCACGATGAATGCCCTAACCGCAGCACCGATGCAATACTCGACGGATATCTTCCTCGATCTGCCCTGTCTAAAATTCGACCGCATCTCCCCATGAGAGGAGAGATCGCTCTTCACGTCCCGTCAGCTGCCCCCAATCCCCCATCTCATGCTTCCGAGCAGCACATGACTTCAACTGCCACAAAAGCTGAACAGGTGCTTACGCTGAAGGGGTCCAAGGTCTTCACCCCCATGAGGGCACTTCAGAACTTGGAGAAGGTAGCGCAGAAAAGCGTTGCTGGGCTGGGTTGGTCGCACCAGAGTCTATCTCACAAGTTCTCGAACAACTACCGTGGGCAGCATACGGACAAGAATGCCGGACGTGAAGACCTACCTGACGAGCTCAACTGCTCCCTCTGGCTGACGAATCTCCCGGCGGACCTCAGCTATCCCGAGCTCATCACGGCGATTGGCGCCCGCGGCCGTGTGTACGGTACCTTTATCAATTACCCCGACAACAAGCAATTCCGTACAGCGGCCGCCAAGGTCGTATTCTTCACGCATGAACCCGCGCAGCGACTCAAGGCCGAATCATGGTCTCGTGGGTTCTATATCCGCGACCACCGCGTACGCATCTCTTACAACCGCATCAAGAGCGCCACGCAGCCGACCTCACGGCAGAAGAACTCGCGCGTGCTGCTTATTACTGGCCGTGTCGATTTCGTCAACATTGAAAGCATCCGTGCCTGGCTCAACGAGCGAATCATTTGGCAAGAAGATAGGGCCATTGAGCTCATCAGGGCCAAAGACCGCGCAGTCGTCGAGTGGCGATTCTGCAGCTACCGCAACCAGGCCGAAATGGCCAAACTAGCACTCGAGAAGGAGCGTCCAACAGGATTTGAGATGGTCGAGTTCGGCGAGGATCCGTGCGAAAAGGGCGATACAATGGCCTCATACGGTGTTGCTGCCGAGAGGATCATGGGCGCAGCATCATATTAGAGTCTGCCGCCTGCTCCAGATGCATCGCACACGGACAATGATATGAATGGCGAAGATTTTCGAGGCCATCTGGTACAGGAGACGAGATTTGCATGGCTATGAAGGTGTACGACAGGTATGTGTCGCCAAGTTGATGAGATATGGATGACAATGTTTAGAAGGTTGGAACTGCCGACTCGATAAACGAGTGCAGTGGTACCGTTGTGGCCTCCGAATTGATACAAGAATCACCGGGTCTGATAAACTCTCGCACAAATCTATCATGACTGCCGGGTAAGGTTTCATGGCGAAGAAGCCCTGGCGGCTGATTCTGGGTCACAGATGACGTGACCGAGGTGTCAGGGGCGGTCTTTGCCAGGGGACGACGGGGTTGGAAGGGATACATGGGCTGCAGGGATAAAACTCATATACTTGGATACAGACAGATTCCCGTGAGAGGGATTCTGCTGACTGTGGCAAGATGAGTCAACCGGCAATGCTATTTGAAGGCATGGCGACTAAGACTTGTCGTGGTTGGGTATCAGCCACCGTAATGCTGTTTCTTGTCACTGGTGGGAGCATCATCGAGGCTCCAATCCGGGTGGGGTGACCAAACGACGTTGTATTGACGCGAAGCGGCCGCCTCGAGATGATTAGTGGAAGCTCCAGCTATTCGTCGGATGTGATGATGATACCGATGACTGAGTAGCTATGAGTGCTGAATGACAAGACAGAACGCATGACGATGGGGTATCGCTGGTCGGCTTGGGGCTGACACTTCCACACCTGCAACCGATGATGAATAGAAGATTCTAGATACTGAGTAGGTGTATGTACTCCGTAACAGATACTACTTGTAGTTCAAGACAAAATCGTCAATGGCTCCCGCACTATTCAGCAATGCCAAGTGCTAAACAGGAAAGAGGGCCTTCAGGAATCACGTCGTGCCCCCGGGACACGTAGCCAGTATGCACAACGGCGACGCACCGTCCACCAAAGCGCCGACCACTAGTATGAGTTCATTTCTATTATATTCACTTCTTCCAGGAAAAAATGCAGTGCAAGGCATCAACGTGCCTATCTATGCATGAGGACAATATCGAGGGTACGACTAGGACAGTTCCCAGCAAGGTAGGTGGTCTACTTCCGCCTGAACCACTTGCTCTTCTTCTCTGTGTCTTCCTTGGATCTCTCGTTCCGCCTCTGCCCGTCCTGGGCCATCCGTGCCTGCAGCTCCATAACCTTCCTCTCCATATCTGCCTCTGTCGGCATTGGCCTCCCTCCGTCCGGCGCCGTGTCCTTATCCTCTGATCCCTTGTAGCTCCCCTCCGTGACGCCCAGCATCTGGCACAGGCCCTCGGCCTTATTCATCAGCCATGAGCCGTACCGCAGGCCGTTTCGCCAATGCGTCGGCAAGGCGCTGTAGCCGACGTAGGCGCCGACTAGGGCGCCCGCGAAGCATGCGTTTGTGTCGGCATCCCCACCGCACATGATGAGATTCGTCACGAGCCGCTCGAAGATGGTCGCCTGGGAAGAGAGTGTGGCGTCCGAGGATCGCATGGCAAGCCTAAGCAGGTGAATGCCAGACCCAAGCGTCTTGTACACGTAGCCCAACTTCATGGAGTCGTCGAGCTGCAGCACCTCGAGCCCGTCGACTCTGACGTGCCGGCGCAACTCGGCAATATCCAGGTCCGGCTCGGCGCCGCGTGACGTATCCTGCAGCCCACGTTCCCTGTACCCGGCGTACCAAGCGATGGCTTGCTCGACGAGGACGTCGATGTCCTCCTCTCGGCAAACCTCGTGCAGGACCAGGCTCCGAACCAGGGCCGTGCCGATGGCGCATGAGATGATGCATCGGGGATCGACGTGGGTGACGACGGAAAAGTCGGCGGCCAGCTGAAAGGTCTCATCCACGCTCTTGTCGAGACAGACGAGCGCCAGCGGGTGGGTGCGCATCAGACTCCCATTCGGAGCGGCGTTGTATTTTGAGTTGGTCCAGTGTTGCCTCGCCGTGCCCTCGGGATCGTCGAGGTACCCTTTCGTCCGGACGATGGACCCTACGGTTCGCCCTAGGCCGAGGGGCAGAGTGTCGAGCGCTCGCAGCCCATACCGAACCCAGATGTGCAGCCGCGATGCCAGGTCGCCTGGGCTGGACAGCCCTAGATTGCTGTGAAGGCAGGAGAGGAGGATGAGCAGCGCGTGGTCCGTATCGTCGGTCCATTCACCTGGCTCGTGCGGCCCGCGGTGAGAATCCCGTCGAAATGGCGTCGCTTCTGATGGCGGAGCGAGAACAAACCTGCGCTCGGGATACGACTTGGCCGACACCTCGGCCGAGAGAAACTCGGTATACAGGCCTATGGCATCGCCGAGGGCCGAGCCAAAGAGACAACCGATAATACGGTCGTGGAGGCTCGTCTTGGCGAGAGCGAGCGCGCCTTGCTCCGATAGCTTGAATCGTGCCATTGGGTTGGAGTTGTGGTTGGGGTTCTATTGCAGGGACGCTGAGCACTGTTGGGACGAGGACGACGATGATGATGCGGAGATCATCCAAGGAACGACGAATAGGAAAAAACACCTCTCGGGCCGCTTCCGTTACCTTTCCCACGACCACTCCGATCCTATTCACGGTGTTTCCTGTTCACGGGGATTCCATTTAGGCATGTACAATTTGATCTAGCGGTGAGGGCTGGGCGAGTAATCGTCATACCTGAAATACAGTGGCCGCGAAAGCGAGCGAGCCCGTCTAGGCGCTAGCCAAGCAATCAGGCAGTCATGTCTTTTGGTCAAACTACTACAAGTATTAATTACTACATGTACTCCGTGGGTACCGCCAAAGTGTCTCTGCATGTGCTCCGTACTTGTACTGTACTGGTACTGTACTTGTACTGTGCTTGTACGAGTACAGCATATGCCCAGTACAGAAGGTCAAGTAGTTGGCTGTAATACTTGGTTCGGTTCGCATCGGTGCAGTAATCATCAGCACCCAAGTACGTACAAGGGTGTGTAGAGTACCTAGTAGGTACTACTGTAATACAATAAAGTACTCCCTACTCCGTATAAGCACTGTAGTAAGTAATACTGTAGTATTCGGCGACGAAAATGAACAGGATCCGCTAGACTCATCATGAATCGTGCTTATTACCGCGCCGTCGTACTCTTCATTTTCCCCATTTACAGTTGATACAACATTCGAAATAGCTCTCATCGACCTTTGCAGTCCAACTTTCTAGCCGATGCTATAGCCATCATGTCCTTGCTCCGTGATTTACCTGAAGTGCTATCGAAAACACACAACTATTCTACTACGATGGGACTCGAGTAATGGGGTATATACCACATGAACGCGATCATGGCCATCATCAATAACTACTTCCAAGTTCATTCGTGCCCCCTGCTGTTCTATTATCCGGCCCTGACGAAATCGTATTCTGTCGAATCGAATCTGACAAGCCTCACCACGGTGTAGCGGCAGGTCCACGTCTTGGACCTTGTGTGCACGTCGCTTCTAGAACGGACATGGAGCCATTCACGGGACCATGATGTACAATAAACCGCAAATTTGGGCATCTTTTCCTCGAGTGCAATTAGAAGAATTTAACAATGCTCAAAGCCAGTGAAGACGCAGCTCTTTAGTCACCGTTCTGAAATTCATGAAATATATTTGTCGTGATAGTATTGTGCCGCAGAAGCGTGACTGTGGAGTGTGCCATGCGCCATATTAAAAAAAAGATGGCAAGAGTGTGCAGTGTGATCCTCTTGCTGAGAACAAGCGACAGTGTCTTCCAGCTCAGATGCAAAATTGGTGCGGCGAAGATGTAATTTCTAGCTCACCAGAGTTTCAATCTCTCTCTCCCATTCCATGGGTATGTATGATGGAAGATGTAAGAACGACCGAAAAAACCTATTCTCGTTCGGCTGCTTTCATGCGCAACTATGAAAGATGAACTGCATTGACACGGAAAATCGATTCCGCTCTTTAGCATTTCGTTGGCTTAAGTTCGTATGAGGCATGTCCAGCAAGAAAGGTCATGAGCGACGGATCGATACTGACGTCGTCGCCGGGAGCCCCTTTCTCCGGCTCCGAACATCGTTAACCCCTGCACACTTGGCCCGACGACGCTAACAGTTGCCAGCAAAATTATTGACCATCTTTGAAGCATCATCACGCTTGCAACATCGTCAACCACGCCGGCATCATTTCGCCCTTTACGCTCCCTTCAACGACATCAACAAGCTTCCTCGCTTCCAAATATCGACGCCATTGCCGCAGGGCCACCCTAGCTCTCTCAATACCGGGCCGTCCAGCCCAGATCATCTCGTCGATTGTACGTCGCATTAGCAACCGGGCAGGGTTCAAAGCCAAGCCAGACTCTCCTGCCAGCTTCGCCGGCGTATATTTTGGGCCATCTTGAAGATCCAAAATACAACCGTGGCTCGGCTCCATCGAACCAAGCTGCGAAGCGACGGGCTCCGTCGAGGCTACAATACCGACCAGCTGGCCAAAAGCGCAAGGGGAGAATATCGTCAGCTCCATTGGGGCGGGAGTTTTGCAAATTTACCGAGACCGCCGTGAGCATACTCGACATGCCTTTGTCCCTCTCATTTCGCGGCCTTTTCTGCCGTCGCGCCTTGACAAGCCCCGGCGCCGCCTTTTCTCGTCTCTTTTCCACAACCACATCTGCCATGGCACGCCTCCCACCCAAAGTCGCGGCCAAGCCCGCCCGCAAGAACCGCCAGGCGCCTAAATCCGAAAATTACCTGCGCATCAAGATTCTCAAGCAAAACATGTTCTCGCCCGCACCGCCGCCTCTGCGCATGGCCCGCCAGCGTTACCTGCGACATTGGACCATCCACCGCGCTTGGCAGCTATTCCGCAGGCAGCAGCATGATGCCATTGCAAAAGAACGCTACAGGATGCACGCCGGCATGTTCAACGCCTGTGAAGAGTTGCGCAAGACGGTCGGGCCTGAGGGAAGGGGCGAGGGATACCTGTACCGTGTCGCGATGGAGAAGAAGGGTGTGTATGGACTCAATGGTGTTCCGATCGAGTATGCGAGGTTTCAGACGGATACTCCGTCCAAGGAGCCATGGAATCATGAGTGGAAGAAGTAGGAGCCGTCACTGTGAGCGGAAAAGCATCAGGCGAGCAGGATCGCGTTGTCAACTGCATTATTGGCAGACAGCCGTTTGTATGTCGCGGAAGGACGAGACATGGTATGAACGAGAACTTCTACATAGCCAACCAATTTTTTCACCATATGATCAAGCTGTTTTTGCCTTTACATCCTTGTTTCGCTCATTATCAATCAAGCCAATATGCCGCTTTTAATTTCCTGGCCAGAGCCTTCCTCCTCCGTCGCGTCCGCAAATCGGGCACCTCGACGAGCCCAGGGATGTGATCATGACATGGAATAAAAAAAAGCCAAATGCACAAACAAACGGTGAAATCTGGTGTACGCCCCGAGGTCCTGCCACGACTAGCAGTGCAACAGCTCAGAATGCGGCCGCCCCCCTTCTTAGATCATGCTCCGAGCTTGTATGTGTATGTAGTGAAGTGAGTGAGTTCGACGGAAAAGATGCAAAAAAGAATACTTCGCTTGCCGGGCCCAACGAAAGAAAAGTGAAAAAAGACACGCCGACAGGGCCGCCTTGGACAGGAGGGCGGCACAAGGTGTTGGCAATCTAGGCATAGGTCGATGAGTGTCGTGAATATCGGTCGTTGTATCCAGAGCCGAATTTACCGCCATCGTCGACCGACTTGTCCGGAAATCGCTAGCCAGGACCTCCTGTGCCGTCGATAACGTCTAAAGAATGGCCTCCGCCAGAGGTAGTCGTCATCTCATAGAATGACGCAGCAGCCTGAACCCTCGCCTTTCTCAAACGTCAAGAGGGCTGCTCGAGTAGCTGCCTCGAACACGTCGTCGACACCCTCGCCGCTCAGACTGGAACACTCCAGATATCTTCTTGCTCCGATTTCGCGAGCCGTCATTTCGCCTTCGTGGGATGTGACGAATCGCAAAGACTTTTTACGCATATCCTCGATCGCAACTGGGTCTTCGCGCAGGTCCTTTTTCAGCCCAACCAGAATAATAGGCACGTCAGCGCAGAGGCGCTGTGCCTCTTCAATCCACTAGAGAAGGTCGTCAGGATGGAAAGCGAGGGCAGAACGAAGGGGAGGATCTGTCCGACCTTGTGCTTCACATTGTCGAGGGAATCAGGCGTATCGATGGAGAATCCTATCAGGATGACATGCGCTTTGGCGTATGCAAGGGGTCGTAGTCTCTCGTAGTCCTCCTGACCGGCTGTATCCCAGAGAGCCAGCTGTACAGACTTTCCATCCACTCTGCAATCGGTGACGTAGTTTTCGAAGACTGTGGGAATCTGCGTCATACGTCGTCAGCCATGACCGATTGCCGTCCGTCCTGGCTGGACGAGACCTACGTAATGCTATCGGCTGTTAGCAGGTTGCGGCCGAATGGTGAGCAAAGAGACGTACAGTTGGAAAGTATCCCAAAGTAAATACACTTAACAGACTCGTCTTGCCGCAGGCACCATCTCCGATGATAACTAGCTTTCTGTGACAAAATCAGTCAGTTGCATGCCGAAGGCGAAACCCGCACGCATCCGAGCTGCCCAGGCCACGGTGACTGGTAAAACGCATGTGGGAAGAATCAGAGGTTTGGACAAGCCAAGTGCAAAGACATACCTGCGGATGACGTTCTGAGGACTCGCGCCTGACATTGTGGGGGGGCGAAGCGCAGAGCTTCGAGGATGGGGGGCCGACAGCTTGTCTTGTCTTAGCGATTCCCGGAAGCCGACAGTCGAGAAATGCTGTCTGCAGCAGCGCTCGGAGCTGGGGGGGAGGGCGACAGAAGTCCCTGCCCAGCCTCAACCGTTCCAATGGGCGGGCAGTGATGCAGAATCTACGTCGATTGTGATGGCGCGTAGGGTAGTGTCCGCTTGACGTCAACAAGCACCCTGAGCAGTCAATGTTCAAAGTGTCTGTATGGATCGGTTTCTAGGTCGATGCTGTGGCAGGGCTTGTTGGCGAAAGAATTTGTCGAATACGAGCTGAGGAGAAAGAGAAGTGGTAAAAATACGAGGATGAGACGATGTACGTTGTCGAAGCACTGTTTGGATCGAGCCTGGAGTGGACCAAACTGCAGCCAGGGGCGGTGGGGGGTGCCCCAGCCAGGGATGTTATCAATCAGTCGGACGAAGTCGGACCGTTCGGGAGAAGGAGAGAAAGAACAGGATCCCTAGATGGCATAAAGAATCGTCACAGGTATCAACAGAGGGCTTTAGAACGTGTTTTTTCTTGGTGAAAGCAGACGGACCTGTCAGTACGAAAATAACAAACCGCCGTCCAACAGCCGGACTCTTTGACTCCAGGAGAGAGGAGGGGGCATCAACTAGGACAAGTACATCGAGTTCAAGTACAAGTACATGTACTCCGTACGAATTGCATGTACTTATTACGGACTAAGTACATGTACTTGCAGTATCCGTACTCCCTACGGAGTACATGTACGGAGTACACCCGCTTAAGTTGCGGAGTACAAGTACTTACTGTACATGTACTTGTACGCAACGTAGTTGGGTGGGCTCCACTTCGGATTATGTAATTAGCTGTTGCAGTCGCTCGCCACCCTGTCCACTAGCTCGCCAGCTCCGCCAGCCTCGTTCGTCACCAGCCAAATGGAGAGGGAAAAGCAAGGCTAGTGGCGTGTGTGTGAAATACTTACAAGCAAGCATTACTCCGTCCAAAGTATTGCTGTATTTATACTTACTAATAACTTCCTCACTAGAGTGAACTTGTACAGTGCACCACATTTCCTGATTGTACTGTACTCCCACAAGTATGCGCAAATTTTATACGTGGCGCGCGGAACAAGAACGAGTACGAGCATGAGTGGCTTCAAGAATCCAATCCAACATACGCGAATTATTCAGCAGCAATAATGTCTACTTGTTCATGTTGATACAACGATAAATGAGTATTAAAAGAAAAATAAAACAAAATAAATACTGCGTACTGCATGCTGTTTGACCCGCCGTACGACAATGAGTGCATGTCCGGACACACAGAGGAACAACGGAACAGGAACAGAAGCAGATGACGATTGGTTTCGGGTGTCATGAATGCGCTCGCAAGCTCCTGCACATCGCTGCTGACGTTGATTGTAACATCAATGGGCAACGACTGACGGTGTGCGTTGTGAACCTGCACCGAAGCGAACGTACCATAATGAACTAATGCGAGAAATACATGCACAATGCTCCGACCGGAGTATTATGCTCGGCCTGCCACGGCCGTCTCACACCTGTGTTCCTGAACGCGCACGTGTCCCTGGGCGACCTTTGAAAGGGGCCGGTCAAACTGGTCAGACTGGTCATTCCCCATCGGATTGTGTCGCTATCATTCCGATGTGAGTCGTTCGACCACCAGGTTCAAGTTCCGGAACATGTAGTGCTCGCATCGCCAACTGCATATAATATATTAGCTGGCTACGGTAGCATGAATACGCTTTGCATACACTTAATCAGGAGCTTAAATCGGCTCCCAAACTAATGCTAGTTATGTTGCTGCGTCACTGTCTGAGGATGGCCGTGCACGAACATTTTACTCCCATACTTACATTTCGTTCTCGTTCAAACTCATGGGCAGACGGACAGAGTCGAACATGGTCAGTTGTCAGCACTCCACATAACCAAATCCTATTGCGCATTCCGCTTCATATCATTTTCATCACGGAGCCCCGAAATTTCCGACAATAATGATCTGGAACAATGCTTATCACAAGGATGGATAGCTTGGGTGAATGATAGCTTGGACCAGTTCGATGGAGTACGCTTCACTGTAGCTCAGCAGATTGAGCAAGTGGTTTCAAGCGGCCATGGCACTATGATGATAAGTCTCGACCATTTTCTCGTGATTGTCCTATCCCATTTTCTGAAAGACATCCTTCCCTGAGTGCAAGCAGCTGAACCGTTGCTTCCCTCCGTCCTTGTGAAAGCATGCATAAATACCGCCAGTGCCCTACGTTCGTAGACCTGCCAACGTAGATTGATTGGTTACCCTTACGAAACGGCTGGCACAAATTGAGAAGATATTTATATTAAAAAAAAAAAAAAAAGAGAGAGTCGAGGCGCATTATATAGGCCACTGAATATCGTTCAAATGTTGTTGGAAGAGATGATGTGACGACTATATTTCCAGTAGGTTCCCGTGCTGCAGGTGTCGCTGGTAGACATCGGTGATGATTGACGTCCATCCCCAACCTACCCAACTTTTATTTGTTGTATTCGTCCTAGCAGCGACGTACTGTACTTAGCCGACACCGTACCTACATTATTAATTACTTGTTCGGAACAATCTGTAAGTACTCTGTAACCGTACACCATGCCGAATCGGATACCATCCGACTGTGCGGGGTACCTTCCTATCTCTTACGGGTATACATATGTATGGTTACTAGTTACTAAGCTACTCAAGCTGAACAAGAAGGGCATTACCAGCAACGGAGTACGGAGTACTGGTATCTACAGTAGTATTACCTGGTTTGTGTCTACTTCGTACACAGCAAACACAAGTATGTACTGTAAGTATAGTAGCTGTCGAGTCATACCCATGGAATAACCAAGGTAAACCGGTGGGTACACACACAGTACTAGCCCATACATTCGTCGGAGCTGCTTAGTTGAGGTTGAGGTCACAAACACCAAGGTCTTCCATGCAAGGTAATCCTGTTTATAATGAGAAAAATCCTAAATCCAAAATCCAAAAAAACCGCCGTTCTCCTACCTACTGCGTACAAATTCATTTTGGGAGGCATCTCTCAAGCGGACTTGTTCTCTTCATGGCATGTTGCGCTAATAGGCTACAAGCGCGCTACGTACAGGTTTACATGTACTACTTCCTCTATCAAAGCCCCCCCCCCCACTGCGTCATTGCTGACCTAAGGTAACCCTGAGACCTTGCAGTTTGTGCCTAGGCCTCAATTCGGAGCGCCTCGAAGGCTGGCAGCCACCACTAACTGATAGGGCCTCATCAATCTCTCACGCTCCACCCACGCCTTGCGAACCACGTCTCTCTCTTCGCCGACCATTCTCACCACCGTCTGCCTGCGCACCCCTCCGCCCGCAACGATACACCTACGCGTCCCTTTGTGAACGACACGCTGCCTGAAATTACCAGGACCGACTGCTCATTATCGGGAACCCGTCGCAGCCGACTCTTCTTGATGGTGTCGCCTGCACTCGCTTCGTAGACGTACGATGCCGGCCTCCAAACAGAACCCGGCCGCTTCTACATCGGCATCGCCTCGCAGCACTGCCAAGTACACCAACAAGGATGGCTCCAAGTTTATCACCGTTCCCAAGGGCAGCGGCAGCCCTACAGACTCGTCACAGCCTTCGACACCGACCAACCCCGCCAAGGCCTACAATCTGCCGACTGCACCACCACCACCACCACCTCCTGCTGCCGAGCCCCCTGTCCTGGTGAATCGCAAAAAGCAGAAGCGACGTCAAAAGGCGGCGGCCAAGTCGGCCGCTGAGCAGGCGGCCAACGGCCACGCGAACCCCGCACCTGCACACGGCATCTCTTCGGATCTTGTGACGGCTGATGACCAGGACCTGAGTGCCACTGACGACGAGGTCGACTCTTCCCATGACTTGTCCAACGAGTTTCCGGAGCCATCTTCGAAAGGAAAGAAGGCAAAGAAGAAGAAGAAGAAGCGGCAAGGTGCCCTCGAGCCGTCGCTCGCGCGGATGAATGACCCCACGGACCTGCCTGCCGGTGCGCGGGGCCCGGGCATCTCTCGAGACAAGATATGGAGCACCGGAAATCACGAAGAGCGGGAGCGCATCAAGGAATTTTGGCTCGGCTTGGGCGAGGATGAGCGAAAGTCCCTTGTCAAGGTCGAGAAAGACGCCGTTCTCCGGAAGATGAAGGAGCAACAGAAGCATACCTGTAGCTGCACCGTCTGCGGCCGCAAGAGGACCGCCATCGAGGAGGAGCTGGAGGGACTCTACGACGCCTACTACCTCGAGCTCGAGCAGTTCGCAAATCAGGGAGACGGTCCGCCAATGCTGCCGCCGCCGCCTCGAGATTTTCCGATTCGTGCCCCCCGACGCCTACCCTCTCGATACCCACCCCAACCGCCGTCCCACGGTCGAATAGTCGAGCAGGTCGGGGACGAGGACGACGAGGACCTCGAGGAGGTCTACAGCGAAGGAGAAGGAGAGGGCGAGGGCGACGACTTTAGCGACGACGAACCCCCCGAGGAGTTCAACAACCCCCACGACCGAGACCTGGCCGACTTCCTCACGTTTGGGAATAGCCTACAGGTCAAGGGTACGCAGCTCCTCCTAGAATTTGTCAGCACATATGGTAACATGGACTTAGGCGGCATTCTCACCGTGGCGGATGACCTTCTCAAGAACGACGGCAAGCGCTTCATCGAGATGATGGAGCAGCTCGCCGAGCGCAGGATGGCCCGCGAGGAAGACGCGCGCGAGCACCTCTCTCGCACCTATGGCCATCCCGACGACTCGTACGCTCATCCCCACAACCACCCGCCTCCGGAGGAGGACGAATACGAAGATGAAGAGGATGAGGAAGACGACTACGACGACAGTCAAGATGATGAGTACGAGGATGAAGAGGTATGCCGCGCCCAAACCCCACGAGCCCGCACCTGCTACTCTCGAGATTCCATGCTGAATGCCGCTTCCAGGACCAAATGACGGAGGAGCAACGCATGGAAGAGGGCCGACGCATGTTTCAAATATTCGCCGCCCGCATGTTCGAACAGCGCGTCCTGTCAGCCTACAAGGAAAAGGTAGCGAAGGAGCGGCAGCAGAAGCTGTTGGAGGAGCTCGAGGAGGAGAGCCGGCAGGTTGATGAGCAGAGGGCCAAGAAGGCGAAGAGCGCGCAGAAGAAGAAGGACAAGGCGGCGCAGAAGAAGCAGGCGCTCGCGGAGGAAAAGGCGCGCCGGGAAGCCGAAAAGGCGAACGAGGAGGCCGCGAGGTTGGCGGCTGAGCAGCAGAAGCTTGCCGACCAGAAACAGCGAAGCGAGGAGAAGCGACGGCAAAAGGAAGCCCAGCGCAAGGCCGAAGAGGAAGCGCGGTTGAAGAAGGAGGCGGACCGGCAACGGCGGATCCACGAGCAGCGAGAAAAGCAGGCTGAGCAGGAACGCAAGGCCCGCGAGGCAAAGGAGCGCGAGAAGAAGCTAAAGGATGAGCAGCGGCAAAGAGAACAGGAGGCCCGCGAGCAACGGGAACGCGAGGCCCAGGAGCGAAAGGAGAAGCAAGACCGCGACAAGCGCGAAAAGGGGGCTCGGGCGGCCAAAGCCCACAGGGAAGCCCAGGAGGCGACGGATGCCCGGGGACGCGCCAAGGAGGAAAAGGCGGCCCAGCGAGCGGCAAACAACCAGCAGGTCCCCAAACGAAGCCAGCAACATGCCGCCTCGAACCCGGCAGGCCTGCCTCAGCACTCGCCCGCCCCGGCGGCTTTTGCTTCCCCCAAGATTCCCATAGCTACGCCGATTATCCCCAAGGCGCCGACGCCGATACGGCAACGGACCTTGTCGCACCAACAACAACAACAAGACCCAGGCCAGACAAGCTCCGCCGCTTCTCAGTCGGCTTCGGGGCCGAGTCAAAATCCGTCCCCTCACTCGGCGACACCAGCTCACAACAGCCCGGCACCAATCGGGCAGGAACGAAAGGTGAGCGGCGGCATCTCGGCGGCGATGCTCGCAGCCCATGCCATGTCACCGCAGAACTCGCAGTCGCATGCTCCGGCTCCAGGCCACACGCCCCCCTTCCAGGTTCCTTCGGTAGGGATGCAGCCGCCTCCGGGGCTTGTCCACCAGCGCGCCCCTGGGTTCCCAGGCTCGGCGGCGCATGATGCCATGTTCCCGCTCGCCTTCAGGCCGGCCCCCGGCATGATGATCCCGCCGCCGGGCATCAACGGGCCGGGCAGTCGAGGATTCCCGCCGATGCACATGCCCCCTCCTGGCTTTTCACACGGCCCTGGCGACCAGTTTCCGCTGAATCAAATGTTCGCCATGTCCAAGGATGCGACGGCAACGCCAACGCACGCCCGGCAGGGCTCCGTCGGTTACGACTCGGTCGTCCCCGGCATGTCGGCGCTGCCGATCGGAAGGCCAACTCCGATTCGACGGCCTGGCAGCATCTCCCAGGAGCGGTCGCGAGACGAGGACGAGGGCCCCAAGCGGCTGGGGAGCCGAGCTCTCCTCGAGGACGACGAGCCTCTGCCGTCGGACCTGAATCAGAGCAGCCTCCGCAATCACCCGCCTGGCTTTTCTCGCCCCGGCTTCGCTGCGAGCCCATACTTGGAATCGGCGTTTCCCTTGGCGCACAACCCCTGGGGCCCGCCGGTGGGAGGAGCGCAGGCTTTCCCGCCGCCGCCGGGATTCGGGAACGCCGCGTGGGCCTCCCCGACGATGCCGGCGATGCCGCCCGGCTTCAGCGTCGGCTCACCCGCCGGCCTCGGCTCCATGCGCGCGTCGGTGCCACGTCACGTCGCCGTCCGGCTGATGCTCTGCCAGGCATGCCAGGCCTTGGCCAACGTCGGCAGCGCCGACATGGACGGGTACGTCGCGCTCGACCTCATCCACTCGCAGATCGAAACGCAGTCGGGCGACCCCAGCATCATGGAGCAGGACCTTCTCAACCTGTGCGACACCGAAGGCAGCGGCTCGAACGGCGGCGGTTCGTTTGACGTGAAGCGGGACGCCGACGGTCATGGCAAGCACCTGATCCGGTGGGTGCCGGACGTCGGCGACGGGACGAACTCTCGCTGCCGCGCGGTAGGAGCGCCCGGGGAGATCGGGAGCCCGCTGACGAGCCAGGCGACGCTGCGGGGCATCTAGAAGAGTTCCAGCGAGTCGGGTCAGAACGGCAGCCCGTCGAAGCGCAAGAACTTGCTGGAGAGAATCGGAATCACGACGCGAAGCACGACGCCGGTGCCGCGCTCGAACAGCACAGCCAGCGTCGGCCGCGCGGCCTCGTCCCTGAGCGAGGTCCAGTGCACGCTCGACGACGTGGAGAGGCCGGATGGCGACGAGAGCGTGCTCAACAGCAAGGTCGACACGTGGGAAGGATTCTTTGAGCCAAGAGGGGGTCGCGTTGACCAGCAGGGCCTTTCGCGCCGATACCACAGCGACCTCTGAGCTGGACGACGCTCCCGCGGACGCGGTCCGATGTGGGGTTGGCAGTGTTTGTTCGATATCAGATATCGAGTATCGCCGTATCGTTCATGCCCAACGCTGCGGTACTTTTTCTACATGTAATAACTTGGGCAAACGATGGCGCGGCGTGACCATGTGCATGCATGCGTGGCTGCAAATGTGGCCCATGTATTCAATATCATCGGCGCTATGCGTATGCTACATTTACAATATCCTCCTCCTGCGGTGCATCCCAAACTCTGCCGACGCATGGTCCCGTTCAGACATGTCTCCGTCGCAGTTGCCGTGCGATGCTGGCTAAACTCTTGCATGGCCGTCGGAAGAATTCTAGACGGCGCGAACCGTCCCCTAGTGCGCTTGGTCCATGAAGGGATTCGGGCTTCCCGGAGCGCCATCGCGCTGCATGTGCTGTTGTTCCTGCATCAACGGGGCGCGGGACTCCTGATGGTGCTTCTTGGTGGCTGCGCGGGCGAGCGCGACAGCCTCCGCCTTGGCCGCCATGCTCTTCTGGTTACGACGATCGCGGCAGCAAAGGAAGGTGAGTGAGCCGAGGCCGACGACGATGATGACGGCAAACACGATGGCGATGATGATGCCGCCCGTTTCGAGATTGTTGTGCAGGACCATGCAGATGTCCTCGTTGTTGACCCCGATGGTGCACTTGAGACCCGGGGCGCACTCGCTCCTGGCCACCTGGGTGGGCGTGCACGTCTGCGTCTTCTGCACCCCGTCCGCGGTGGTCAAGAGGCAGGTGGTGGTGTCAATGGTCGAGGTCGTGAAGCATTCTGCGCCGTGGAGCTTGGTCGGGGCCGGCGTGGCGGTGTCTCGCCTCAGGAACTCGGCGAGCTCGACCGTCTCCGACACCTGAGAGCGCAGGTCCAGTGCTAGGTACCGCCTGCGAAGGTCGCCACCTTGAGGGAGACGGTCACAGCGCCGAGAAATTGCCTCCGCCTCGACGGCGGCCTCGTCTTCGGAGCATCCGGCGTCAAGGAAGCAGCTTTGAATGTCGTCGGGAGCGGTGCCAGTGAGGCCGGCAAGGCAGCTGGCGAGCACGGAGCGGTCGGCGCAGTCGGCGGTGAGCGACGATGAGTGTAGGGAGAGACAATCGTGGCGGACGATACCGGCGAGGGAGGATGGCAAGTCGCAAAGGAGGAGAAGGGTGGCGGCGAGCGAGAAGCGAACGGGCGACATGTTGGGCGAAACAATCGAGCGGCCCCAATGTATGGATGGGGAGCTTCAAGAGCGTCGCGTGTTTGGCAGAAGGGCCACGGCGCGAGACGAAGCTCAGCTCGGCTCTGCAATGAGACGGCGATGCTGGTCCTTTGTGGCCCCTGAGGAGGAAGAGCAAGACTTGGCTTGAGGCGAGCAGAGAACAGCAATCGATGACGATGGATGGGTATGAGCAGGAGGAAAGAAATGGGAATGGAAGCAAGCACAAGAGGGACAGCTGGTGAGCGGTGTCTGGTCAGCCTGGTCCCCGAAAAGGAGTAGGCGCATTCAGGTACATTTGCTGGGGACCTGTATTATGATGATATTAAGTTCTAGCGCCCTATCCAGTACCTGGTACGTTCTAGTGCAAGCATCTGTTTGGCCATGTACTGTAAGTACTCACTTGGCCATGTACTGTTAAGTACTTGCATTTTAGGTTTGTGTACTCTGTACTCCGTGCTGTACCTACTCCGTACTGTACATACTCCGTACTATGTACTTAGGTATTTGCGTGTCGGTGAGCATGTACCTACACAGTACAGTACTCAGTACGGAGCAGTTGCACACCTACTAGTACATGTACACTTAAAAAAAAACTGGTTACCTCGTACTGTAGTCCAAGTAATATTTACTACTGTTAAAGTACTTGGGTGCTGCATACCAACAGTACTTGTGCAAAGTGCTTACAGTGCATAGTACTGTTTTCTGAGCTTGATGGCAGGAATTGTTCCGAAGTCCTCCGTACTCCGACGTCCCATGCGCAAGCACTCCACAGCCAGCGCTGACCCATTTTTAGAGGGTTTTGGGGGAGGGCGGGGGGGGGGGGGGGCGCCTCGCGACTTTGGCTGAGGCGGCTGAAGCTGTTAGGTGCGCAGTGACGACGTACCCCGTTCTTGTACTTATTGGGTACCTACATGTAATAGTAAGTATTACCTGTACGGAGTACTCCGTAGCAGGAAGGTTAATACACCTGCAAACGCAAGTACGCTGAAGCCCCTGTTTCTTGGATATTTGTGCTGTCGAACCAGCCTAATGATTCACCAGTACTGACAGACACCACATCTCACGAAATCCGAGCACCATGTCCAACCAACAATGATGTGCCGCTTCCCTAATTGGTCGCTTCTTCATCTGCTACTGCATTATTACATCAACGGACGATGTTGGTGGGTAGGCAGTAGTGTGCTAGGTGGCTGGCCATGTTCTTGAAGAACTGCGACAGATGAAGCAAAAGAGAAGTAGTTTGTTCCCACGGTATCCTCACTTCGTACAGAGCGCTGGAGCTCGTATCCAGGACCCATTTTTGGTTATGAGTAATACTATTGATGCAGCATCTACTCCGTAATATTGCACGAAAGGCCGCTGCGCAAATCTGCCAAAGCTTATTTCCATTACTCTGGTACGGACTGTAGCGTACAAATACAAGCTTCCATGTGCTGGTATGAGAACCGGCGTAACGCTTTTGCACCAACATTCTGTTCCACCTTTCAATGGAGTAGCTCATGTACATGCACTGTACAGCAAGTACTGTATTACGCGTGGCGGAGTACAGAGTACTTGCAGGTGCTGTAAGTACCTAGTATTACTTAGTGCAGTCTGCGCCACGCCACTCGGCCAAAGGAATGGCATGGCGGCAAATTCCTGGCGGAAGGGCAATGGCAGAGGCTGAGGCAGTGCTGGGTCTGCAGTTTGCGCAGCCCCTTTGGCTTCCGTTTTGATTTTGATTTATTTTTGGCAATTATTGAGCTGCTCACCTGGCCCTAGCAGGGGTCGATGTGATTGACTGGATGGATACTACGAGAACATCAATGAGCACGACTGGTGCCACAGCTGGTTGCCCCACGGTCAGTCACGTCGGCTGCCAGGTATTACCAACTTACTTACAAGTACTTACCTACCTAAGTAATACTTGGGTACGGAGTACTCCGTGCGCTGTACAGCACAGTACATGTGAACATCTGGACGGCGAAAATACCCTATACCGATAGCACATAACACACCAACAAGTACAGAACGGAGAATACCTACCAACCTCAACACATGTCATGTAAATGTTGAACATGATCATAATAATACCCGCAAGGAAGCATGAAGTACGTACCTATACAGCAGGTTGTACGGAGGACTTGGGTAATCAATCGAGTCCATGCCGAGTGATTCAGATACCTCCTGATACTCACTAGTACTTGGAGTAACGCGTACTCCGTACTGTACTTGTAGTAATAATATTGATGTACAGTATGCGTTGGGAACTGAGCCATTTGAGCCACGACTGTATCAAGTACGAACAAGTTGGACCACTACCACCTGTACAATCATTTGCTTGTGAAATAAAACACGGCAATACTCGTACCATCTAACATGAACTGCGCCTACTGGGATCGTGCGGTTCCATCTCGCCGCGTGGATTATTCGGATGGTACTCATGAGAGCAACGCCAGATGTTGGACTGCACGTGAGTCGACGTCATCATCGAGAAGCCACCTTGAGCCGATCGACCCTCAACCGCTTTCTCCTTCTTTCTCTCCTCTGCGCACGAGTAGACAAGATCCCTCTGTACCCGCAACGCCCGTCTTCATTCCGCTTCTTCTCTTCTCCGCACCACCCATCCGCCAGCTTGCCTCATATCGGCGCCACGATGCCCTTGGAAACCCCTCTCTCGACGCAGGAATGGGAAAAGAAGCTCGTCGGCAAGAGGCTGCACGAAACCGACTCGGACGAAAAGGTACCGGCCTACTCCAACCCTCCTTGTCCCCCTTTCGCCGCGTCTGTTACATCTGACCGTCTTGGCCTGCACTGACCAAACGGCGCAGTCATTTTGCAATGGCGACCTGCCCGCCGTCCACCGCATCATCTACCCTGGACAGTTGATCAAGAAGGACCATGACGAGAACCGGCTCAACGTTTACATGAACTCGGAAGGCTTGGTGACCCATATTCTGTACGGGTAGATGGGTAGATACGCCGGCGGAGACTGCTGGCTGGCCGGGAGACGGCTTGACAGGCACTTCGACACGGCCAACCATTGCTTACCGAACAGAATTGTAAGCACCGGATAGTAACATAAGTATGCTGCAAAATGGGCACCATGTATCTATCTGGCAATACCCTATACAGGTACGGCAACGGCTGTCTCGACCAGGTGGTGATCCGTTGAAAGGTGTCATATGGTCCCAAGACATGCTTGCATTGCCGACCCGTGTGCTAAAACCACCGGAACAGGTCATGGCTACTTCCGTAATAGCAATGCTGCCATGCATGAGCCCTGCCTCGTGCATTCTCGTCGTGTAAAGCACGCATTCCCTTGGTGGGCTTCAGTGATGGTTGGTGCCTGCAAAGCAAAGGGGCACTCTGGAGCTTGGTAGGAGTTGGTACGGCGGGGTGTGCTGTAGTTGTGCTGTAGGTACCGCTGTCAGTATCCGATTTAGGCATTGATATTAATATTAGTTGGTGTTCATACCAAACAGAGTACCGACCCCGCCATCGCCAATCCATCACCAACCACCAACCACCAACCGCGGGGCAGCTTTGCTCGGTCTCTCATCAACTTTTTCCCCTCCAACAACCGACCCATCGCCAGCCCCAACGTCTTGTCCATCAGGACCAGCATCCCTCCTTGTCGGCCGCCCTTTCAAGAAGCGCCCAAAATGTTTAAAAAGGAGTGAGGATGCCCGCGCAGTCAGATCAATGCTCGGCAGCTCGCCTTGCTTCCGTCTCGTTCGCTGCTGACCGAGCTCGCCGCAGCATTCAAGCCGCCCCCAAGCAGAAGCTCAAGTCTTCGGTCCAGCGCTCCCTCCGACAGTCGCTCCTCTCGACCTACCCGCTCCTCACACCGCACATTGACGAGATTCTGCCGAAAAAGGCCTCGCTCTCGAGCATGAAGCTGCCCGACCGCAACACCCTCTACGTCCTCGACGCCGAACCGCTCTTCTACCAGCAGGACACGGCCGTGCTCATCCCCCACCTGCGTCTCGTCCACCGTTTCCCCCAGGGCTTCCCCACGATTCGTATCGATCGCGGCGCCATCCGCTTCGTCCTCTCGGGCGCCACCCTCATGGCCCCAGGCCTAACTTCCAAAGGCGGCCGACTACCGATCGAAGGTGCACTGAAGCAGCTCCCGGAGGGACAGGAGATGGATCAGCGCGTCGACGATGACGGTAGGTGGAGTCGCGAGCTGGCCAAGGGGGAACCGGTCGTGATCATGGCCGAGGGCAAGGAAGAGGCCTGCGCTGTCGGCACCCTCGTCGTCGGCACGGACGAGGTCAAGGCAAAGGGCAAAGGGCCCGTCGTCGAGGATGCACACTTCCTGGGAGATGGCCTCTGGAATCTTGGCAAGGAGTGATGGCCATGACCGCTGCACTCATTCATGGATGAGCAAACGACGAACACGACGACGACGACGAGGGCACCGAAGTTAACACAGTCAGTACAAACAGCACCATTTGCATGCACGGAGACTTGAATCTGGGACCGCAAATAATGCATGACAACGAGAACGGCGTATCGATGTAAGAAAGACGCGGTCCAACAGCAGAGACTGCGACGTATTGCCCTACTCCTAAAGTTCAGCTCGCCTCGGGGTCGCCCATGGACCCGTTGCCATCATTCGTACAGTTGGCATTCGGCTGTACCTATAGACATTTCCAGCTTGCTGCAAAGTTTCTGCCGTGCAAAATTACCCGAGTTCATTCTGACGAATACAGAGGTAGCGCTTGCGAGGTCAGCGGAGGAGGGCGCCGGGCCAGAACCGACACTTTGTACATGCTGCCATACCTCATTCTAATCGACCTTGTCATTCCATGCTTGCTTTTAAATCTCTGCTACGCCGATGATTGTGTTGCAAAGGCGTTGCGTCACTTTGGAAGGCCTTGTATCGAACGGCTCGGCTGTAGATGTTGCACGTTGATGCCTATCAGGATACAGCACACTGCAAGCCCAGACTATAGTGTCCAAGAGTTGACACATAAGCAACGCACAATGACAGGCTCCTCTAGACGAGCCCTCCACACGGTCCCGCTCTAACCCGCTGCATTTGCATCGAATATCCTTTGCACATCTTGCAACCCGTCTCACCAGATATCAACATCGGCCAGTACGAATGTCGCAAAGAAAATACAAGTACCAGTGCCCATGTTCCGGTGAAGCTACAGGAGGAAAATAAGCTCTCTGATGAGTATGAACAATCCTTGTTGTGATATGGCCTCGATCTTTATGCTATTCTCAGCTGATGCTGGTTACCTCAATAATCACCAACATACATTTGTACGTCGCCAACGTTTCTCATGACTCCTTTCTTGGCATTTCATCTACCCGTGAGAATTCATCATCAAGGTTACCGACGCCAACGACTGGTCTACACGGCAATTCAAGAAGAATGTGCCGATTCAACTTTGGCCCAGCCCATATGGAACACTATTTCATGTCGATTTTGGCTTGGGACAAACTTCAAAACGTTTTTTTAGGTTACCGAACGTTATAGAATCATCCAAACTAACCTGTGTGACCAAGGAAGCTAGAGGAATAGCGAGCATGCAACCGCGAAAGCTCGGCCAATGTACTTGTATGGTGTTGTAACGACGCGAGATATTCAACAATTGCTCCGTGTCAGATGCTCCTTTGCCCGAATATTACGCCTCTGATTTTCAGGCCAATGTGCTTCCAACAGCATGCTCAATCAAAAGCCTGTGGGGAGCGCACACGAAATTGTCACTTTCTCGCCAAAGCGTAACCTACACTTGGCCAGTGACTAGGGACCGTGCAAAACCGACCGTGAGCCAGCTGGTTTGCGTCGTCGTCAGCAATAGTGCGAGCATCCACTTCCCAGACCTTCGAATTCAGCGGATAACGCTCGTTCTTGTCTCCCGGGAGATGCTTGAGCGAGACCGGATAACCCCGATAGAAGGAGGGAGGTCTAATGCCGATGCTTCTGCAGATAGGCAGTAGTGGCTGTTCTCGAAAGTAGCCACACTCCCAGAAATCCAGACTCAGCATGTACTGCTGGGAGACGGCAGTGAATGATTCTTCCGAGGTCATGTATGAATGCCGTTCATTGTCGATCGTTTCGACAGAATAGACGAAATCTTTGTCAAGGCCTGTCAATATTCCTACCCATAGTTCTTTTGGCACGACGAGAGAGACCAGAAGTGGCAACTCAAACGCAGCCAGAACATTTTCGGTAAAGGGACAGCCAAAGACAAGCTTCCAAGCGCGGTAGAGCTCTTGGGAGCGAAATATGAAGTAACTTTCATCCATGACGGCTTCACCGTCGACGGCATTCTTTCTCACACCGAACGGGTGGTAACGAAGGATTCGGTGCTGGATGTAACGCCATATGGTGAACCGCAGTTTCGTAATGACGATTGAAAGTCCCCACTGGATGGCGAGCTGAAGTGCAGATACCAGCCGAGGAAGGTTAATTGTCGGCTCCGTGCCGGCGAGGCCATCGACAGAAGCCATGGAGGCGACAAGCACGGCGAATACCGAACGACGTACGCCTGGGATATTCCATCCATCGACAGGCCGTGGCAACGACAGGAGGCGGCGAAAAAATCGGAACTGCAAAAGCAGCTGTATTCTCACGTGAAAACTGCCTCCATCACAACGGAGAACTTCCATGGTGCTGAACGACGCCATTAGTTCACGAATAGCCAGCCGACGGGGCCTGGTGCTGATTCCTACCTATAATCGAAAGTGTGATCGTAGTTGTATTCAGGCATGACTTTAGGGCGATAGTTTTCCTGTATAACAGACGTTACAAACTGAAAAAGAAAAAGGTCAAACGTGGCTGTCGAGTGAGTACTGACGGAACCTGAAAGGTTGTAGATGTTGGTATCGGAATCCGAGTCATCGAAGAAGGAATCAAGATTGTCGATAATATGATCTGCGCGGATTGCAGAAGGGTTTCCAGTGTCAAGGGAGCCAACTAGTTGCGATTTGGCTTTGTAGACTATCATGCTCGCATCCTGTATTGTCTGTGAACATGGGTTTCCGCAACTGCCGGAGCATGAGGAACCAAACACCGACAGGGTGAGGCATTCTGTACTTACGTCAGAAGGACACTGCAAAACCCTCTCGTCGTCACCAACAAGGCCATCAATGTGACGTGGCTGTTTTCCATCCATGTTGAAATCTTGCATAAAACAGCAGTACTGAAAGTAATGAACAACCTCGAAGCAGGATCGATCTCCAGAGAAGAAGCTCATGCGTGTGTCGACAGGCGAAGGAAACAGGCGAATAGCGGAGAGTTGAGGGCCCCTTTTATAGTTGTTGCCGTTTCATGGCAAAACAGGGCCACGCAATTCATCCAAAGCCATATGTGAGCAACTGTACGTCTGTGACTGCATGGTGGAGCCGGCATCTCTATCGAGAATCACATCCGGCACCTATATCAGCGAGGCCGCCGACAGGAGGCGTAGGTCTCATGGTGGGCGGTGTCAGTGAATGAAGTTTACATATCTATCCGAGATGGCACCGTATTTTATACAGTTATTCACTCATCGATGTGTCCATTGTATGCGAAGTGATGAGTATTGTTTCTTGGCGAGAGCGGTGTTGAGAGCGAACCCCTGACGGATCAGTGAAACGGCAGAACGTCAAATACCTATGAAGATATTCAAAGAAGAGTACTCTAGGAAGCAAAATTTTACGCCCACATTGTTTTATCTTTGTGGGTGACGCGTTGATTACGGAGGCAAGGGACATGGGGTCGGCGGTTGGTCCGTTTGCTTCGCGTCCCGGGCAGCCAGTCATTCGCGAGCAGGTAACCCCCCGCCTTCTTTGCTGAAAGTTTTCTTCTACTTGAATGTTGAAAGTTCCTTGAATATTGCTCTAATCTCTTGAGTCAAGATTTTGGTTGTTATCACTTGTTGCTTTCAAAGCCGAGTCTCTGGCACCGCCACAGCGTTACTGAGTGTTGAGGAGTTTTCAAACGTCCGCCACTATGCTATGGGAGATTCAACTATGGCTGGTACTTGGAATTTCTTCGAGGTGATGCTATCCAAACTGGCATTTGAGCTGACAAGAAGAGCATCTGGACAGGTGCATCTCACCCGTGTGCCACAACTTCCAAGGCTAGTCACGATAAATCTGCGAGGAACGGTCACGACGAGCAAATACTCATATGTGACGAACAGGCTTGCTTCGGGTAATTATTAACATAATAATGATCGATATAATACACAAAGCGTTGCACTCCGATCAGGGATCAAGCTCGATGCTGCGAAAACAACAGTTTATCGGCGCCATAAACGGTTTTTGATTTGTGTTCTATTCCGACCGTCAACAGATCGACAGCGGATTAATCTTGCCGATTCTCTACTTCGTACCCTTTGCGAGATCGAACTTTGTTCAGTTCGACACCAGGATGTCCAGACACTGGTGGCGATGTCGCTCAACCCCCTGCCCGAGCGACTTCGACTTGTCGGCTGTTGACAAAACAAATCAATGATTTTATAAAAAATACTGAACCAATTCACGCCCCCGAACCCCCTCAAATCGAAACTTGCAGGCTAGACATCCTCGAGAACGATGTCCCTCATTGCCTTGCTATGGCAGGACCAATACAAGATGGGTCGAGGGGGGTTTGTGCATTTTCGGAATCGATCACCCGATGGGCTTGTTCCAGAACATATCCCTCTGATTCTCTTACATTTCCTACAATAGTATGTCGCAAATTCGTCGCGTTAAGATTTGGGAGGTCCATTCTCATCCAAATTAACCTGAGTTTCCGTTGGCTGGTGTCGAGTGCGCAATAGTTGAGTTACTTCCATCTCTGCCCAATACAACTTCTGAGTCCGAATACCACTGCCTGTTCTGATGATTCCAATATGCATGCTACACTATCAAGCATATGCGTGCCGAGTTCTTTCTCCAGTAGATGGCTTGTCCACATTCCGACACACATATGTATTAGCAAATCAGTTGCCTGGAGCCTGGATTTCTAATCTAAAGCATAATCTGCTGGCGTTGTCTTGGTGTAAATCCTCGTCGATAGATTACCGACGCCCCTTCTGCCAGGAAGCTCCTCCAGGAACATTTCCTATCGTGCCCTGACTGAATAGTGTACCACTGGATATCGTCGAGGGCCATGATATTTCGGGCATCTGTCAGGGCTAAAGTACAAGGAAGGAGGAGGGGAGGCAGTGCAAGGGTCAGAGTGTGGGACTCAGTCATGTTCGATAATAGTTCCTGATAATAGTTCCTGATAATGTTTGCTATCTAGACCAAACAGCGGCAGCTTTGTCTATGAAAAATAGCTTGTAACTAACCCAGGGCGGGTGCCTCCTCAAGAACCATGATGTGATTAGATACTGGAACAGTTTGCTGTACAAAAGCATCGCGGCGATGATTGAATTCGGCCTCGGCGTTGAACCTCGTCAGCGCCTCCTTCGTGATGGCCTCTCTCGTTGTCTTCTGCTCTGCGAACCGTCCCTCTTTTCGACACTGCACGTGGAAATCGTCAAACCATTTCCGGAATGCTGGCCTCCCCTTCATGCGTCTGCGGTCGTTGGATGTTCGTATCTTTCGATCTTCGGCGCCCGCCTCAGCTCCACCGCCCCTGCCAACGTCTCCGTTTAGAGAGGGAGGCGGCACCCACATCATGCGACAGCAAGAGACATACTCGTACATTGCCTCGAGACTATCGAATGGCTGATTCCAGCACTCGCCGGTGGGAAGTCCGAGGAACTCGATGACATCGTCCGGTTCCGAAGTGAGGAATACCTTGGCCAGCTTCCTGTTTTTCTTTTCAATCTCGGGCACACGCAGCCAGAGGGCGGTTTCGTCTATCGTCAGACCGTAGGGTCTGATGGTGGAGCCCAAGATGTTCCATACATCACCATGGGCGTGTTTGAAGAGCATCCAGTTCATCTCGTCAAGGGTGCCGAAAATGCGGACATCGACCTGGACATGCCTTTCCTCGGTGGTGGCACCGTCGGCAGGATCCGAGATCGATGCCGGCCAAGGTAGTGCGTAGTTTGAAAAGCTCGTTTCGCTGAGCAAGCTTTGCACGGCGCCAAGAGCGTTGCCGATCACTTCCAAGCTTCGGAGGAGCGTCTGGTCGTCATGTTTTGGTCGAGCCAGCATAATATCGACATCACCGAAATCGTCCTTGGCTGGGCCGTGAACAGGTGTCGCAACGCAGTCGTAGAGTTCCTTCAGCCTCTCGTGGCAACTAGCCTTGACCTTCTCGTACACAGGCTTTGGCATGCGAGGGGTGCTGAGAGGATGACTGCCCGAGCTAAAAGCCGAACCACCCATGAGGTGCGGCCAGGATGTGCAGGTGGAGAGCGCTGGAGAGAGCACGGCTGTCCGATCTGGTCGTTGGTAGAAGGAGATAGGAAGCTCTCTCCGAGCACCTAGGCTGGGACGGGAGCGAAATCTGTGTTAATACTGCGTGCTGGTGCTAATGCTGACGGAGTCTCGACGTGCGAGACGCGGGAGCATCAAAGGAGACGAGGTGTGATGCTGATGTTGGACTATTGGACCCTTCCGTCGTCAGGCCCTCATCAGAGAAGGGGAGCGCTCGAGCGTTGCAGATGGAGGAGGATGTGCTTGCGAGAGAGCTATCCACGCTGGGAGTATGTGTATTCCAAACGACGAATGGATATCAAACTGCGGTTGTCGGAAAGTTGCACGATAATGGATATGAGCTGTAGGGAGGATACCGCGAAAGGAGGGACCGAACCGAATCGACCGCTCGTGCAAGATGCCCAAGGACGAACCGACAGTCGCAGCTCGTGATAAATGCCGGCACGGATTATCAGGCACAAGGCTGCGGTGGCGCATTCGAAAATCCCCGTGAGCTGGCTTGGGTTGCTAGATGTGTTTTCGTGAATGATGATGGGATTATGTTGGGAGCGAAGGAGGTTCTGTTGAATGCAAGACGGATGATGCGTGTGACGTGGACCGCTTGCGGGTGCCAGTCAGGGCCTATACAGCTGCTCGCATGTTTAGTGCGTCATTGCAGGCGTGTTGGCCCTCCTACAGACCTGAAGGCTCGTAGCACACGGTACCAACAGGGAACTAATACTGTGCTGGTACCTTCAAGCACGTCGTAGTTTGACCAAGCTAAACAAAGGTCGAACACGCAACAATAACCGATTGACCATCTCCGTCGGCACGGGTCAGAAAGCCTTTGGTGTTTACCTTCAGGAGCAAGAGGCTCAGGCAGAAGGATGGGGAGAAACGGTTGGCTCTTCCTTGAATGCCTTGTTTGAGCATGCTGCGATGACTAGAATCGTGGGCTCCTCACAGAGATGCCGCATGGAACGACGGATGCCCAAAGAATGCCACCACTCCTTGACTCCCCAAGCATCTGTTCCTCAACAACGGCAAGAAAACACGACACAAGGATCCACAATGCGCTGACCAGCTCCGCGCGAACGACAGGACGGTGCTGGAGACCCGTTGAAGAAGTATGGAATGACGGCGATGGCGGGTGAAGGGAAGCAGAATACAGCGGCAGCGAATCCAATCCATATGCAGACGAGTATATGTGTACGTATGTGATGTTGTCCACATCACATACGTATCGCCTACTCTTGACGATGAGAATGTAGATAGAAATACATGTTGCGTCTCCATAAATGCTTTACAAGATTTGGAAGGAAGCCATCATCATCATCGGCAGAGCCAGGTAAAGGGCGTGACCAAGGGTAAGTCCCGCCGCAGCACCTGCGACCGGCTTGGTGGGCGTGGCACTGGCACCCGTGACCGTGGTCGCGTTGGTGTGGGTGGCGGAGCTGGTGGCGGGGCTGATGGTGGCGGAGCTGGTGGCGGCCGTTGCCGTCGCCGTCGAGGTGGCTGACGCCTTCGCGAAGCTGTCGTACTTTTGGACGACAAACTTGACAATCTCCTTGTCGTACTTTTCAAAATATTCGCTGTGGACCTCTTTGACATCGCCATGGTCACAGTACCTGTCACCCTTGTCGCAGTAGGAGACGAGGCGGTCGGCATAGACGTTGCACTGCTCAACACTTGCTCGGACGCGTGGGAAAATCTGTCAAGGTTCCCGTCAGCGGGCGTTGGGGTCAAGACGACGACGGGGATTCGGTATTCGGGATCCGGGCGAGGCGGGGACGAGGTCAGGAGAGGGGGAGCGTACGCCGTTGTTGGTGCTAGTTCCCTTGTCGTAGGTGACGTTGGCGATGTGGGTTGGGTCGCCAAAGAGGACGACGGCGACGACTGTACGCTTGTCAGTACACAATACACGACGTTACGGCTGCCTCGACGGTCACGCCGTGTTGCGTATTGGGATAGTCTTACCGTGATCCTCGACGAGCTTCTGAGGGAGAGCGGTTATGTTGTTCAAGGGCTCTCCTGAGCCGCCGCAGATGGAGTCGACGGTGATGTGAGCACCCTGTCCGTGCAGATCTGGTCAGCATAGGCCGCAGAGGTGTCGTCGCGCCGACGCTGCGTCATGGGAGAATGCTATTTACCTGCGAGTAGCCCATGATGACAATCTTGCTGTCGGGACAGGCCTTGACGTGCTCGTTGACGGCCTTTTGCAGGGCCTCGGCACCGGCCTTCAACGACTCGTCGTAGGATGGATCGACCAGGGTGGCCGGATAGTCGATCGGAACAACGGTCGAGCCCCGGATCTGGCTGGCGACGCTGTCGGCGACGGTGCCCGCGAGGCCGGTGCCCTTGTCTTCACCGGTGCCACGGGCGACCAAGATGCGCAGGCCCTTTTCGCAGCTGTCGCCGGGGGCGGCCGAGGGGGCTGCCGAGACCGAGCTGCCGGCGAGGGCGAGGGCGACAATGATGCGACCGCGCATGGTGACGGGGGAGGGGGGAGAAAGGTTTGGAAAAAGAAGATGAAGACGAGAAAAATCCAGGTAGATGTATATGTATGTGTACAAGGCAAGGCAAGGCAAGGCAAGGCAAGGCAATGCGTATGGGGTAAACCAAACACCGAACTCGAACCCGTACCAGAGGATTGCGCGCTTTCAACGAGTGACGAAGGGAGAGCAAAGGGGAGGAGGAAAGGAGCAAGTGCTCGTGGTGTACGGAGTAGTATTGGTGAGTATTAATATTATCAAGTACGGAGTACGGAGTAGGTGTACGGAGTATTATTACGGTGCAAGCACTGTACGGAGTACTGTAGCAAGTATTACCCTGTGGATGGGTTGGTGGTGGGTACCTATGGTGGTTGAGTGGGTGGAGGAACTGGTGGTGGACGATGGATCTGCTTGTACGAAGTACCAAGTACCAGCCTAGGTAAGTACCTAGGTAAGTAAATCGAGTACAGTACGGAGTACACTTTACTTACAAGTAATGTAATTATCCTACTCCGCACAGGGACTCGTATAAGTCTACTTACATGTGGCGAGTACAAGCATGTACATGGGGTGAATGCAAAGTAAGTACAACTACTTGTACTTACTGTAAGTAGGAAGCACTTGATTGGGATATGGAGCAAGGACACTCAATACTTGCACTCTCTGTGCAGTGTTTCGCCCATCGGGCCGCCAAGTTCGGATCGTGCGCCGGCCGCAACGGCGCCACCCCGCCAGGCCATTCCGGTTGCACGTTAGTGTCATGTCTCGTCGGGTCAGGGGAGGCGCCAGGCGTTATCGACGAGGACCTTGACTTGTACAAATCGCTGGCGGGATCATGATATGCTGTACTGCGTAGTTGGTAACTTACTGTACTTGAGCGAACTTCTAATTGCACCTGTTAAATGCATGTAGTACTCCGTAGATGTACAATGTTGTTGCTTTCCAGTCAGTGTACTTGCATGTATAGTACTTGTACTCCGTACTTGCCTGCAAGTACATCCACTAGCTAGCTGTACTGTAGTTGTGACCGCCGGACTATGCCCAGCAGCTCCAAGTACTTGTACTGTAGGTATTAAGTACTCCGTAGTTACAGTTGTACTCCGTAGGTCTCGTCGTGTCCGTTGACCAGGTGCATCTCCACCGTGCACCCCATCCGACGAAGGATTATCGAATCATGGGAGCAGGGAATGCCGAATCTGCCCACCATCCCCGGATGAACAAACGGAAGCGATTCCGTTTTCTGTCCATTGCTCCGAAGTTGAGCGAGATGGCAGGTAAGTACATGTACTTTCACAAGTCGGAGGACAAGTACGGTAGGCTGACGAGAGTATGCGTACATTAAGTACATGTAGGTACTCCTCATAAGAGCGTTGCTGTATTATTACTCCGCACATGTAAGTAAATACAGTACCTACAGTACCTAGGTAGGGATACACCTACAACTAAGTACACTTAAACTGTACATCTATGCCAATGGCAGTACCCAACCCAAATACACGTGCTTACTTACATACAGCAAGTAAGTAGTACTCTAGGTGTACATGTACTTGGGTGTTCATGTAGAGTACAAGCAGGCCCTCGCAGTAGCAAGTGCATGTCCATACTCCGTACAGTAGTATTGATAGGTAATTACTTACAGCACAGTACTCGTACAATCCAGAAACCGCGCCAGAGCCTGCACGGCCCCGATTGGGTAGGCACGAACAACGACGTGCACACTAGTGCCGTGCGCCCGAGCCTCACAGAAAGTCTTGGGCGTCGCTATGCATGTTTTTATCGCTTCGTCTGTGTCATTGTAGCATTCATTTCCCGTGCAAGTACGGAGAACTTGGAATGTCTAGGAGTAGTCGTCCATCTGATTTGACTCACAAAGTGGATAGATATCACAGCACGGAGGAGCTAGATCATGCATGTACTTACAGTGGGTGAGCAAAAGTACATTTACAAGCAAGTAGAATAGGCCTACCCTACCTGTCACACTTCTCGACAAGGCACCAAGACAGATGATGATCCATGTGCTATACTTGGGCATCCATCAAGATGGAGTACTTAAGTATTTATTCCTCCGTACACCGATTACATGCTTACTCTGGTAACGGAGCATTTTGACTGATCTTGTACTTTTAGCTTTGTATCCGCCAACGCGGTGAGGAGTCATTCCCGCAGAGTGCTTGGGTGCCACTGTCACCTGAATGCCGTGTCCTGCAAGGATATGCCTGCTCTGTATGTTCACATCACCGCTTGCTTGTACTTAGTTTTCACCACCTGGGACTATGATGACTTTGCACGATCAAAAAGACCAGAACAACGTCTGCGGATGAGCAAGTGTTACCCGGTCATTGTCCGGTACGGTAGATGGACCAGGTCTGCAGTCACTTCCCAATAGGACCAGCCGTTGCGCAGGCTGCACCGTACTGCGCAAGGTCTCCGTTACGCACCTTGGCTGGATGGATAGATCGTGGCACTGGAGAGTCGAAGAATCGACAAGGAACCTACCGATAACTCTTACATCGACAGTAGGTACGTGCACGGAAGATGGCAGCCACATGACGATACTTCCTCGCCAAGATTGCTCTAGCAACTCCTAGAGCGAGATACTTGGCATTCTCGCCATGTTCTGGCACCATGCTTTGGTGGCGTTCCTACAGATCGATGGTGCCCGCGAGTGCTGATGACTACTCGTAGGTGCCAGACAGCACTAGTATCCATCGTAGGTAAAGTATGATTCACAAGTCCGCTTCTCCTCCACTCGCAGGCAGGCAAGCGGCAAGTTGAGTCATGAGGCGACGGGTATCGTGGGCCCCTTCGTTACTGCAGCCAACATGCAGGAACCGTTGAGAATGTTTCGGCTTGCCTCAGCCTGATTGGGTCTTCGACCCTCGATCCTCAAGTATGACCTCTGCGGATGGAGATGTTGTCAAGTATAAATTCACCAGGTCCTGCCTCGAACCGCCAGCACAATCGCAGAGCCGGAGCCAGAGACACGACAACACACAGAAACGACCATGGACTTCCGCAACATCCATCGCGAGCAAGTCTCCGACTTCGTCTGGAAGTGGCGCTGCAAATTCCTTCGCGGCGACGATGCGGGCCCCAAGAAGGCATCCGATCTCGACTCGGCCAGTGACGACGAGGATGCCAACGGCGCTGCCGGCACGTTCAGCAAGGACCCAACTTTCGGCACCGACGCCGCCGTCAAGACCATGTATGAGGGTCGCAACTCATCATGTGCAAACTACGAATGGGTCGATTACCCGCCCAAGCAGCTTTCCAGGACGGCCGCCCGCGTACAAGATCGCGTAGCCATCAAGGTGTACAAGGTCAAGGATCGCGACAAGCCTTGCATCGCCGGTCACTTCCCGCTCAAGCACCACCGCCTTGAAATCCAAAACGCCGGCTTGGTCGCGGCCCTGCAGCCTATCCTGAAGAAGGAAAATGTTCACCTCGACGTAAACTCGACGGCGACCTTCCATGAGCCCTTTCGGTCACTCTGGTTTTGCCATGGTGACATTGTCGAGCTGCACCAGTCCACCAACGCCTCCTCCCCCCTCAAGCCGTACCTCACCCTGTTTCTGCGTATCTTGGATGGCATTTTTTCCGACCTGCAAGCCAAGTGGAAGCATCTGCAGGCCAGCGGCCTCGTCGACTTCCACTCCGCCTGGGCCCTTTTCTCTCGGGGGTGTACCCTCTACAGCCATGGCCTGAACGCCGATTTTCTCGCCAAGGTGGAGGGAACCGAGTACGTCCGTGAAGAAAAGGCCCTTTCTCTCCAAATCAGGATCAAGACCTTGGTATTCGACGGTCAGCGTTTCGTCTGGCGGGCCACGCGGCTGGTCATAGACGAGTACGAGGGCAACAAACCCATCAAGGAACTGCAGCACCACCCCATATCCTTCCACCCGTCCGGCGACGACGTCACCGAGCGCCTCATTCAACGCGGTAAAAAGGTTCTGGACCTCCAGGGTCTACGTTACTGCTCATACAACGGCATCGCCATCCAGTCAGCCGGCAAGGAGGTCAGCAAGCACCTTGTCCAAGGCCGCATCCTCATCGACGTCTTCGGCTACAACAAGCATCACCTGGCTCAAGGCCGCCGGGAGAGGAAAGAGGCCCGGGCCTCGTGGTGCGACGAGTATCTCTTTGGCTCCTACTCCGATTCGGACTCGGTGTCCAGCTTGTCCTCATTCTCTAGCCTTTGCAACCTCGACGGCTCAAGCGAGCGGCGCCTGGCGGGCAGGCTCGATGGAAATCGGCCCAGCGAGTTCCAAATAGCAAAGAGCAAGAAGGAAATTATGCAGAGGGAGGAGGACCTTCAGTTCATGTCCGGCACCATCGGCGGCTTTGCCTTGAAGAATAAGCTCTGGGGTGAGTGCTTGCTCCGCTGACCGGCCTTGGCATGATTTGCTGACCTGGGTTACAGTCGAGTTCTACGTCGAAGAAATCGAGCCCATGGCGTGGAATGACACCGCCTTCTCCCACCTCGTATACGACTCGCAGCAGAAGGACCTCGTTCTGTCCTTTGTCGAGAACCACAAACCCGGACGGGATCGGCCGCAGCCTGGCTTGTCGGCCGACCCTGCCGCCCCGATGGACGATGTCATCGTCGGCAAGGGCCAGGGGCTCATCGTCCTCCTCTCCGGGCCTCCGGGCACGGGCAAGACGCTCACAGCCGAAGCCGTGGCCGACCAAGCGCACAAGCCGCTGTACTACCTGCAAGCCGAGGACCTCGGCCTCAACGCCGCGGCGCTGTGCGCGAACATTAAGCGTGTTTTTCAGATGGCGACTGAGTGGGACGCCGTCATCCTGCTCGACGAAGCCGACGTCTTTATGGCCGAGCGCAACCCCAACGACATCCACAGGAACGAGCTTGTGAGCATCTTCCTGCGCGAGCTAGAGTACTTTCGCGGCATCATCTTTCTCACGACAAACCTCTACAACACCATCGACACCGCCTTCCGCAGCCGGGTTAGCCTGCATCTGCTGTTCCACGCGCTCGACCGGAACGCTCGCGAGACAGTTTGGAGGAAGTTCCTCGACAGGCTTCCCGGGATGAGGAAGCATCCGGTTGCCGACGACGACGACGACGACGATGACGCCGAAACCAGACCGGCCGCGACATGGGTCCTCGATAATGGTGATATCCACCAGCTGAGCCTGTGGAGTCTCAACGGTCGTGAGATTAAGAATGCTGTGCGCATGGTCCACAGTTGGTGCCAACAAAAGGGATACACCATGACGCTCGAGAGGCTGGAGAGCGGCATCAGGGTGACGAACCCGCATGCGACCAAGTCGGTGGATACTGATGACAGCTTGTATGAGTAAAAACGCTTGGCGTCGAGAGGACTCTATTTGCACAGGCAAGGTGGAGAATCTGCACCTTGCCAATTCGTCATGGTCCATGGAATATGGGGCTTCCGAGGCGGAGCAGGACATTATCCGCTCGGGCACGCTCTATGGCGCTCATGGTTTGTTTCTTCCAAGAGCCTGCCTGCATGTCGCTGGTATTTTGGGCGTCGTTGCTGATGTATTGATATTGTTACCTTTCCATGAGTGGTGCATCGCTTCAGCAGGAACAATCGCTCAAGTAAAAAGTCGACGATTTGCACATAGATGTATGCCTCTTTTTTGCCCGCAAGCTTTGAAAATTGCATGATTGCACATTAATGATCCTTGTGGCCGTGCCCACTTTATGGCAGCATGTCGTCCAAGCTGTCTGCCGATACCTCGTGCGGCCTAGGTCTCTCGTCCGACCTCCGACCTTGTGCTGAAGTTCCGGGATGGCACTGCACTTATCGACCATGTTACGCGGCTTCCAAGTTCGACCTCACAATTCTGTACATGATGAAATGTCTCCGCAGCTTCATGACACGACAGGGTTGAGGAGACGATAAACGGCTTCATGATGCCTTCCAAGGAGAGAAGCCGTCAATGCCATCCACGAACTAAGCGGAGGATGTATTGGACCCCTACTGCCTCTATTCTCCTTGAGATGATCCAGCACGGGCAGGAACACGTATCCGGAGTGTGCAAGTGCTGGCAAATGGGCTTGAAAGGTCACCACAAGGGCCAAAGTATGGTCATGGTTGATTCAGGCGCCACAATTACTGGATGTGATTGGCCAACACATCCGTACCTGGTCGTTTTCATGATGAGGACATGCCCAAGTCTGGGATTCCAAGATTACGCGACAGACGCTCCCTCGTGTGGCAAGATCCAGATGACCATAGGGCCTCAGCCCGATTTTGGTAGTACCAGACCGTTGTTGACAGACCATTGTTGACAGACCAATTTGCTCACAACCTTGGCTTGTCTGCTCATCCTCCCCGCATGCTGCGGCGGACGGGATGATACATGATCATTACAACTCTGTGCCCATTCATGAATCCCGGCAAAAGGTTGGCGCTCCTGGCGCCGAGCGACAGACGCGCAGAGGGGAAGGCGGGTTGCAGTCCCAATGACGACTTGTCGGTTGCGAGCAAGGAGAGCTGGAGGCGACCCCGTCGCACGGTGCTGGCGTTGGCCATCACTTTTGGGGGCAGCAAGGAAGGAAGAAAGGTTACGAGGAGGGGAGGGGAGTCATCGCCGCTGTGAAGGTGTGGGGGGTGAGACACGACATGGTGTTGCGGACGGGCCGGGCGACAGAAAAGCGGGACAAGGCGAGAATCGTCGTTGTTCCTGAAAGGACACACAGGTAGGCAGAGAACCACGTGGAGGTTTGCAAGGCAGACCCATTATTGGCTTCGCGGTTGGTGATGAGCTTCGGTGCTAGTGTCGGGGGCCAGCATCTTGCGACGGCACGTTGTTGATGAAACGGACAAGTCATACGGCGCTCGCATGCATCGACGGAATGGATGCTACCTCTTGTGAGCAGCCTCCGTCGAGCTGGCGAGTAGGCGAGAGAGATGTAGCCACCAGGGTGCGTAATTGTGTCTTGGCATCAGCATGGCTGTCGAGGACCAACGTTGGTACCTGTGAGACACAACAGGGGATGGGGGGTCCGAAGAGAGACAGGACCGAAAGTCGTCGTGATGCGCGTGCACCCATCCAGAAAAGCAACGGCCGAGCAAGGCGACGAGGGCGGAGGAGCCGGGGTCGAACAGGAAGAAGGCAATGGCGCTCGTGGAGGAGGGTTCGTCGCGGCCGTTGGGTCTCGGCAGGCAGGCAAGGCAGCAAAGCGACTGATGAACAAAGTCTGGAATTGTGATTGTGGCGTTTGTTGCTCGCATTGTTTCTCGTTTGTTTCTCGTTTGTTTCTTGCTGCCGAAGTCGACGGAGTTCCATGAGGCAGCAGGCCCTGCTGACGATGTATGAAAGCTGGCAGCCCGCCTAATATTTAAAATATGTATTTATTTATATATTAATTAATTAATTAATTACTTTGGTTAGCACAAGGTGACGGTTACAACGGGCATGGGTCGGCACTTGTAAGTACTTAGGTGAGCAGGCGTGTCCGTACTGTATCTATGTACGTACGAGAACGAGACACTCAACGACGCCGTCAGCACATTTTTTTTTTACTCCGTATTGATGTGCGGAACAGACAATTATTTTTCCTCGGGCTAGTACAAATGGGGGTGTTGCTCGATGCTTTCGGTAATTGATTGGTACTGTACAAGGTACAAAGGTGTGCATCCCAGATACCTAGAGAGAACGTAGGCCAATGGCTCGACCTCGACATATCTGGAAGTCTAGGCAAGTATCAGGTGCAGTAAGAATAGGTACACTGGACACTGGACTCTTGTCCGCACGAGCGATCTGCCCCCCTCCAGCTTCATCCTCTCGCTCCCAGTAGCCACATGGAACCTGTCTCGTTGTCATTTCCGCATCGCCCCTACGACGAAGATTGCTCATGAAGACATCACCATCTGCGACGCCCTCGTACGGGTACATGTATGTCTTCGGACGACGGACTGCAGACGACAGAGTTTGCGAATCACTTGGTACTGCCTCGCCTAGCTGCGCCATGATCGACGAGGCTGTGTGGGTGGGCTGGTGAGGTCCCTTGTCATCATCTAACCAGTTCCCATCCCTCCTTGCCCCTTGGTCGCCCGAGCTTCAGCTTACGAGTCTCGTTGCGCCCAGATGTGCATGCTGTGCACCATGTATGCAAGTACTTGCTGCACTCGTGGACGCCTTGGTTCTTTCCGCTCCTCGCATGCATCGGCTTACCCGACGACCTGAACAGGTACAAACGAGAACGAGGGTCTGTCTTATCGTCGTTGGCACGAATGACGGATCACAATGACAGCCATGTACGGTATTCGCCATCGACACGGACTGTGACTGATTGGCCATTGCTCGCACGTACGTGCACCGGTGTGTGCAGGCAATCACCATGCTCGTCCATGGGACGACTTCGCCTTTGCCATGCAAACATGGCAAACGATACCCCGTGCACTAGGACCAAATCACGCCTGCTCATGTCTTGTTTCGGCCCAATTCCAAGACACCATGTCCGAGCCAGTCTTCTAGAAGGACGGCAGAAGGACGGACCAAAACCAAGGGGCGTCACCCGGGAGGGACGGGACCCGGGAGGGCGAGACCAGGGTCGTACCGCTGCAAATTTGCGCCTCCGTCATGCGACGCCATGATGCTTGCCTGTCCGCCCGTCGGTCCGTCACCTTTGGCACTGGAAACTCGTCCTTTGCTCGTACGAATACGGCACAGCATTCGCGTGCATGCGGCTTACACATGCGACCGGCGTCGCCATGGTCCAGTCGCGTTTCAGAACCCGTTGCGAACTCGAGACCTGCACCGAGTCTGCGGTGATAAAAATGCCACCTTTTGATGAAACGGCCCGTCGGTTGGGTCGGCTGTGGTGTGTCGTCGACAGGGATTCCCAGACACCCCGACGCCGGCAGGGGGGCCCTCCTGTCGAAGAGAGATGGAAGCAGAGAAGAAAAGGTTGGCTGAGTATTGCAGAGTTGTAATCACTTCCATCGTCTGCCCGCCCATCCGCCCCGTTCCGTCGCGCTCCCAGGTCCCCTTCCTCAACTCTGCACTACGCCACCTTGACGTTCACATTCGCATCCGCGTTCGAATTTACATGCAAGCATCCACGCATCTACGCACAACACATGTACACATACAAATCATTGACATCCACCTCTACATACGGATACAAGCACGAGCTGATCATTTCTCCAACGGCTCGGGAAAGAGGAGCCCCGTTGCTCGCTCCCGCTCTCCGGTTCCCGTCCAACCGTCCGTCAAACGCACGCCCATCCGACCTCTTCAAAACAGCAACCGGCCGAAAGCAAGGCTAGGCGCCGGATCATCATCCCCCCTTCTCCCACCGCACACGGTTGTATGAAGAACCGTCCACCCCCATCTTCGCATCCTGCTTTCTCGTTTCCCGTTCGCCGTCTCGCCTTTGTGCGCCGCGAGCGCCCTGAGACGAGAGTTGCCTTCTCGTTTGGTCTTTTTATCGACTCTCCATCTCTCGGACGGAGAGGAGACGGAGACGGACAACCCACCCACGACACTCCCGATCGTCAGGGGCCGTTCGTCATAGGATAGTCATGTACCACTACCGCCAAGCAGACGACGCCAACGTAAGACCGTTGACGGACGAGGATCACCGCCAGCTCCTCCTCCTCGTTCAGCGCTATGGCGTTCCCAGCCTCCTCTGCGCCCTCACCGGTTCACCCGACTCCTGTAAGAGAACGTCTCCTGCTGCGTCTGCCCCGTCGGTCCGACCTGTCCGGATGGCTAACAACTCCCAGCGGGAGCCTCGACCTTCTCGACTGCCACCCTTCTCAGCAATCCCAGCGCTCCGTCGCTGGCCTGGACAAGCTCGGAGGCGTCCCAGTGCCGATCCGACGGCGGCTCCATTCACACCCGGTGCACTTGGCCCGAGCCCGCGGCGGAGTGGAAGGCCGCCCGTCACGATCCGGAGACGACCAAGATGGCCGGACGCTCGTGGCTCGACTCGCCGGGGCCGGTTCCCTCTCCGCTGCCGCTGCCCCTCCCGCTGACCCTCGGCGACGTCACCTCGCGCCCATCTCCGCGGCTTGTGGCGCCGACGACGAAGAAGTACCAGTGCCCCATGTGCTTTCTCGACGCGAACCCCGTCGGATTCGGTCGCAAGAGCGACTTCAAGAAGCACCTGCACAACTTCCACGGTTCCGACGTCGTCTGGATCTGCCGCACCAAGGGCTGTCAACTTTCCTTCTCCACCGAGAGATCGTACAGCACGCACGCCAAGGAGGCTCACAGGATGCGCGCCCTGCCCAACAGCGTTGCCCGCACGGAGCTGTGTGCCCAGGTCGTCTTCGCCTGCGGCTTCGACGCCTGCAGAGAACGGCTGTTCGAGGCCCACGCTGCCGACGACGCCGCCGCCACCCGGGACAAGCTCTTTGAGCACATTGCCAAGCACTTCGAGGACGGCCTCGACGTCCGGCGTTGGGAGTACAACGTGCTCGTCCAGAATCTGATGCGCCAGACGCAGGTCAAGCACACCTGGAAGACGTGCATCTGGCCCAAGGAGAAGAGACAGCAGCTGTCGTGGTGCCCGCGGTCGTCCGGGGACTTGAGGCGCATGCTCAAGTGCCGCCACCTCGGCAACGACAACTCGACGCTCGTTCGACTCGCCTACATCCTCGGCACCGCACCCTTTACGGCGCCGTCGACGCCGCCGCCGCGCGAGATTGACGTGTACTTCCAGCTGCCCTACCGGAGCCTCTGCCTGATTGACACGGCTGGGCATTCCGCGACGAGCGCGAGCTCCCCCAAGGTCGAGGATGACGGCGCCTCAACATTTACCCTCACAAAGCGACGATCGAGCCGATCGAGCCTGACTCAATCCGTGTTCAGGCTGCCGAGCCGACAGGGGAAACGTGCGTCCAGGCCGCCCACGCCGACGGCAGCACCGGGGCCAACGGCGGCGCCGGCGCCAACGCAGGCGAGTGTCGTGGCCGGCGCCAACGGCGGACCTGGCATCGCCACTTCCCTCCACGGGATGAGCACCGTCGACAGTGGCGATACCGTCATGGCCGATGAGCCGTCGTCCGGGCCGCACCCAGGTACGCCGTTCCCGATCCCGAACGAGACGGCGTGGCCGACCGACGCGCCCAAGCTTGCGCCGGAAACGCCCCACGGGGTGCCGAAGCAGTGGGACGCGACTCCGTCCGGGGACGCGACCCTCGTGTACGCGATGCATAATGCCCTGCTCATGGAGCAGAATCCGCACCAGTCTTGGTGCCCGACCGATTCCCTCTACTCCTATTCTCCGCAAGCCGGCATGTCACCGGCCATCTACGACTACGCCATCAACCCGAGTCAGCTGCCGACGGTCCGGCCTGCAACGCCCGTACCGCACAAGCGACCAGCCTCGTGGGGACGGGTGATGAGCATGGAGAGTGCGCGGCCGGTCAAGAAGGCCGCGGCATGCCCACCCGAGATGCTGCACACGACAGTGCTGGGAACGTAACCCGGGTCCTGGCCTAGCTGTACGCATTGTCACTTCTCTTACGCCCCTTTCCGCGGGCATTTTCCACCGCCATCACGGCTGATGTCGCCATCGCCTAGGTCCGTCTGCCATTCTCTTCAGACATAGCTGACTGAAGGGGTCGACGTGTTTCATGGATTGATGTTCATTGTTCGCAACGCAGGGCTCACCGACTACTGTTTCTGGATTTGATAATACGACACGAGATGCAGCGTATATCTAGAGGATAGGAAGACGGGACTCAATAGTTTACTTAAGCGGTGAAGAGTACTAATTTCATGGACCTGTTTTTCGGCGCATTTTCCTATCCTTCCTATTGTTCGTTCTTGAAGGGGACCGAAGCGAATGGATTGGCCAGCCGATAGTCTCAGTCGCGCACATATGCACAAGGTTCTGGCGAGGCGTACAAGGGAGGATTCCTACATCCGCACGCTGCTCGACATGGCTTGGCTCGGTGAAGAGAGGGAATGGAGAGATGGAATGGACATGCGGGCGTCGAGGGGCGATCTGATGCTCTTGGGGCTTTCAACCGAAGCTTCCAACCGAATGATTGATTCGTTCGCAGTAGACGACGGTACATGATGATTTGCAGGGCAAATGAACACGACTTTTACATGGATGGATGTTTGCTAAACGCTGCGTTTTCGTTGACGGATGGCCAAGACGTACGTGCAATTGAGATGCTGCTGTTATTTCTATAGGGTAAGGTAAGAGTGTGCGGCTTGCACGGCTAGCTACGGACGGCGGACGATGTTGACGATGGCACGGGTCGGGCCACACTGGCACGTGCGATGTTGCCGTCCTTTCCTTCTTTGCATGGTAAATTCTTACGGGTGACGTTTTACTTTCTTGATTTTCTGGCCGTGAGCCTCAACACACCCAAAAGTTTCCGATTGCTGGGACTCGCTTGGCGGTGGAAGTCTTCCGGAGGAACCGTGACAGAGTTACTACATAAGAGACAATCGAAGGTCTCGCACAATGAAGTGGAGCGTCTTGAACCACGCCGTTCAGGGCATCGTTCTGTTCATGTGAAAACGCCGCCAAGCAGGCCTTTTACGCCCACTCCAAAGGGTCAGGCTCGGGATGAAGATGGTCTAGAACCCTGGACAAGTCGCGTACGTGTCCGGGGACACGACTGTCAGGTGCCGTAATTGCAGGACGTGAGGGACTTGACAAACATACGATGCGGGGTACTGGGTAAGCAGATTGGATGGGCACGGTGCGGAATGGAGCATATGAATCTATTATTATCTATTTTGTACGACCTCCCTGGCGGAGCATCGTGTCGGACGATGCATCACGGCATCTTGGCCTCCACCCGTGTCACGAGTCTTCGCTCTGCCGCTCGAGCTCGGCCTTTTCGTCGGCCGTCAGGGCCGCCTCTGCTTGGCCCATCTTGACGGTCACAGTCAACGCCAAGGAGACGACAGAGAGGGCGACGCCGGTCCAGAAACCGATCTGGTACTGGGTCCGGGGGTCCAACTCCCGTCCGTCGGCCTCGACCTTGGCCGAGACGGCGAGCTCAGCGATTCCCAACCAGAAGGCGATGCCGAGGTAGAGGAGGCTGTTGATGAGCCCTCCGGCGGCGGCCTGGTGGCGGCGCGGCATGGCGGTGGTGATGTAGACGTTGGTGACGTTAAAAGTGATGTCGACGCCGATGGTGCCGCCAAGCATGGCGGGGAAGATGTAGGCCCAGTACAGGAAGCTCGTCGACCCTTCCTCCGGCATGAGGGCAAAGAGGAGGGTCGAGAGAAGAAAGCCGAGGCAGGATATGACCATGAGGATGCGGTTGGGGACGAGATGGAGGATGAAGCCGCCGGTGATGGCGAGGATCATGCCGCCAACAGCCATGGGGGTGAACCAAGCGGCCGTGAGCATGGCGGACGCATGCATGACCGTCTCAATGTAGAAGCTGGCGTAGAAGAGGAAGAGGCCGAAGACGCCGTAGGAGCAGAAGAGGGCGCCCATGAGTCGCTTGAGGCCTCGCCGCTGGCGAAAGATTTCAGGCGAGAGCAGCGGTTGCTTCGCGACCCAGCCTTCGACGTACACGGCTGCGGCGAGGAAGATCAGGCCGGCGAGGAGAGAGAGGTAGACGTAGGGCGTCCGCCATCCGTCGGGCGCGTGGCCGCCGTCGGTGAAGGCGAAGACGACGAGGATGAGACCGGGGACGATGGTGACGACCCCCCACCAGTCCATGCTGACGTTCGGGTCGACCGCTCTCTCGGACCGAGGGATGGTCGTCAGTAGGGCGGCGAGGGCGATGGCGAAACCGACGGCGGCGCCGATCCAAAAGTACCACCGCCAGGTGAGGAAGGCGACGGCGAGGGCGCCGACGAAGATGCCGACGTAGAAGCCGAGGCAGGCAAAGGCACCGTAGATGGCGAAGACGAGGTTCTTACGCGGGCCCGGTCGGTACGTCTGGCTCAGGAGGGCGAGGCCGGCGGGGAGGAAGGCGGCGGGCCCGATGCCCTGCATGGCGCGGCAGAGGATGAGCATGATGGGGCTCGTGCTGAAGCCGGCGACGATGGACCAGAGGAGGAGCCAGGCGTGACCGGCGAGGAAGACGACGCGGCTGCCGTAGAGGTCACAGAGCCGGGCGCAGGGTTGGAGGAGGGCAGCGGTGGTGAGGTTCGTGACGCCGGCGGGCCAGGTGCGGGCGGCGATGGCGATGTCGAGGGCGTCGGCGAGGGGCGGCAGCACGATGCTGAATCCGCTGATGAAGTACTCGCTCAGCATCATGGAGAGGACGATGGTGGTGACGAAGCCGACCTCGGCGAGCCAGTGGGCGAAGAGGGGCGGACGCCGGCGACCGAGGTGGGCCAGATCGAGGGGAGAGGGAGCAGGAGGGGGAGCAGACTCTTGATCGCCTCCCTTGGCCTCCTCCCCTTTACCGGAGGAAGCATCGGCGGGGGAGCCGGTGCCGGTGCCGGTGCCGGTGCCGGAACGGGGGTCGGGACGGGAACCCGCATCCGCGCCACGCACGGAGGCTGTCATGGCGTGCGGAGGCGTGTCATCGACCGACTGAGGTGGCATCAACGTCCAGCAGCAAGAAGACGAAGATGAAGGAGAAGAAAGAGAGGGGCAGATCGGATGACGGATGGGGATGATCAGAGAGCATGAGAAAGGGGGGGGGGGGATCCGGGACCCAGCCTGGCGCGGTGTGCACAGATACAGGCCGAGGGGCAGCGACTCGCGCAAGGTTTTTATAGTTTAGCTAGCTGCTGGTGACCGGGCAGCGGGCGGGACCTGACAACATCGTGGCAGACGCAAGTGTAAAGTGTGCCAGCAGCTTGTAGTGTAATTACCAATCATCCAGGGCACGGTTGAGGGGAAAAGCATACAAGTGTTTTTTCAGCCATGTTGAGATCGAGACCGGTGCATGGATGACGAATCCTGGCCCCGTCGCATTTCATCTGCTTTACCGTAGTAGTTGGACGGAGTCGACGACGCGGCACCTTTCGGAACCGAGCCTGCGTCTTGGCTTCCGCATGGGGACGTTCCACGTTCAAGCACGGCGCCCGCCGAGGATCCACGGCCAGGTACAGTCGTAGGGAGCCCAGTCTAGAGGGCTCTGTGCCAGGCTGGCCGTCGCTCTCTCGTCGCTTGTTCATGAGGCTCAGTGGAAGATGGTTGGCCAATGGCTGGGACAATCCAGGGCCAGTGTGAGCAGCCTCCCGCCCCACCGGCCGTTCTGTGGGGCCGGCAGATGATGCTCGCAGCCCGGCCCGTCCGGCACTTGCGTCTTGGCTGCCTGTCTGGGCTTAGCGTCACCGAAGGGGGACCGTCCGCCGCCGCCCGGCACGGCGGTGTGCGTCGCGGTGAGAGGAAGGTGAGTAGAGGGTGAGAGGAAGGTGAGAGGAAGGTGAGAGGAAGGTGAGAGGAAGGTGAGAGGAAGGTGAGAGGAAGGCGCGAGTAAGGTAAAAGGAAGGTGCGAGGAAGATACGAGGAAGGTAGGAGGAGGCTGAGGGGATGGCGAGAAGGTGAGAGCAAGGTATGCGCAAGGTGAGAGACAGGTGGGAGATCGGTGGGAGATCGGTGGGAGATTGGTGAGCTAGTTCACCAGTTAATGCATACGAAGATGCACGCGAACAAGAAGGAATACAGCTGTGCGGCAGGTACATGCACGCGGCTGAGATGCGTTACGAGTAGGCACGCAGGACTATGCGTAGTGTGCGTGGGTATGAATTAGCCAAGGGCATCCATGATGAGGGAGGCGGTCAATGACTCATTCCACTCACCACTCATGATAGCCGGCATTACGTGCTTGAGATCTACAGCAACATACCACTAGTAGGACTGACGCATGCACATTCGGACTCGCCGCCATGCATCAGGAAGCACTGGAGAGAAAGAGAAGGTGATGCACAATCAACAATTCCATTCAGCCACTGTCTATCTTATCCATCGACGCATTGCCAAATTCACTGTCATGCCATTCAGTGGACCCCTCTCTACCATTCCTTTCATCCGCATGCCCTGTGATGTTCCCAAACGGGTGAGAGTTCGGACGTCCCCAAGCCGACGAGAGTTGGCGTGCTCCCAGGCCAGTAAAAGCAGATGTGCTCCCAGGCCAGGGAAAGTAGATCTGCTCCCAAGCCAGTGAGCGAGAGAATTCACATGGCCTGAAACCAGTGGATGCTCAAAGCAAGCCGGAAATTGGTCCATCTTGGCGCCTTCGCCTTGTGTCACCCCGCCCGCCATCGTCCTCTGTCACCCGTCGCCTCTTTGCTGCTGGGTACTGGATTGTTACTTCCAAAAAGCGTCTGCCGTCGACCGTCGTCGTCTCGCCCAAGACCACATCCGTCGTGCGTCCGTCTTCTACCTGAATCTTGATGTTGACCACCGACGGTTCCTGTTCGGTCGGTTGAACGACGGGCGCCATGACGTTGACCCCATCGTCATTATTGTTGACGGCTGAGAGCACATTGGCAGTGCCACCAACAGCCGCAGCCACAGCCGCAGCCTCGTTTGGAACAGAACCAAAAGTGTCACCTCGACGCTCGGAGATGGTAAATTCGTGCACAGAGTCTGCGGATGGTGACTTGATGGGGGCACTTTGAAGGTCTAGGAACTCGCCCTCGTCATACCAGTCCTCCAAGCTGGGAAGAACGACTTCGAGTTTTGATTTGGTATCCATTGATTCCAGGCGCTGATCGGGAACGTCGTCGCCATTGCCGGCTTGACCCACGCCCTGATGGGGTGTCGAGAAATCTGCCGTCGCCTCGACCAGTCGATGGAGGGCTTCTGCCGCTGGCCAAGGCGACGCACCATCGTGATCCGACAAATCCGAACCGTTCCCCTCCTTGCATTCATTCAAAGAGTGAGGCAGAGGGTACTCCAGTTCCGTCTCATCCGAGCCGTCCTCAAACACGTTGGGCGGGTACGCCCCGTGAGAAGAAATGTCGGTCCCGACGGACCCATATCCACCTGTTGGCCGCAGTCCACGGCCACACTCAGGGGCGCCGACGATATGGTCGCCAGGATCGGCTGCACCTCCGCGGTCCCTTTCGTTAGCTTTCTCTGCCGAGGACATGATTGGGTTCTGCATCGTCGGAACCGGGGTTTGAGGCAGCTTCCTGATATGCGACTGCAAATGAAGAGCTCGGGGACATCTCCAGAAAGACATGGAGAAATAGGAGCGGGAAGACTGAGCGTTGGGTAGAAGCTAGGGGGGTTTATAGGGAAATCACCAACGATCCCACAGCTAACCAAACACGTACTCTTGTTCGTTTCAAAGGTCATTCAACCCATTGTTCCGACCACTTCATGGCACGATTCGTGCCACCTTGTGCGTTGAACGGGATCAATGAGAGCTTCGTGAGGAAGCGAGAGCGCACGCACGGTGGGCGTGAAAGCAATGATTGTCAAGGCCGCTCATCATTGGCCCATTCAGCTATTCATCGATCGCACAGTTTGCGGAGACGGCCTGCACGCATTGTGATGGAACATCCATGCCCGATGACCTGTACGCTTTCACTCCCAAAATCGCTGTTGTCGTGTGTTCGTCATTGTAGGCCGCCGATTCATGCTTCTCATGTCACTTGGAAGCCATCATCGTCATCGGCATCGTCGTCATCGGCATCGTCGTTGTCGTAATTCGCCGCATCCGTTGATCGCAACCAACCAGACGTCGGTCAATCCCCTTCCGATACCGATTCATCGTCTCCTTCGCCGTCCAAAACTACCTCGTGGCCGTTCCCCTCGTGCATGCCCATGGCCGTGACGCAGCCCACCGCCGACAGGGCTGCAACGCCCCACCAACCCCATGCGACGACGCCGATGTCGAGACCGAAGCCGTACCATCGCGCCCCGATGACGGGACCGACGGTGCGGAAGCCCGCCGACACGCTCTGGCCGAGGCCGTGGATGGTGCCCAGCACACTCGGGTGAGGACTGCAGTTGTTGAGCAAAATGATGCTCGCCGGAAGGGTAAAGGTGCGTGCCGTCACCTGCAGCAGGAGCACCAAGATGATGCCGATCCAGATGAAGGGGCCTGCCGCCGGCTGAGGTGGCGTCGTCGACGAGGGGACTATGGACAGGTAGGGAGCGGCAAAGTAGGCAACGGGGAAGAGGAAGAGAAAGTATCGAAAGGAGCGCATGGTGCCGAGCCGTTGCTGGATCGGGGGGTAGAGCTTGACCTGGAGCAGCATGCCCAAGATGCCGAGGATCGAGGTGGCAAAGCCGACCGTCGACGCCGGCATGCCGAGGCCGCCGGTGAAGAGCAGCGGGAGGTGACGTCGCTGATGGCCGGATCCGTGGGCCGTGTAGCGCGGCGTCGACAGGAACAGGGCCCAGATATTGGCAAAGGCGCCGAGGTGAAAGTCGTAGAATGCGCTCGTGACGAGCGTGAACAGGACGTTGCGCGTCCAGATGCGGCGGAATGGAAGCCGGCCTGCAGCCTTGACCGCCACCTTTTCTTGCATGAGCTCCACGGGGCCAACGTCCCGGCGTGGAACTGGGTCATAGGCCACGACGGCCTGGCCAACCACGGCCTGCTTGATGCGGTTACCCAGATGCAGGCCGTAGTCAAACTTGCCTCGTCTCTCCTCGGACGTCTGCGGCCGTTGGTAAGCTTGCGTCGACGGATACGCCGAGCGGGTTCATCGCCACTCACCTCTCGGAGAAAGAGAAATACAAGGGCCGTGACGATGGTCAAGAGTGCGCAGTTGATGAGGCTCGGGAGCGCAAATGGGTAGTCGTGAATCCACTTGTAACCCAAGACGGCGTCAGCTCCGAAGAGGCCGGGGAGAGTCTTGGCCGGATCGGCGAGGATACCGCCCATGACTGTCCGTGTCAGCGACAAGCTCGTCTGAACCGAGTGGACGGCACGGCGTTACCTGGCCCCAGAATACCAGCCACGTTGAAGCTCATGGGGAGGAGGAGGAAGGCGCGCGACTGATACTTTTTCTCTCTCGTAATCTCGGCAATCATGGTGCGACTGGCAGATGTGGGCGTTGAGTTGATCGTCAGCCGGTGCCGACGGCGTCATCGTACCATGGACGACGGAGACTTGAAGAAGACTCACATGATGCCGACCGTCCCGTTGATGCCCCCCCCGAAAGCTCTCCAAAAGGCGGCCGCCCAGAAGGAGGTGGCGAATCCGTAGCCCAGACACGAAAAGGCGGTGCCCGCGAGCCCGACGACGAGCACCGACTTTCGGCCACACCAGGTTGCATCGGCGGCTTTCCCCCAGAGCATGGCGGTGACTACCTGGGCGCCGGTGAAGCACCCCTGCAACAGGCCTGCCTGCTGGGAGATGCGAGCGTCCGAGGCAGAATCGTCCATGGACTTGAGCTGATAGAAGACGTAGGCCTGCAGGGAGGCCACCTGCAGGAAGTCGACGAGGCGGCACAGGAAGAGGAGGAGCAGCTGGTCCTTGTGCGGCAGGGAAGCCCAGGAGACGACGGCACGTTCCCTCTCGCCTTGGCTGAGAACGGACGAGCCCATGCCCTGCATTTTCTGCAGCTCCCCATCCTCGGCAGGCTGCCAGCTGCCGCGCGAACCCGTGGTGCCATGCCGTGAGTGTTGTCTAGGGGTTTGGCCGGCCGAGTAGTCATTGTTGAGGGATCTGCTGTGCGAGGCCATCTCGGGAGGTTCTCTAAGAGGCGGCTGCCAGAGCAGTTGTCTGGTGGTTGGTGCTCTCAAACTCAAGGGGGGGGGGGGGCAACCGATAGCGTGAAAGAGCCAGGCAACGTCGATCGAAGTATTCCGTATTGTCGTCACAGAGGCTGGCTGGCTGGCTGGCTGGTGTTGTACAGTATTCTCGCCGTCACCTTCCTGCGTGCTCGGCGCACAGGATAGTCAGACGGGTGGCCCACCTCGGAGCGTTAGATAAAAAAAAGAAGCGAATTGAATGGTTGCTCTATTTTTGAAATCATTCGTAGGGGACGCCAAGCGACGAGGCAAGACAGGCCAAGCCGTAGGGGTGCAGTGTCTGTCCATCGAGACGCGTCCCTGGATTTGCGAGAAAGAAAAGCAAGGACGGCATACTTACTTGTACTCTTGCACGTGTACATAAATGGGTGCACATGTACTCCGTATGCAAGGAAGTAATGGAGCAATACATGTATTACTCCGTATACGGAGTTTCCTGCAATCCGTACTCCGTATTCCTTGTCTACGAACTGCGGGCAGTTCAGTTTGAGAAGGTGCTGCCTGCTCACGGTCATGACGTCGCTTGTGGACCCAATGGGTGCCAGGCTGGTGGGTTCGCGGGGTTCAGATAGTGAGCAGAGGGCGTGCAATTAAGCAAGTACGCGATAGCGGCGTACCTCGCACTCTGTAATACTCGTACTTACTGTACTCCGTGCCCGTACCTGTAACTATTATCACTCCGCACACTTAATGGACTTTAAGTGCGGGTCATCCGTCGTCCTCGTGCTGCCCATCTCGTATGGTACAGTAATAATACCCGTGCATTTCAACTACTTAGGTGTGGCTTGTACGGAGTACTCACCGGTATGATTTATAGATTTATAATCCCCTACAAATGCTCAGACCACACCGGCACCGTCCTCGTCGCTGTCGACATTGACGGGATGGAGGCACCATCCGCCATCCATCATGGATCGTACGTGGCCATGCACAACCAATTTCCGGACGTGGCTCGCGTCTTCGAAGATCAGTACGATATTTTGCTTCGTACGACAAGCCAGTATCATCACAACTAGGAAATCTCACTGCGCATTCAGAGCATGCGAAAACCTACCCTGTATTGAGTAGGGAGTACCAGGATTGCCGCGGGCAGGAGCCTTCAGGTCTGTTACCAATTGTCACAATTTCCATGGAAAAATAGCAGCAGCATTCAATATGCCTCATGTCTTGCTGCTCCAGTGCAGAATCGCTCGTCTGTCTACTCATGCCAACGCCTAGAACATTCCAGCTGCGCGCTGCCTATCCTAGAGAGCACGGTGAGCATGACGCGCGGTCAGGTTAGGGCATTGAATCTTGTATTCCATCTGATCTTGTCTTTGTGGCTTTTGAAAACCCATGCCACGAGCCCCCCCTAGGGTCCTGCCTGTTCTGCCGTACCGGTGGCATCCGAGTTCGCTCGCACGCATGGCCGGAGCGTCATCGGCACCTCTGCCGCAGGCGTGGCTTGGCGGGGAGAGGTTGGCAATCGGAAGTAGGGGTGCCGAAATCGATGCAACTGATCATTATCCTGGCTATGGAATAGTCCCCGGTGGCCTTCTTTTCTTCTTGGACCCAAAGCCTGGCCGTCATCGCTACGTGTACCCGCATCGGTAGAAGTGGATGAAGTTTGCATCTCCATTACGGCAAGGAGTACAGCAGGGTCCTACGTGAACAGAAGCAGATGCAGAGTGTTTGCGGCAACAATTGATCGCGATTCCGGCACGCCATCACAGAGCATCGATTCGGAGAGTCGTCGGATGGTCGTGAGTGCGCGCTGCTGTACTCCGTAGGTAGATGCGGTTACTTTACCAAGAGCTCGCTCGCCATTGCCTGTCACAGTATTGCCCCACTCCCGGTTGCTATTGGCGCACAGAAAGCCGCCGTGCTCGCAGTCTCGTTCCAAATACATTCGCATATTGTATTACCACGCAAGCACGTCCGTCAGTACTAGTTATTACATGGCGCGTAGAAAATTAGATTTGGCAGTTTGTTTTGGCATATGTTCAGCATTTGTGCTTGGCCATTGTCGGCGTCGTGATGCCGATGCTAGTCTTGGCATTGGCACAGGTATATGCGCATACGGTATACATGCACTTACTTACATGTATGTATTATTACTCCGTAGTTGCATGCGTATAAGCAAGTAGGCGTACAGTACTTGTATGGACTCCGTACTTTGCTTGTCTGTTGGTGTCAATGCGCAGTTGTCCAATGTGTTTTTCATGTTTTGCACTCCGCGCGCTGACAACCCGTGGGTTTCCCGTAACAGCGTCGGTACACCTACTCCGTACATGCAGGCACATGCACACGGATGCTGGTATTGAGTACTTGCTTGACTTACGGAGTGTGCGCACTGGCTCTGCAGGGCAAGCATCTAAATGTACCTAGAGGTGCCTAGTATTAGGTGCACAGTTGGCATCTGTACCTGGGCTCCATCCTTGGGGGTCACAAAGCAACAGAATCTTGAAGGCAAAAGAAATTTCTTGGCTGGAAAAAACAAGCACGGAACAGGGGCGGAGATTGGTTTTGCGAATTGGTCAAGCCACAAACGCTCGTTCCATCTTCCAATCGTCCCCTGAGCCATGTGGCGGTTCTTGGAGCTGAAGTACGGAGTAATAATAATACTTACTTGCCTGAGTACTTGTACACCCGCAAGGATAGCACGTGTCCATGTACCACCTACGAGCACGGAGTACTTACTCCAGAGTTCTCTGCGTCCAGTATTCCGTACATGCGCTGTACACCTACAACTAGTTGCACGTGGAAGCACTCTTGCATGTGCAGGATGTAAAGAATTTCGGATAGTAATTAACCACATAATTCCGTACATGCAAGTACAGTACATGTGTTAGATGGGCACGGGTCGATAGGGCCATGAACTACCATCTGACAGAGTACGGTTGCAATGAAGGTTTCATGTACATGTACATGTACAGTACCTCCATGCACACAATAGCAGGCCTAAGGAATTATTACTGTAGTACTCCGTACTGTACATATACTCCGTACGGAGTGCATGCTTCTCTCTCTCTGCACGGAGTGCGCCGTACTATGAGCAAATAAGTACTGTTCTTGTACTGTAGACGTCACCGATTATTTTCCATCGCCAAGTACCATTGATGTCACAACTACTTTGAACCAGACATGCCTTGCTCCATCGTACTCTTTGCGTCCGGGAGAACCCTGGAATGCATGTACTCCGTACGAAGTACATAGATGTGTTTCCAAGCAACGGGCTTTTCTTCCTATTCTATCGCAAGTATTTGATCTTTCGCAATATTACTGTGCAGTACATGTACACCTACATGTGCAAGCGCTTGCGCGTCTGAGACTCCTACTGCTACATACAGTCCGGTCAGTACCACATGGATATCATATGATGGAGGCAGTAATACCTGCAAAGCAACAAGCAAGCAAGTACTTGTACGGTATTACGGAGTATTTCGTGCTGTACTCCGTACTTAACAGTACGGATGGATACGTTTGACTGCTAGGAAATCAAGTACTTGTACTCCGTACTCCGTGCTTGTACACCTACCGTAACCAAGTACTGTACATTGGGTGCACAACCCCTGCCAGTACTTACCACACGGCCCGGGGTGCGATCCTGGAGAAGCAGGTACGACTGGGAGCTTCGCCGCCACGGGTGGGGCGTCGCCAGCCCAGCCCAAGCTCCACGCACTGATCACGCCTCACAAACGTCGTCCTAATCCTTCCTTCCATCCTTGGCTTGAACGGGAAAATGGATGGATGCCCCTATTTTGACAGTCGCTGGCATCTTGTCCCATCCCAACCCATCCTCTCGCCCGCTCCCTTTCGTGCTCTCACCCTCCCGCCGCTACGAAGTAATAATACTTACTAGGCATTGGAAACGCCGTCCACCATGATTCCTTGGCACCAATGATGCCATTGTCTGCCAGTGGGCGTCTTGGCGGCCTGACTCCTGCCGTCGTGGCCCTTTCTTTTGGTAGGTGCTTCGCTGAAACGGATTCACGTCCTTGGACCTATCCGTAATACTTACGTCCGGACTACCCTACGCGTAAGTGTAAGTACTTGCCTAGGCGTACGCGTGCTGCAGGTGTGCATGGCATTGCTTACACCTAGTTCTGGGTGTCTACGGAGTACGAGCTCAGATACGAGTCTTGCGCGGTACGAGGACGGCCATGATTCCCGCCGCTGACCGGGCCGGCCTTGTTTGAGATGCCTGCTCGTCGACGGACGTCGGCAAGTGTAAAGGGTCCTGGCGCAACTCCCAGCCTCTACTGCCCATTGATGCAGTACTTTCACTGGTTTAAACTCGTGCCGCCAAATCCCACCGAACAATCGAGGGCCCATTGGCTTTCTTGTTGCCTTGTGGCCGGCTAGCTCAAGGTCAGAGACCGTCTGCTTCGGCAAGCACCCTTCGATTGTGACGAGTTTTGACCGACCTGACAGCCCTCGTCTTTGCTTCCTCGCTGCCGGTGCCATCTCCAGGGACGCCGACGCCAGCTTCGCTTCTTTCTCACTCAAAGCGATCTCGGCTCCCACCCGTCCTAAAATCGTCTTGTGACAACTCGCTTCGCCATTCTTTTTGTTCTCCCTGGTTTTGCGCACGAGACTGTCGCTCGACTCGGTGGACATATTGATCGTACCGCCGCCTCTCTTTCGCCGTGGCCAGCTTGCCGTGCCTTTATTCTCCGTCGCCGAATCTCTTTTCCAGAATCTATCGACATGGCCTTCTCGTCGACGTACCGACCACGGCCGGTGACGGACATCTTCACGACCGACACCGACATCAACCGCCGCACATGCACCCGCGGGGTACCCATGAGAGTCCTCATCCTCGGTCTCGGCCGCACCGGCACTGCTTGTAGGTTGACACGCCTCGCCCAGAATCACTGCGCGCCTCGGCAGTCCATTGACAGAGATTTGCTCCAGCGATGCGATCGGCCCTCAAGCAGCTCGGCTACGTCGACACGTATCACATGATGAGCTGCTCCATAGAAAACCCCCCCGATGCCCTCATGTGGATGGACGCGCTGTGCGCCAAGTACGACGGTCAGGGCACCCCCTTCACGCGCGCGGACTGGGATCAGCTGCTCGGAAATGCGCAAGCTGTTTGCGACTGGCCAAGCATCGCCTTCGCCAAGGAGCTCATCGAGGCTTACCCCGAGGCTAAGGTGGTTCTGACGAACCGAGACGTCCACAGCTGGCACGCCTCGACGATGAGGACCGTCTACTGGCGCGTCACCGATCCCGAGCTGCGCTGGCTCTCGCACTTTGACTGGGCCGCTGCCATGTACTACCCGATGCTCAAGAAATTCTTCGACACCTTTTTCGAGGGCGACTTCCCCAACCGCGGCAAGGACGTCTTCCGCCGCCACTACGACGAGGTTCGCCGCCTCGTGCCCGAGGGGAATTTGCTCGAGTACAAGGTGACGGACGGCTGGGGACCGCTGTGCGACTTTCTCGGCCAGCCCATCCCCAAGGGAATCCCATTTCCAAACGTCAACGACAACTCGGACTTTGTTACGCGCTCGCGCCGGCGAAACCGCTGCCAGATGTACAACGTTGTGCTACGGTACGCCATGTGGCTGTTGATGCTGGCCCTGGCCATCGTCGCCCTGCGTCCGCTCATGGCCCTCGTGTAAGGCAACTGTTGACCAGCGGGCAGGCCACACCTCTGCCATGGTATTATTGGAGACGCCTGCCACCCTGCCGGCGATGCTGGGTAGCTCTTGATGGGACTTGCGCATGTATCCACGAAACAGTTTCGCCGGGTGTACAACTTCTTCCTTGTCAATCTTTTGTTGTTCCCTCTTTTCATCCTTGTTAGCCTATCGCCAATTGCATTCTCCGTCGACGCCTGCCATCAAGGAAAAGGCGTGTGGTGGGCCTGAACAGGAAGCGAAAGGTACCTGTCAGACTATGATGACTTGAGTTGGAACGCCGAGGCTGCGAATGAAGGAATCAGCAGGACGGGACAACATGCGTCGACGGAGGAAGCCGCAGAAGCACCTGGAAATGCGACCATGGCTCGCAGATGGTGCCGATTGTTTCCTGGAATGCCCGTTATCTGACCGCCTTCCCGCATGAAGCAGGTATTACTGTAGATGGTTCGGTGGGTCGGCATGGGCTCCTGTCAGCTAAGGTGCTCTTATGCAGTGCTCACGAAGCATGGTCGAGACTGCAACAGCAGAGTCGAATGTTGCTTTCCAACCCCAACGCCTTTGCGGCCAATGCCTGCGAGATGAATGGATGCGAATGCTACCGACGCTTCCCATCCCATGCCTTTTGCATCTCGTTGGAACACACTGGTCAACTAGACCGTGCCGTCAGGTCAGACCAAAGGGGAGTCGGGAATGCGATGACGTTGATTATTCTACAAATACCCTCATGTGAATGCAACATGCTCATGAACACACAGGTAAATCGGAGCCCGCCATCAGGTCAAACCAAAGAGGAGGCGAAAGGTCCGAAGAAGACGTTCAATGTTCTACATATGCTTGTACTCTGAATGTGAATGCAACATGCTCATCGAAATACAGATCAATCAGAGTGCGCCGTTTGGTCAGACAAGTGAGGAGGCGGGCGTTGCTAAGGCGCTCCATGTTCAACATATACTCCCCCATGTAAATGCAATATGCATGCTATCCAACTCATCAACCCATCGTCGCCTTATCCATCACCTGCTGCTGCTCTACTTGCTCTATTTGTTCGGCCTGCTCGGCATCGCGCGGCTGGTCCTTATCGCTGCGCTTGCCCAGCTGGGTCGTGTCCCAGCCCTGGCTCTCGAGGTACTCGCGGAATCGTCGGTCCTCGAGCGTGATGGTGTCCTGACAGATGTTGGGGATGAAGAGGAAAGCGATGAGGGCCGAGAGGAGGGCGAGACTGGATGCGACCCAGAAAGGATACTGGGCCGACTGCGTCTTGTTTCCACCGGCCTTTTGAATGTAGGGAAAGACCAAGGTGCCGATGAAGGCGCCGATCTTACCGACGGCCGCGGCGATGCCGTAATAGCGACCGCGAACGCCCGTCGCGCACGTCTTGGCGGCGAGGAGACCAATGTTGTTACCGGGCCCGAGCTCGCCAAGAGACATGAAGATGCCGTAGACGATGGCGAATGCGGCGATGTGCAGCTCGATCTTGTCGTACACGCCGGCCAGGATGTAACCCACGAGGGCCTGGGAGGTGACACCGAGGACGAGGGTGTACTTGGGGCCGATCCAGTCGCTGACGAAAGCGCCGATGAGGGTGCCGGGCAGGTAAAAGATGTTGATCACCGTGTTCCAGCCGAAGACGGTGGTGAGGGGGGCGTCGTCGCCGTAGATGCCGCTGAGGATGGACGACGAATAGATGCCGAAGGCGTACGAGCTGAACTGCAATCCAAGGACCGTCAGCGATCGTCGCGGCGAGGGATGGGTCCTCGTCGCCCAGACTCACGTTGTAGAGGAACCAGATGAGGCTGACGCAGAGCAAGCGTGGCCAGTAGAATTTGAGGACGAGCCAGTACGGCGTCTGCTTGGTCATGGCCTCCCTGGTGAAGCCTTCGGGCTCCCGGAGGCGCAGGCGCATGATGAATAGCGACAGGGGGAAGATGACGCCGATGCCGAGCGACGTGCGCCAGATGACGCTGTAGTTTGTGTCGTGGGTCGCGGCGGCGATGACATCTGCGGCGAAGGGCCGAGGTAAGCAAGCATCTTCAACCTTGAGGGTCGCACGAAGGGAGCACTTACAAGGAATGAAGGCGCCAAATACGAAGCCCAAGTCGATCATGGTGTTGGTGAAAAGAATGAACCAGCGGTTGCGGGTGCCCTTCTTAAGGTCTCCGGTCGACTCGGCGCAGCCGACGCTTCCGGCAGGATACTCGCCTGCAGTGGCGAGAGGTGAGTTTGAGGACCGACGGCGGACGGGTAGGGCAGAGGAGGGAGGGGGGTTGCCGCACCACCGATGCCGATGCCGACAAAGAAGCGCCAGGCGGCCAACATGTTGAACATGCCGACGGCGTCACCCTGGAAGTAGGAGCCCGTGGCGAGGGCGGTGAAGATGATGAGGATGACGGTGGAGAGCACGAGCGAGTTGTTGCGCGACCAGCGGTCCGAGGTGAAGCCGAAGACAACCTGGCCGATGACGGTGCCGGCAAAGGCGATGCCGGCTACATACTTGGCCGCCTCAGAGTTTGTGTATATCTCACGGTACTGCAACTTGAGAACGGTGTTGACGGAGCCGATGACCTGGAGGCGCGTCAGCACGGGCGCCAGAGGCATGCCGAGGTAACCACAAGCCGATGCATAGGCACGGGCCATGGCCACGACAACGGCTCGTGGAGAAGACTAGAGGCTGCTCGAGGAGACACTCACGTTGTTGATGTAGCCATCGGAGAAGAGTCCGGCGCCGCAGGCGAAGACGGGCAAGGCGGCCTCGAGAAAGGGCTTCTGACGACGCTCCTCGACGGCCACATCGACGGCCGCGTCGACGTCCTCCTCGGACTGGGTCGAGCGGCGGAAGAGGCCCATGATTGCGTTCGGGATTCGCCCCTTTGGAGTAACGATGGTTCGACGGGCGAAGGGGATACCTTGGGCGCACACCGGCGCTTTTCCGACGGGACGTGAGAAAGAAACAAAGCAGCAGAAGGACAAGTCTCCGGCCACGGTGCGAGGCCCAACTGGTGCGAGCGCAAGTATAAATAGGAAGCGTAGGGGGGGCACAGGGAAGTGCAGGGTCTCTGTATGACGACAGAGCAAAAACGGCGGCCTGGGGCGCCCATCTGGAGAAGATTCCCGTCTTTATAAGTGTCCTGTCCGTACCTGCTTTCGTATGCATCCCGGTTGTAAGTATGGGTACACCCATGTACAAGCATGCGTGCACACTGGCCGCCTGTGCACGATACGGAGATGAGTATCAGTTTGTACTCGTACTCCGTACCGTCCCGTCCGGAGAACGGATCAGCAGGTGCGACCCTCCGGGACCACGTTGGCATCCTGCCAAGGAATTAATTGCTCTCGTCCGAGAATGGGTGCATAGCACGGAGTACTATTATTCTGTAATAATACCTACAGAATACAGGCATTGCGGTGCTCGAACCAACATGTGCGTGGGTATACTTGTGCACATGGGACGTGCCGCAGATGCACCTACTCACTATTATTGTGTGTTATTAGTAGCATTCAACACGAATATGTAAGTATCCAACAAGATGCATGTACTGCTACGTGGGCGTGTGCTTGCAGTAGCATGGAGAAACTGGGGCACACGGAGGCAGCACCTGATGTTATGGGAGCCCATTTAGAATTTGCAAACTCAAGTACCTGTACGGAGTACTGTACATGTATGGAGTACCGGCCCGGCGTACAAATACTTGGACTTGCTATACGAGTACTCTGCACTCCGTACTCCGTTAGTACAGTAGTACCTGCAAGCTCGCGGTGCCGCACTCCCATGTAGTTGTACTTACACCCAAGCAGCTGTACATGTACTCCGTACTCGGGTATTTACTTATCTACTTAGGTGTATAAGAGTACACCTAGGTGTGCTGTACATGTACTTGTACGACCTGTAATACAAATAATACATGTACTTGAATGTTTAAGTACGTGCAGCAAGCAAGTACGTAAGTGTTGGGTACAAGTACAGAAAGTAAATGTGTGAGTGGACAGCGGATATCCCCGGGTTGGGCGTGGTGGAGATGGCAAAGTGCCTCGCTCGCTTCTGCGAGTTACTGGTGCCAATACTCACTCACCGGTGTGTGAAATATGACACTGTACATGTACGGAGGTACATGTACTTGGCACTGCCTAAACACATTCAAGTGCGCACTTTACTTACCTGTGCAGTATCTTGCACATAATATCGGGCTCGAGGCGAGCGCATCTGCAGCATTACTTGTCCTTTAAGTACTCGGTACACATGTACAATACTGTGCACAGGCATTTACGGAGCACCGGCTGCCACGAACGCAGCATTCTCGGCGAGCGGTAATTATGCAATACACCCTGGTTACTTCCAAGGTCTGCACATGCCCGTGTACAGTACTTGCATGTAGCGTGTGCTAGGTAAGTTAGTACTGACTGTACTACTCCGTAAGTACGGCGAACAAGCCTCGGCTAAGGGATCGCAAAGTGACGTCGGTACGGAGTACAGGGTCCTGGGCTTGGGAGGCTGGTGGGGTGGAGGAGCAAATGGACACGCAACTGTCCATGCTGTAGCACATGCAACTGTGCTCGGGCAAATGCACAAGTATGAGAATTGCCAAGTACTTCTACATGTACGGATACTGTAGCATGCCAGTACAAGTAGGTGGAAGTAAGTACTGAAAGGTAGTAGCCACTCCGAGTCCCTAATTATTTCTTCTTGTATTACTTGTGCTTTGTTCACGGCATCAAAGTACTCCGCCAGTACGGCGGCACTTGGGCAAGTTGACACATGCCTACGTACTTTATTGTAAGTAATTGCAAGTACAACTATGTGCGGTATCGCTGGAGGGGTTACATGTACATGTACTGTAGGTGGTGGAGGTACAACGCACAAGTAAGTACTTAAGTAATACATGTAAGTACCTAGTGCCTAGCAGTGTACTTACGGAGTATGCGTACTTGTAATGAGCAAGTCAGGTAGTACCAAACAAAGTTAGGCATAAGTACTAATTACTCCGTACAGCAAGTCAAAAAAATAGTTGCATACGGCGGAGGGGTTTAGTGGGGTCGGATGAATTGTCCTTGAATTGTCCTTGCTAGGCTAGGCCTAGGCCTGGGCCCTAAGCCGCGAGGCACAAAACATCGGGCACCTGGGAGGGAGCTAGCGCTTGACTAGCATCGCGCAGTACGGAGCTCGGTCGAATCTGTGCATTATTCCCGTCGTGTTGCAATGCATGAGCTTGTACTTGCTCCGTACCGCATGCGATTCGACGCTCGATGCGATACGACTCCCAGACGGCAAGCCATCTACGGCCAGCATCATCGGCACGTGAAGAGTGCGCAGGGGAGCTGGCGAGGCAGAACGTCCCTCCCACCGGACGAGGCGCTGACACCACCACATTGAAGCTGCCGCCCCTCGTTGAGGTAAAAACGACCTCGCCTTGCCGACACTTGCAGCCTACCAGGCGAATCCTCGGGCTCGTGCGTGCTGGCTGTTGGCTTTCGGTCCATCACCTAAGAATCTAAGTAGTTGCACTTGCATGTACAGTACTGTAAGTACACCTACTTACTTACAGTACAGTAATTACACCCAATGTGAGTACGGAGAAAGGCGTGCTTGTACGTGTATCTACACCCAAGGACATGTACTTACATGTACTGTACTGTAAGAAGTACGCTTGTCGTGGCGGGTCCGCGAGTGGTCATCAACGCGTTCTTGGATCATCAACTGATGCGACAAAGTAGAGCGGGCCTCTCTCCTCTCGACCGGGATAGTTGCGGATGTTCAAAGTGGAAGCTTCGCAGCTTGGACGCTAGAGAGGTCAGAAACGGGGACGAGAGAGACAGGTGAACGCAGACGGCTCGTCGTTCAAAGTCCACGTGCGTCCTTGCCCGTTTACGCATCCCGGCCCAACCGAGCTTCCCTGCCCCTGTCCCTGTCAGAGGCCTTGGCAAGTTCGCCACCTAGCCAAGCTTTGGACATCACCCAAGCACAGTACTACTTACTCCGTGCATGCAAGTACCTACCAAACTGGCAGCAGGCACAAACCTGCAGCAAGCTCATCGCAGATGCTCCGTGCTTACAGATGTAGGTGTACGTTCTGCAAGTTGACACCTGCATGTGCCAGCAATCTTGCAGACACGTATTCATCCATACTGATGCTGTGTTTTCGCGCATACAAGGAAACCCCGACAATATTTGGGGGAAGAAATTCCACTCGCATATTCTGCTCGTCATCCGCCGCCGACGGCCTGCGAGCTGACATGCCGACGACGAGCCAATGGGAATCACACCTGTCAAATGGCGCAGCATCGGCTGTCAAGTCATAGACCCTTTCTCACATGTCTTTCGCTCGATCATTCGCTGATGCTGCTCTCGTCGGCGAGCAACCACTCGGCCAGCCGCACGGACTTGTTGTGCGATTCGAGGATCGTGCTGTTGCAAGCAAATCATGTGCTTACATATAGTTGCATAAGTATGTATTACTACAGTACATGTGCGGAGTACTGTACGGAGTACAAGTGAGTACAGTATGAATACTTGCCACCACTCCTTACTTGAGTAAGTATGGAGTACGGAGTAAGTACGGAGTACATGTACAGTATTTGCGCACTCCAACTCCAACGTACAATCACATATACTTGCCTGGAAGTACTGTATGAACTTGTGCTCGTACTCGAGTACTAGGTAAGTACTGCAAGCAAGTACTCGGATCTACAGTACAGTAGGTGTGGTTGTACGCCTACAGTACTCCTACGGTGCATTGAAACCGATTGGAGGTGTATTGCAGTCATCACGTACTGTATTGTATAGCAAGTACTTTCGAGGCATGCATGTACAACAACGCCTACAGCTACTGTACGCCGTACAAAAGTTACTGTACTTATAAGTGTACAGTGCGTGCAGCACGTACTTGTACTGTACCATTGGAACACATGTACAGGATTAAACACAAGGCCTGGTGTGTGGGCCCGACAATCCTGCATTTCATTCCTGTGCATCATGGAGCCAACAACCGGCCCTCCCTCCCATCGTCATCCGCCCTCATTCGCCAGTATCCGCGTTACATCGGCCACTAATGACACCCTGCCATCACCCCGACACTCTCCTGCGCTCATCCTCGTATTCTCCGGCTCCTCCATCGTCACCAATCGACCTGCTCCGGCGCGCCATCCGCCCGCTCCCCTTCCTGGCCGAACCATCAACTCGGTGAGAGGGCAAAGGCGCCGAGGGCAAGGATCCCCAAGAATTCCAACCCCACGGGGGCGAGTACCTCTACCTACCTAGTACTTACTGTACACCTACAAGCAAGTACAACTACACTGTGCAGTAATAATGCTTGGACTGCCATCTGTACGGAATGCGGTAAGCAGGTGCGCAAGTACCCGCCGTTCCGTTACGTTCTTGCTCATGTTCAATGACAGCATCGCCTTCACCCATCGCTTCATGCAAATGAACGCACGGTGTATACATCTGCGGACTTGCTATGCGCATACACTTAGACGCCACCCATCCCAACTGCATTGCACGTACTGATCACGACCGCGGTGCCCATCCACCTTTCGCCACCACCTCTTTCGTTGTTGCCTAAAATACGGGAGTGCCATGGCCAAGTACTCCGAAACGCCGTCGACGGGTGCCCGTCCGTCCGTCAACCTGGTCCGGTCCCAAGTGCGTCGGGCAAGCAGAACGCAGCGAACCTCGACGGTTGCCTACTCGGCCTTCTTGGACGTCTTGGTCCGCAGCTTCATCAGCCCGTACACAAGCGCGTACGAGCTGAAGACCATGAGCACGACAATGGCCGCGTCCCGCCAACCGTAGTAGTACTCCGTCAGGTTCAGGCCTCGCAGGTAGTCCTCGGCCTTTGTGAACGGGCACACCCGGCAGCCGGACGTCGCGCCCGGGTTGACGAGGTTGCCGGCGGCCCCTAGCCCCTGAGTGAAGTAACGCGAGAGGTAGGCGCCGCACGAGGTGCCGTTGGGCGGATTGAAGACGGCAAACTCGCCCTCGGCGCAGTCGACGTTGGCGCCCCAAAGGCCAAAGACGAGCATGCTGCCCATGAGGTAGTTGAAGGGGTTGAGGTAGTAGATCCAGTACCGCCAGAACGCCTGTATCTGCTGGTAGGGCACGAGCACGCCGCAGAAGGAGACGAGGATGCCGAGCAGCAGCGGGTTGACGAGCGCGGCAAACACCTCGTTGGGCGCGTAGGCGGCCAAGAACTGGCCGATGCCGGTGTAGAGGAACTCGTACATCAGCATGACGAAGAAGACGGCGCCGGCGCGCGACGGCGCCGCCGGGAAGCCGACGGTGTAGTACCAGCAGACAAAGTACAGGACCCCGCAGATGATGAGATAGGGCATCTCCGACACGATGAGGCCCGTCACGAAGGCGACCCACGAATACATCTTGCTCTTCTTCTCGCGCGCCTCGAAGATGTCGCGCCGGTGGATGAAGAGCGGCTGCAGCTGGGCGAGCACGCCCGGGGCGACGAAGATGAAGTTGAAGACGGTGAAGAGCTTGAGCTGCAGGTCGCTGACCGAGTCGCCCGCCATCCAGAAGGAGAAGCCGTTGAAGAGGGCCGAGAAGATGTGCAGCGCCATCTTGTTGTTGACGTAGTCCCGGTTGCGGTAGAGGGACACGTTCATCCTCTCCGTCACGAGCTTGACCTGCTCCCAGAGCGTCGTCGCGAACTCGTGCCCGTCGTCGACCGTGCCGGCCGGCTTGGACGCCGCCTCGTCGATGATGCGCTCGAGCTCGGCGCTGACCTCGCCGTGCTCGGCCGACGCCAGCCAGACCTCGTTCCAATCCTTGCCCTGCGAGAGGTGTCCCGAGACGACGTCGATCATGTGCTCGGCCGGGTTCACCTCGGCCGGGCAGGCGGCGCCGAAGCGACCAAAGTACTCCTTGACCGTCTCGGCCTGGTCGCCGATGTCGCCAAAGTACACCGTCTTGCCGCCCTTGGCGAGCAGCAGCAACCGGTCGAACTCGGCAAACAGCTGGGCCGACGGCTGGTGGATCGTCACGAGCACCGCCTGGCCGACCGCCGCGAGCTTGCGCAGGAAATGGACCGTGTGGAAGGCCGACTGGCCGTCGAGGCCCGACGTCGGCTCGTCGAGGAAGATGAGGATGCTCGGCTTCGCCACGAGCTCGACGCCAATGGTCACACGCTTCCGCTGCTCGACGCTCAGCCCGGCCCCGACCTCGCCGATGAGCGTGTCGGCGAGGTCGTGGAGCTCGAGTAGGTCGATGATGCTATCGACGTACGCCAGCTTCTCCCGCCGCGGCACCTCTCGGCCCTGGCGCAGGAGGGCCGAGAACTCGAGCGCCTCCCGGACCGTCGCGTACGCCTCGTGCACGTCGAGCTGCTCGCAGTAGCCGGCCGATCGCTGGAACGACACGGGCAGGGGTCGGCCGTCGACCATGATGGAGCCGCGGATGGTGCCCTCGGTCTTTCGCTGGGCCAGAACGTCGAGCAGCGTCGTCTTGCCCGCGCCGGAGCTGCCCATGAGGGCCGTGAGGCTGCCCGGCTTGACCCAGCCCTGGATGTTGTCGAGCAGGAGGCGATCGCCCGACGACGTCTTGACCGTGTACGAGAGGTTCTTCCACGTAAACACCGACGTGTTGCGCGTGATGCTCGCCGTCTGCTCCCGCTTCTCGTCGTCGCCCGAGTTGCCCTCCGACGGCGAGCTCGAGTTCGCCCCGAGCCCCTTCCGGGCACCTTGGCCCTCCTCGTCATCCTGACGGCGATGGCCAAGCAGACGCCGGGCCGCATTCTCCCGCGGGATCAGCAGGCTCGGCCCGTTCTCCGACGACAACCGCCAGCGGGAGGTGGACCAGACGGTGATGGCGACGAAGAGCGCCCACCACGCCCACACGATGCCCACGTTCCGCCACAGGTGCTCGTGGCTGTACGACAGCGCGGCGAGGTACATGTCTCCGTCGACATGCGTCTGGCCAGGCACGGCGCCGCCGACGCCGGCGCACGCCTGGTGGCCGCCGCCGTCCGAGGAGGTGAAGCCCGGGCCGTTGGGTATCAGGTTGTTGCCGACGCAGGCTATAACTTTGCCGTGGAACTCGTTGGACAGCAGAGCGTCAAAGGCATACGCCAGGGGGTCGATCCAAAAGATCCAGACGAACCAGGGATGCATCTTGGGCTTCACGATCATGTAGCCCGTGTACATGATGGAGGCGGCGATGATGAAGCCCGACACCTTGGAGGCGCTGTCAAAGGTCCTGAACGAGGCGCCTATGGCTCTGAACAGGGCCGTCATGCACTGCGGGACCAAGGTTAGCCGCTTCCACGCTCGGGGGGGGGGGGGCGACCGGACGGGGCACGTACAAAGGTCGTCGTCAGCACGATGATCCAAAAGGTAAAAAAGGTCGCCGCGTCGGCCGTCAAGCCAACCATAAAGTAGAGGATGACGGAAAATATGGAGACCTGAAAGAGCAGGACCGGAATGTCGGCGGCAATCTGCGCGATGCAAAAGGCGGCCGGGTGGAAAAAGGCAAAGGCTTTGTGCTTGAGCAGCACAGGTCGTCCGGTAAAGGAGTCGGTCACCTCGGACATGGAGAGCAAGCTGTTGAAGAGCAGCGCGAAGAAGCAGGCGCCGGACTTTAGGAACAGGCCGGCCGACGTCGCCGGCGCCTGATAGAAGAGCGATCCCGCGATGAGAGCCTGGACGACGGTCGAGATCTGCTTGATGAGAAAGGTGGCCTTGTCGCCCCAGAGGATCTGGTACTGCCGCTCGACGCACGCCTTCACTTGGGCGGCGAAACCGACGGTATGCGGACTGCTCGACGGCAGCCTCTTGTCTCGCTCCATGGCGATGCCTTCCTGGAAAATGACCGTCTTCTGCTTGGCCTCGTCCGAGAAGGGATAGCTGTACTGCTCACTCATCATCTCGTGCATCGGAGACCTTTCGTACTCGGTGCGGATGGCGTCGGCGTTGCGGGGGAACTTTTGGCTCATCTCGGGTCGAACCCTCCGTTCCGTCGGCACGGTGACGCCGGTGAGGAAGTCGGCCACGTTGGCGCCGTCGTGGCAGACGAAGCCCAGCTTCTCCATGAACGGTCGAGCTTCACTCCTGGTGCCGTAGTAGATCTCCTTCCCCTCGTCCAGCACGAGGACCTTGTCGAAGAGTTGATATATACCGTTGCCGGCTTGGTATAGGGTGACGATGGAAGCGAGCCCGAGGACGTCGGTCATTGCCCGAATGGCCTTGGCATACTCGAGAGCGCTGTAAAACGAAGCAGTCAGCAAACGGGCGCCCGTCACGACCAGAGGATGGCCATTGGGGCTTCTTCTGTCATGTCCTTACGTGCTGGCATCGAGGCCTCGGGTGGAGTTGTCCCAGCAGAAGACGCTTCCGCGCGAGGCCATGCATTCGACAATGGACACGCGTTTCCTCTCACCGCCCGAGACGCCGCGTACGAAGGCGTTGCCGACCTTGGTGTCGAGAGTGTGCTCGATGGCCATGGACCGGAGCAGAAAGTCTCGCGCGTCGGTGCGGTGTGCCTCGTGCGACTTGACGCCGTCGGGAAGGCGGAAAGGGACCTTGAGCCGAGTGGCAAAGTCCATCGTCTGTCCGACCGTGAGGGAGGGAAAGAAAAGCTCATCCTCGGTGTTCATGACAACCTGTCCCCTGTACTGGCGGGCCTCGTCGGCGGCCATCGAGCCGTAGTGGACGTCGCCGGAGACGTGCGCGTAACCCTTTCGCTTGTTGGCCAACATGTTGAGCAGGGTCGTGCATCCGGAGCCGGGGCGACCGAGGACGAGGAGCATCTCGCCAGGCTTGACGCATCCGTGGCAGTTGTCGAGGATCTTCTTCAGCGGTGCCTTGCTGCGCGACTCCCGAACGAGCTGAGGGATGTTGAACTGCGATAGGACATTTTCGTGCATGGCGGCATCGGCGCTGACGGCCTCGACGGTGAGCCCCTTCCAGGTCACGCCGAGCTCGCGAGAGGGGAATCCGGAGTCGTCGTCTCGTTGGCGGAAGGCGACGAGCTCCGGCTTCATGGACCACTCGGTGTCGTCATGTTCCAGTTGGCCCTTTGCCGAGCGCTCCGCGTCGGCCAACGTCTCGCCGCCGTTGGACCCCATGACGGTCGTGTAAGCGGCAATACGAAGGGGAAAGGGTCGATGAGAGGCTCGGGGAACGCAACACCGATGGAGGAGGGGTGCTCGTCATCAACGACTTGAACAAGAAGAAAAGATGGGAGGCGGACAGGTGAGTCGACGGCCAACGGAGTACTTATGAGGGCCATCGTGCCGTCTTTATTGACATGGAACTGTGGAAAGGTGTGGATCCCATCATCGTCGGTCGGGCATGCCAATGCTCCGTCCGAGTCGTGAACGTGGAGCCCGGCTTCTCATACCTTCCGCCCACATGAGCTTCGAAGCTTCGGCGCCGGAGAACACGGGCAAATACAAAGGTAGTTCTCCATCGTACCCTACCGATATGCGAGTATCTGTATAGGGGCAAAGTAAGTACGAGCATCTGCACTTGACTCACAGTTATACTGTACATGCACAATAGATGCATGTGCATGTAAGTACACCCACCTACTGGAGTGGCAACAGGTAGCAAGTACTGTACTGTACATATGACGTTGAGTGACCCGGAGATCGCAGTCACGGCCGGTCACGTCGGCCCAGCTGAGCTGGAATTTTTGATCCACCAGCCGATCCCGCCGCCTCGGTGTTTGTTTCGAGGTGCCAGCAACTTTGCATAGCTCCCCTGCCTGGTCCGCTGGTCCCCTGCGCCCGAGCTTCGCAGCGCCCTGCAAAACTCCGCCTAGGGATACTACTCAAGGACAGTACTTATTTACTTGTACGGAGGATGACATCGAAATTGCCGCTTAGTCATTCAAATTCAAGATCAGTCGCCCCGAGGCCTGCATGCTACGACTTGAAAGCGTCGTATTCGTATGGGAATGGGAATGCTAAGCTTGAGGCGACGATGCATGCATGAACCAGGCTGAAGTGCAGCTCAGCTGGAGAGCCAGCTGGCTGTCTGTCTGTGTCATCTCGTCTCTGTCGTGGTCTGTTGATTCAAGGTTCGAATGACTAAGCGGAGACTGGCCAGCAAGAAACGGACGATTGCTGGCATATTCTGACCGCAATCTCCGGGTCCGCTCGGTAGGCGGCATTATTCATTGGGACTAAAGCCGGAGGACGAGTCACGACGACTTTGTTTTGCGCCGGCACATTAAGTACACACAGTACAGGAACGTACACAGTACATGACGGGCACTGATTTCTTGCAAGTACAAGTACTTGGAAGTGTGCATTGGCGCTTACAGAGAGGGGTGCAGCTCATGTATATGTACATGCATGAAACAAAGCAATCATGTACTTACTCCGTACTCCGTACTTATTACTGTACGCGGAGTATTGCGGAGCACTGCAGCGATACTTACATTACAAGTACATGTACATGTATACGTGCTTATGTAGACTCCGTACTGTAAGAACGGGTCTACTGTACTGTGCACCACCAGTGCATATAAGTACAACTACTGTACTTGTAGGGTACAGTAGGTATATCGTATTACCAAATGCACGGACTTGTACGGAGTACGTAAGTACATGTACGGAGTACTTATAATTGTATAATTCTCCGTACTGTGTGCTCCGTGCCTCCAATACTTGTGCATATGAAGTTAACGCAAGTACGGAGCACATATCTACATACAATACATATTACTTATGTACTGTACTGTATAGTTCGGATACAGGTACAAGCGTGCTTCAGCGTGCATACAGTAAGTACACTTTTGTGCACGAACATGCTGCCCGCTATGTACTCTGGAGCAGCCCTTTAGTACAAGTACAGGAACAAAAACAACCCACCACCCCATACAATACTCCTCCGTACAGCACAGTACTTCCTCCGCAGTACACTGTACTGGGGCTTACATCACATGTACTTGTACTTATGGATTGTTCCGAGCACCTGTGCTCGCCGCTGACATAACGCAACTGTCCGCACATGAGATGAAAGAACAATCACCATTGGATGATATGCATGGATTACGGAGTAGTGCCAGGGTACATGTGTAATGTACCTAAGTACAAGTACGAGTACAGTATACGGAGTACCCATAACTGTGTTGTTCCGTCCTCCGTACATACTTACTTCAGTAAGTACTGTGGTTGCGCAAAGCAGGTCGAATCCCGCTTAGTCAGCGGAAGCGGAGGCATCACGAGCATCCCCAATCAATCCCAACCTCACACTCCCAACGGAGCTTGAGCACATGTACAGACACAGCAGCCACAGCAGCGGTAAACTCGAGCGTTGTCGACAAACAAAACAAACAAGCGCATGAAATAGAAACGCCCCGTCGTCATTCATTGTAGCCCTTGCAACGTCTCGCACGGACCGATGCAACACGGGTCGAGTGTCACTCTGCCGTCTCGCCTATCCAAGCTGTAGCGCACTGGGAGAACTCGTCTGCACGGACGACTACCGCGAGGACAAAGGAATCTACAGTCCTCCGTACACGTGCAGTCAACTCGCGTGTACTCCAAATATTCATTGTATGCGATATCATGTACTCATAAGTACGGGTATACTGTGCATGTCGGTGTGCACAGCTAGGGTAGCACCATCCAACAGCATCGGCTTGCAGGACACCATCCTTGTGGGTGCCCCGTCACCAAACAGAGTGTTCATCCTTTCGGAAATCGGCCCTTGGTTGGTGGCTCTTATCCTGCTATTGCTGCGGCGCCCGAGCCCGGACTGTCCAAGACAGCGAGACCCGGACACGGCACAGCCAGCGCGTTCATCTTCTCCTTACCGTCCGTCACAGTGCCACTAGCTCCGCCATGGTGACGAAAAGGCGTGCCTGCGATGCGTGCTACAAGCGAAAGGTATGTACTGTTGCCACCTATCTGTACGTTGCATCTTTGTCTACCCCGTTCCCGTGGTTGTGGCAGGCTGGAGGCGCCGTGAGTAGATGGATTCCTCCCTTCTCGACTCCACATCGTCCAGCGGCCATCGGGAGCCGATGCTGACAGGAGGCGTTGTCGTCGTGATGCGCAACAGATTCAATGCTACAGCTCCGAAGCAGGTGGCGATGCGGCCTGTGACTGGTGCCAACACCACGACCTCGCCTGCACCTTTGACCGCGTCAGCCGTAGGAAGAAAAGAGTAACGTGAGTGCACATGCTTTTCTCTCCTTCTCTCCTTCATCAATATCTGCCCGTCCATCAGCACCCCGAGCCTTTTTCCAAGCTGACATATCAAACACGCAGCGAGACTGGTTCGAGAGCGTCGCTTGCCAAACGCCTGGAGCAGATCGAGGTGGCTTTAGCTCGCTCCGTGGTACCGCAGCAAACGTCGACTAGGTCCATGGGCCATACTTGTACAGTATGTCGATCTGAATCTTCGTTGCGTCGTCTCAACAGAAACAGTACCCCCTTGGGCCAAATCTATTTTGCAGGACAAAATTTTGGCGCCATCTGCTCGAGAAACGGCATCCCACATTTTACCAACAGAGGCGAGCAATGGATCTACGCGCAAACGGGCCAATGGCCTCGTTTCGATCATCTCTACGTCGACCGCTCGGATGACATCGGCGAGCGTGCCGAAATTCCCGCCTTTTCCTCCTCGAGTCGATTCCCGGTGGCCCCGAGGGCACGGCTGCCCGAGAAGAGAGTTCTCCTGTTGCTGCTTCGCGCCTTTGTAACGTCCGACTTCAGCCGGGTCTTTCCCCTCGTCGACCGTGCCTTGTTCGAGGAGACGGCCCGGCTCGCATATGAACAGAGCACTCCCCAGACCATCGAACATGTCAGTGCCAAAGCCTGCGTGTTTGCCTTTCTCTCGACCGTCGGAACGCACTTTCCGGAGCTCGATGCTGCATCGGACCTGGACAGCGATGCCTGTGCCAAGGAAGCCCAGGTCTTGCTCTCGGACATTCTCGAAGATGCGAGCATCACGACCCTGCAGACCATATTTATGCTGGTAAGCATTCACTTTCGCCATCGTGAATAGGGTTCAAAGACGGGCCGCTTCTCGCTGACGCGAAACTCGCTTCAGTTGCTGCATGAGACCCTCTGCGGTCACCTTCAAGCAGCCTCCATGTATCATGCCGTTGCCTGCCGCACCGTCTTCGCCCTCGGAGGCCACACCCTCGTCCATTCCCTATCCAAAGATGGGAAACCGACGGCGGAGGAGCACGAGGATGGCCATCTGCGAATGCTCTTCTGGCTATGCTACGCCTTTGACAAGGACATTGCGTTACGGACGGGCCAGCCGCCCATCATCTGCGACCCCTTTTGCGATCTCACGCTGCCCGACGGCTACGAGGAAAACCACTTCGCGGATGGCCGGACCGGTTCCTCATCCTACGCTGACGTCGACTCGGACTCAGCCGCGAACGAGTCGCAACGTCCGTGGCTTCCGAGCGATCTGCGGCTGAGCCTCATCAAGTCCAAGGCTGTGCACGCCCTCTACTCTGCTTCGTCGCTGCGCAAGTCGGAGGCCGAACTGCTGAGGACGATACGCGAGCTGGACGAGGAGCTCGAAAGCTGGCGCTTGTCCGTTCCTGCCGAGTTCTCGCCCGCGCTATCAGTGCGGAAGCACGTCAAGCTTGCCGACGACCTCAACAAGTCCAAGAGCATGCTGCACATCGAGCTGCATCTCGACTATCACTATCTCCTCAACGTCATACACTGCGCCAGCGGTCGCTGCCTCGTTGACTGGAACGGACCCGGAAAGGAGAGGACGTTTGGCGTCCAGTCCAGCCTGGACCTGTCGGTCGAGGCCAGCCGGTCGACGCTCATATACCTCAGCGCCGCGACGCATCGCTTGGCTGGCGAGGCATTCTGGTAATGGAAGCAAGCTAAGGAGCAAGCTCGGCGGAATTGATCAGCTGACGTCCGCTGTGCAGGGTCTTCATCTTTTACCCCGTCTCCGCTCTCATGACTCTCTTCTTTAACATCCTTCGAAATCCTCTTCATGAGTATGCGGTGCATGACGTGGAACTTCTCTCGTCGGCCTCTGATCTGATTCGGAGCATGCCCATCCGCAGGGTGACAGCACATGAAACGGCCTACTTGCAAAAAATGGACGGCTTCGTGGCGGAGTTGAGCCGACTGAGCAGATGTGCCATTGAAAAGTCGCGGAACAGCAGTTCCGATGCGCCTTGAGCCTGGTCCATAAATATAACGGCAAAGCAGTCCAAAATCAATACGGTATCGAGCGTGATGATGACGTCTCTCGGCTGCAAAGAGTCGAACATTCTAGGGAATGCCATATCGGGACCTCCTACCATTAAAGGCATAAGGAAGTTACCAAATCCTCCGATTAATACAGGCATACGTTTACTCATAAACTTTCGAATATGAACGGACTATATCTTTATCTTTAAGTATACCAAAATAATTTATACTGGCACATTGCAGACAACCGAAGCCGTCACTCCCCTTCCCTCTCTGCCCCTGCTACCATGTTGATCTCTCGGTAGGGGATCTACTTGTCAAGGGACTTCACAGCCAAATCTGCCGTTCCACCTCTTTGCCCGATCGACAGCGCGATTGCGTATGCCAAGCACTATGACGTCTACACGGATGGCCGATCAACTAGGTGCTCGGACTTCAGGAATGGATCGCCAAGCTCCGTCCTCGGCGGAGACAAGCAGAAATAACGAGCGTGTAGGCTCCAACGGTTCACGAAGCAGGATATCATTTTCTGGGAGGGATGGCAACTTGTCCCGGGAGCACCTCCCGGCACACCCGGGCCAACACGTTGGCAGCCATCCTGGACTGTTGGCTGATCGCATTCTCTCGGATTCTGCAGATCCAATTTCACCTTTCATATTACTACGGTTTGTCGATTGAGCATGTGATTTTCCGAGGCACAGTACAGTAGCGACCGGGACGCATCGCCAGGCATCGCCAAGTTTCGCCAAGCAACGGCACGCAACGGCACGCAACGACAGGTACCGATGTCGAATGCAATTGGTGGTGCACCTAGGTCCCAGCTTCATGCCTGAACGAGGCGGTTAGTAATAGCAGTAAATCCAGAACGACTTCAGCATAGGGTCGTCCACCGGCCCTGATCACAGCGCTGGCGAATGGCGACGCGACTGTTTAGGCATTTGGTGCTTCCGTCCACCTCCGGTCCACCTTTCGTGAGCATGTGCCGACGGCATTCCTGTTCCCGGATCAGGCGGCTATGGCGTGCGCGCTGGTAAGGGCGCACGGGTTGGACGGCCGGAAGTGGGCTCCGGATCAAACGGTAGTTTCGATCGGCTGTGGAAGCATGCCACAACCGACTGGGTCGGCTACTCTGGACCATCCATCGACCGTCGCTCGCCGACAGCTGATCAACAGCCGATCGGCGCGAGGACGATTCAGGGGCACCCCATGGCCGGCCCAGAGATGGCTCCGTCCTTCCGATAATGGTCGGCAAGGGTTGTCCTCCGTCGGGCGCGGCGGATTCTGTTCTCGCTGGCGATCTGAAGGGCGATGGAAAGGCTCCATGATCGGACAGCTATGTGGATGGGTGGGTGCAACGGCGTGGCTACGCGTCGTGGACTAGGGCCGGACGGCGCAGCCAAGAGCAGGTCGTCGCAAGACTACGGGTTTCATGTGGCAATGTTTTGAAAGCTGATGGGCGATGGTGAGTCGGAGAGCTGCGCCGGTCCAATGTCGACAGCCGTCGTCCCGTCGTGGGCAAAACGTTATCTGGTGGCAACCCCTGAGACGTCGATAACAGAAGTTTAAGTCCCTCGAGTCGAAGCTGCAACACGGCTGCTTCGACTAAACTTTGTGCCAGCCTCCGCCGGGCGCGCGCGCGGCGCAGACGGAGAAAATATTAAGCATGGCGGTGAAGCGAAGCGAGATGGGATTAAGTCAATTCGGCAAGGCTAGGGTCCTATCGCTACCCCCTGCTGGTCGTTCTTCCCGTACTCCTCCTCCTCGAGGTCCCCCTTGGCCAAATCGTATCCCTAGGGCTAGCACGTCGCATCAGTGCGCCACCGAGGACGAGTGCGGGAGTCGGCTGCCGAATCAAAGAAACGAAACAATGTCAGCGGCTGGCGGTGGCAGCCACCTCTGGAGCATAGTCCCCGCCGCTAAGGAGGAGGGACGAGGCGGCGCCTGGGAGGAGAGGAGAGGAGGAGAGGAGCCTCTGGCTTGAGCCTACCTAGGTTGCAGACGAACGTCCTCGGCGCCATCCGCCCCCCGTTGGGTTGAATCACAGGCGAAACATGTACAGGTACGCGCAATGTACCGTACGGGTTTAGTGCGTGGTGGCCGTTGATGGTTGAGCGGTGCGAGCGGCTAGGAAGCTACTGGCATGGCAGAGCAGCACAAGCGCGGGCGTGAGGTGTAAGGAGCATAACCGGAGACCTAACCTAGGGGCCTAGTAGGTAGTATTCGCTGGCAGTTCGAGCAAACGTACTCGGCACAGCTTGACTATGTCTGCCGCCTGCAAGACTAACGAGCTTCCGCAGGACGAAATACCTGGACAGCATATCACTTTGGCTGCAAGCAAGTGTGCCGACGACTATGGGCTAGTGGCCCTAGGGCTGGCGACGGCGCAACGGGATATACGAGTACGAAGCAGGGAACACGAAGCACTACGACGCCTAGGAGGAGGATGTATTATTAATAATCAATTCCCTGCTTCTGCCAGCACTCGTCACCGCAGCAGCGACGTGCTGGAGGAATGAATCTAGGCTGCGAGCCACAAAACTTCAGATGCAGTCCTCGACTGTCAGCAGGCCCACCGTTCTTCGCGGTCGTCGAGCCTCTTCCCCGTTGCAACAACCGAGTCGCCTCCAACAGCAGAGGGACGGAGGAGGCAGTCCTCCCCGTCGTCGATGGAGGAGAGGAGGACCGTCGAGAGCAGCGGCGGAGGCGGTGGCGGAGGCGGGGAGCGGGGACAGCGGGGGCAGCGGGGCAGCGGGGGAAGGGAGCGAGCGGGGGAGCCACGAGGCGGACGATTTCGCCTCCACCTTTTGCCGTGGCTGCCGCGAATCGCCCAAGCAAATACACCTACACCATGCGCAGCCAAATGAAGACGTGCGCAGCCAGCTGTACGGTTGCGGATGATAGGAACCAAGGCGCACCAATGAACGAGTTCTGCGAGCCCAACCACAAAGAAACCCGACCAACGGCCGAGTGGTGATGGAACTGACGGTTGGCGATGCACTCACACACCGCGACGGCCCCCCCCCGTGTGCGCTGCGGCTGTGGAAGGAAGCACCCAGTACAAATCTGCAAGCACTGGCCGACTGCTCCTGCTTGCATCGCATTGAGCCTAGGCACTGGGAAAGAGCAGCCGGCTTCTCTCCGCACTCTACACGACGACTTCGGGAAGGGGGGAAGGAGCTGCTTGCCATGCATCCATTCCATCTCATTCCATGCCATTCCACCAATCTATGTCCGCATCCAACAATATCCGTATCACATTCATCTCCCATCATCTGCCATGCTGTATCGCCTCCCTCCCCCCCTCCCCGAACTCGACGACTTGCGCGATTCCCTTCGCTACCCTGTCGTGTCACACTGCGCCTCGTCCATCTGGTGACCTCGTCAACCGAACCAGCTGCCCCCCCCCCCCTCCATCCGGTCCGCACCCCGACCCTTTGTCGTTTCTTTCCTGCCTGCACTGTGGGGAGCCCATACGTGGCGGCATCAGAGTCCCCAGAGTTGGCATTATCCTGCCTGTGGGAGGCTGCAACAGGCTGCAACAGGCTGCAACAGGCTGCAACAGGCTGCAACAGGCTGCAACAGGCTGCACGAGGCCGCAAGAGGCCGCAAGAGGCCTGTCCGGTTGTCCGTGGCTAGCCGCCGACCGGCCAGAGTACTGTCCACCGCTGCCTTTCGGCGTGCTAGCTAACAAGTGCTTGCTAGTTTCTCGTGTTTTCTGCGGCACGCTTCAGTCGGACGCGTCATCGGGCAATCGTTGACGTCGACGGCAAAGAAAGGCCGCCCAGCCCGTCCCGACTCTATCGCTCTCACGGCGGAATCAACTTGGCCCGTCATTTTGTTCCACTTGGCGCCATGCAGGCGATGCTAGTTTATGATTGAACCTATCCATGCATCCATCCATCATCCATGCACCGGCACACATTCACACAGCATTGACTCCCGCCACAAGACATCCATCCAGACGCAGGCGGTCGTCGTGCGCCCCTAGCTCGGCTTGTGGTTTTTCTTTCTGCTCGTCTCCGTCATAGATGGCCACGGCAGATGGTGATGTGAAATGCATACGCATGCGCCGAGGCGGTGAGGATGTGGGCGCTGATCACTACGCCGCCAGCCTTCCTCCTCGTCTCCTCGTCTCGACCATCGTCTAGCCTTGGCCTCCCCTGCCACCCCGTGCTTTTTCCTTCTGCGTGCGAGCTTGAATCAGCCGCCAAGTGGAACGGGCGACGACCGTTGCACCGCAGATGGTAGCACAAAATTGAATCTATCCATCTGGGTTGCATGGATGGATGGTGGCATGGGATGGCACTCTGGGTAGACGCGGGTGCGCAGTGGTGGTTTTGGTGCCGCCTGCCGTGGCCGTTGCTGCTGCCGAACTGTGATGGCTGTTGCTTGCTGCTCGCCACCACTGCCATCACATCTGCACGTCCCAGCAGAGCCGTGCATGCCGAGATGGATAGTTCGCCTGCACCAACTCTCTCGGAACAGAAACGAGGAGATGCATGGTCGAGCACAGAAACGCGTACGGGTACATGCTCACGGCTTGATGCATCATCCCGGATCCAATCACGCCCCAGCACTGCATCGGACAGCCCTCCCAACCCCGGGCCTTGAATCCTCACGCATCGGCTGGCCGTCAAGGGCAACGCAACACGACCACCGGCACACCTGCTCGTCGCACGCGCAGCACTGCGGCACCTTCGTTCGTTCCCTGGCGATATCATCTCCCGAGTGCCCCACGTCGACGTGTCGTCTGCATTCATTTCACGATCCATCCAGCCATCCATCCATCCATCCATCCCAGCCCAACGCAGCCCAACCCAATTCTTCCTGCCTCGTTCGTGGGTTGCATAGTCCGGCCCTTCTTCCTTCGCATTCTTTCGCCGCATCCAACTTGAGCGGTTCACATCATCCATCAGCCAGTCGCGAGTGTCGGCATGGCAACCTCACCGCTAACCTTCCAAGGCGAGCATCACCGTCGCCAATCAGCAGGACGAACCCCCCCCTCGCGCCAACCCCCTACACTCTGCCACCCTCACCAGTCGCAGCTCTCCCATGGCCCCCAATCATGGACGCACGCGGCCAACTTGAAATGCAAGCCTTGCCGGCTGGCCTCGCACAACGCACCTGCAAATTTCACCCCTCCTCCGTCCGCCATCCTCCATCCCCTATCTTCTCTCACGCCTCCGCCTCAAAGTTCAAACTTTGATATCGGCAAGCGGAACAGGGAATTCAGAACAGGTACCAAATAGGAAATAAAATAACATCAAGCCTGTCCCTAGCTTGGCTCTCGCGGCAACTACGCAGCCAGCTTCGTGCCGCTTGTGGAGAAACGAAAACACGCCGCCACCGGTTCCTCCTCCATCACCTTCCAGACACACAAAAGTGTAAAATAACGATAAGCCTGCTGCCAAATCAGCGCCACAGCCCCTTCCTCCTCCACGTTGCATCACCAGATCCCCCCTCTCCCCACGCCGTCGACGCCATCCTGGGCCACAGTAGCATTGCCGCCCGCCAAGCCAGAAGAGGCGACAAGGTCGAATCGAAGGAGGGGGGGTCGAGGCATCCGGCAACTAACAAGAAGCCACCATACCCTCCCCCGTCCCCGTCCCCCGCTCAACGCCGCTCGCGCTCGCGACACTCCTGGACCTAGCTCAGCCCAACCAGCTGATGTTACATCAGCCCCTTTCGGGAAGCAAGATAACGTCGTAGAAGCTTGCTTTCTAGCCTCCATTTCGAACGTTGACTCCCCTGCCAGCATACCCGTTTCCCTGCTAGTGCGGAAAGGCACAAGTGAGGAAACGCCGGCTGGATCAGCGGCAGCAGCAGCACGGCACACAGATAGTAGAGAACGAGAGTTAGGTCCTTTGTCACGTCGAAACGGAACACTCCGTCCCAGCCGTACATACTAGCTCGTCCTCCAACATGCTTTGTAAATTGTACATGCAACGCGGCCGCCAATCACCCCGGTAGGGCCCAAACTGCAGAAGAACTGTGCAAGATTGGGTCTATCCTCCCGCAATTACAGTCTGCACGGCTACGGGAGGGGGTCTTCATCACCACCGCTTGGCGGCATACGCCAACCTCAGTACGGGTTTTGCCAGTGGACGTCGCGAGGTTGAGTTCACGTAATATGCAGGTGAATGAGAACACAAGGGAAGTAAATGTAAATGATGAAGGGAAAGAATTTCATTTGCTGTTCACGCTCTGCGCCGACTATCTTATCTGCAAAGTCAGTCGGCGCCGTGCGCCTTGGTATCCCATCTTTCCCCATCAAAAAAAACCCCACCCCAACATCTCCATCCAATGATTTGTGCCATCACTTTCAATATTTTCTTTGCCCATCTGGCTAGAAATACAAGAAATGATGCAAACTGGTAATCCCACCAGGTTCACCTTTGCAAGGGCTCGGTCTCAGCCGAGTCCTTGTGTACTTTATCTGCAGCAACGGGGAAATGGTGATTAAGTTATGTTTGATGTGTCGTAAACCGCGGCCGTTATCTCTCATTCCAACAGCAAACTCCCGCTCTTTTCGGATCCTGCACCATGGGGGAACGCTCTCGGCATCCCCAGGCAAATTTCTTCTGTCATCACAAGCAACTCCTCGCTCCAAAATCAGAAACAAAAGAAAGGAGGGAGAACAAAGGAGAAAAAGGCTGAGCCACGGAGTGACAGCGAATAGAAACAGCATGATCCAATAGATACAGAGTGCGTGAATCGAAGGGCTTTGTTTGTTTGGCGCCTATGTGCAATCAAATTGGCAGCTCAGCTTTTTGAAACCAATTCTCCCATGTCGTCATACTTTTCTTATCCGGGGAACGGAACTATATGGTGATTTTCAGATAAGGGTCGCACCCTTCGAGTCGGGCCGAGGGTAAACGTTGCTCAGTAGCAGCCTTGGAACGAAGGCAGAAAGGGAACCTGCTGATGGAATGCAGCAGGGTGATGCATCATGGGTGCCTGCTGAACGTATTTGACCACTTCCCACAAGGGGAACATTGATCTGGGTGGGTACTGGGCGTGGGCAGAAATAGGTGCCTGATGGCAGGATACAGGTAGTAGCGGCGGCACCTGCAGCGAAGCGTTGAGTACCGGCACGGGGCCCGTGTAGTGCTGCGGAATGGACTCTGGGGTATGAAAGGCCGGTAGATCTCCCGGCGCTTCAGAGTCGTATGTTTGGGGGATGAACTCGCGAGACACATCTTGCTGCTCCTGGAAGAAGTCGTCGTCGTCCAGGTCGTCAATCGTCGATGCGCTCGGCGAAAGCGAGCCTTCATTGGATGTGGTGGAGATGGGCGAGAGGGGCGAGTCGTACTCGGAGTCGTCAATGATGGCCTCCTCGTTAACGTATAGTGCAGAGTGGGATGGGGTGGAGGGCGGCGTCGGCATGGACGTCGGCGCCGGGGCAGGAACGGTAAATTGGTGGCAACCCGTGATCCGGCTCCGGAGCTCCGAGAGGGTGATCCTGTACTCAGGACAAGGGTTGAAGATGCGTGCCAGGATGTCGTTGAATTCATCCGTCAGCGGGAGGATGGTTTTGAGAAAGTCCCTGGAGCGAGCGTACGCTCGGTAGGTCGAGTCTTGAAGGGAAGCCTGCTTCCACGGATTGCGTCCACACGTCAGGTTGACGAGGATGACGCCGAGCGACCAGACGTCGTTCGGGGCGCACATGTAGTACGGCTTCCTCGTCGAGGGGTCCAGGCATTCTGCGAAAGGCACGTTAGCATCCGTGACGAGACGAGCACGGCGATGGGCGACAAACCTGGGCTCATGTAGAAGGTGGAGCCGCATCCGTAGTCTTCGGATCGGTCATCAGCCGTGGCAAGGCCAAAGTCGGCAAGCTTGACCGTCTCCCCTTGATCCGTCACCAGAATGTTCTCCGGCTTCAGGTCCCGATGATAGATGCCAAGCTTGTGGCAGTATTCGACGGCATCCAGGATTTGAAGGAAGATCTTCTTGGACAAAAGGTCCTTGCCAACGTACTGGCCGAGCTCGGTGATGTTCAAGAACAGGTCACCCTCGGGGCAGTACTCAAGAATGACGTAAATGCAGTCCGGCTCATCCACAATCTTGAGCATGGAGACGACGTTGGGGTGGGCAGAGGCCATATAGTGGAGCTTGATCTCCCGTTGCTGGTAGGAAGCCTGGCGGCGATCCAGCGGCGATCCGTCGGCATTGAACTTGCTGAGGCACTTGACGGCATAGCGTACGCCATTCTTGACGTCGACGGCGGCGTACACGACGCCGTAGGCGCCGGTGCCAAGGATGTCGGTGAGCTGGAGCTTTCCCTGGAGCACCTTACCTAGTCTCTCCTCGGGAGTGGGAGGGACACAGGGTGCCTGGAAGTGCCTCGTAGCATAGGTCGACTGGATGCCGCACTTGACCTGGTCGTGAGCAGGCGAGGCGGGAGGCGTGGGATATCCATAGGGTGCATGGTGCTGCATGATTTGCGAGTGTGGTGATGCGAGGTCGTGGGCGGTGGGCGAATTGTCGACTGAGCGTTGAATCCCGGAGAGAAGCCAAGGAAACGCGATGGACGGAAGGAAAGCGTGGCAGGGTGTCGAGCTATGTCCAACGTGTGAAGAGAAGTAGAAGGAATCCTGTTCCCGATATATATAAAGTACAGAAAACGAGGTTCAACTTTCCGGAAGGGTCCCCAACGGCCGAGTCAACGGGTCGAGGGCATAGGATGATATGTGGACGTGCGGGCGTGCGAGAGCATATGAGTTGTGTCAGGAGGTGAAAAGGTAAGACGACAGGTGGAGGGTCGACGTTGCTGGACTTGATAAAGGAATAGAATGCCTTGGAGAGGGGGTTAGGAGTGGCATACGCATATACATATAAGTCGAGGGAAGTTCGGATTGACGGGCAGGATGCGGTAGATAAAACCGGTGGTGACGACGAGACGGGAACGGGACGTGGTACGTACTCCCGGCGCCTCGGGCTCAACAGCGTGGAACCACTCATCAGAGAAGTGGCCCGTCTGGGTTGCAACGATCATAGTACTCGTACATAATGACATGGACCGCTAGGCCTATCCTGCTGCTTGTCTTGGCCGGCAGGGGTGGTGTGGGTGGTGTGGAACTTGACGCAACAGCTATTCTTAACAGTTGCAGCAAGGTTCGCCCGCCCGCCCCAAAGGGGACGAGGCTCAGGAGGAGAAGGGGGGGGGGGGGGGGAGGGAGGGGGGTAGGAAACGGAGGGGGGGCATGAATAACATGGATGGTTCAACTAGCGGCAGCAGGGGTCTGTGTCGTGACGCAGATGAGCAATTTTCCAAGGGGAAGTTGAGAGTCTGACACACCAAACAGAAGTGGCACCCCTCCTCAGCGATTATTGTGGGCTCAGACCTTTTGCCTCGTGCGCCGTGACCAGGGATGATCCATAGGCCACGGATATGGATGATAGGGTGTTTCCAGCCCCCGACGGATTGTGTGTGATTCACGCATGGCCAAGCCGGCCGGTTGTCGGTCGGAGGCCGGCCTCCATCGACCGACGGACGATGATGAGATGAGCAAGGCACCAAGTCAGGCTACCATGGCAGCAGCAGCGTGCGAGCCAGCGCCGTGCCTCTCTCCGGTTGCCCGTCCTCGTCGCAGACTCCTTCCGTGGCCTGACCGACGGGCTTCACCGGCCGCCTGACTGACACACGGCTGCAACCAGGCAGATCGTAAACGGCCGACTGGCATGAGTTTTGTTTCCTTATTCGTCATCAACGCAGACCTGCTCTGTCTCTTGTCTCCAGACTGGCGCGCGTGAGCGAGTATGATGAGACAGGCAACAAGCTTTCCTAGGCAAAGGCAGTTTGTCCCCGACCAAGACGTAACGGTAGCCGCCATCAACGCATCTTACCGCGTGGCTTTCTGAGCCATGCTCGACGACTGCTCGCATGGAACGAAGGGCGAAACCTAGCCTTGCCCTGGCTGGAATCCTACTCGAGGGGGGGGATAGCAGCAACGAGGACGGAAGAGGTAGCTTTGGCGCGGCACTCTCCGACTGAGCCTCGCAACACGACCACGCGAGTGAGACCTCCAAGCCCGACAGGCAGCGGGCGCTTGCGGTTGGTTTGGTGGATCGGAATGCATCAGTTTGTGGTGTTTTTTTTTTCCTCGCCGCACTGCTTGAGCCTGACCACGGACTCGCTCGACTGAGGATGGTGTGGAGCAGTGAGCAAGGGAAGCAGGCGAGGCAACGATCAATGCGCCGTCGTCATTCTCACATTCATCCGCCTCGGCATCCGTCCACTGAGCAGCCACCGACAAATGTAGGCCCGTAGCACCGTCGCGCACTGCACGTGCACCTGTAATGTCATTCGGTGCCGAAGTGCTTGTATGCCGCATTGCTGCACAGCAATAGCGGGACGTCGTTGTCGCGCATGCACTCACTGTACAGTAAGTACAGTATGTGCTGCACGCACCTTTAATCACATCACACGTTCATGCGAGTACTTGTTAGTATACATGTGCTTGCTGTTAGTACTTACTTGTTGGTGTGCTTGGGTGTATACAGCATGTGTAGGAGTAGTAGAGCACTATTAACACAGAAGTATACATGTACGCTTGCCACTGAGCAGCGGAGACCAGCAAGGCGTACATGCACGTACATGTAACTGGGTGCATGTAAGTAAATACACCTTCCATGCAGAGGTGCAATTGTAAGTATGAAGCTGCGCACTTGCACCTGCTTTTACGTACGAGTACAGTAAGTACTTGTGGTTGGCTAGCTGGTTGGCTGGCTGGTTGGCTGGCTGGTTGGCTGGCTGGTTGGCTGGCTGGTTGGCTGGCTGGTTGGCTGGCTGGTTGGTATGTCGGTTGGTGCTGCGCAGAATAGACTATTGTCGGCAATGTGATGAGGTCAAATGAAGTACAAGTACGGTGTAGCTCGTCGTCGGTCAACGATGCATCCATTTATCCGTACTCCGTACACTTGCCGGCCTTTGACGGTCCTGGCGTCGTCGAAAGCGGAGGGTCGGTCGTTGTCCACCGCCCGATGCGAGGGCGACGTGTGCGGCATCCGTCCACCACCCCTCCCTCCCCCTTCTAGCGCAGGACCAGTGCGAGGATTGCGTACTCTGTACTCGTGGACGAGGTGTAAGTAGTGTGCCTAGCTGTGCTCTCGCGCTCGTACTCGTACTCGCCGACGCAACCACTTGTGCGTGCACACCTAGATGCGCAGTACACCGTACGACTTGCTTTCTGCCATGGCCAGTAGGGGTTGCCCGTCGTCGTCGCCTTCGTCCCCAAGGCGGCAGGCAGCAGGGCACTAGCCAATGAGATGCGTGTCAGCAATGATGTAGTGGGCGCAGTGCATCCGTCCGAGTGAGCGATCGCCACTTGTTGACGCGTCGACTCGACCGAGGGCGGGCAACTGATGCAATCTCGCCATCCATGCAGACTACGGCTGCAGAGCAGCAGAAGCCGTCACCACCACCCACTAGCAGGCAGCCAAGGGGTGGTGCCTGCTTGCATCCACGCGAGGATGACTCCGTACTCGGTAATGAGTGACGGCTGACCGTTGGTTGGACCACGTCGCGGAGATTGGGTGGGCCGCCGAGACGAGGACCAAACGCACCTGCTGACTGCGGATGCCGTCAAGGCCAGCAGCGAGTGTCTCGCGAGACTAACTGGACCAAATCAGCAGTCATCCTTGTCAACGGAAGGCTGCCGCCACCAACCGCAGGTGCAGGCATGGTCACGACCGCGACGCCCGTGCTTGCAGGCTGTGTCGGCACCTGAGGAGGGCCTGGCTGGCTGGCCTGGGGTGCTGGAGGACCGGGGACCGAGGGGGGGAGATTGGAGCATGGATGGTAGCCTAGCAGAGGCTTGCAGGCGACACCGTGGCCTGTTTGGGGGGGGGGGAGGGGGTAGCGGTTGGCGGTTGGCGGTTGGCGGTTGGCAGGCCCATGGCACACGGTATGTGCTCGCACTTGGACAGAGTGCCAGGGAACCTCGCAGATTGTCGACGCAGCAGCTGCGTGAGCGAGGCAGAGCGAGGGAGAGGCCCCCCCCCCTCCCCCACCGTTTCCACCACTTTGCCACCGCTATTCCGGGGTGTTTGCCACCGCCATTGCCAGAGAGTGTGAGGCTGTTGTGCGAGGTTTTCGCCGCGCCAGGGTGGCTAGCGGGATGCGCCAATCAAGCTCCAGAGCCAGTCGACTGTGTCGAGTCGGTGCAGGTGCACGGGACAAGCAAATGAATCAATTTCAGTCCTTCAGGTGACGGTGTTGCAGCATTAGCAGCGAGTTAATGGAGGCGGTTTGTCTGCGGGCTCGGAAATATTGCTCCACCGATGAGGAGATTGATGATGGTTCCCCATCGCAGCCAGCTCCTTCCACCGTTTTCCATTGCGGCATGCGCACGCACATGGAAGCGTACACCACACCCAATTACTTACTCGCACTTGCCGTGTCCTGTACTTGCGTGTTCTTGTACCAGCCTAATACTACGCTTGGGCACGGAGCACTGTGTAAATAACAGCAAGTAGTTATCATATACTTTCCGTAAGTGCAATGCAGGACATTTATGGGGTAATACTTGCACGTACCGTACTTGCAACTCTCCGTACTAATACTTGCTGTCCTAAAGAACGAATTACGGAGCACTTACTTGAGTACTTACGTATTATCTAGTAATTATTTCTTACCTGCGTACTCCGTACTTGCACGCCACCTAGGAGGCTGTGCGAGGCCCAATTACTTTGGTGCATCTGCGAGGTACGATACTGTACAGTACATGTGTCAGTACGGAGTCGATGTACCATGCTTGTACTAACACTACTTGCACATGCCTACATATACGGAGCAAGTACACTACACGTAAGTACAAGCAACCAGTCGCAAGTACTCCGTGTTGCATACTTAAGTATTTCTTCCAGGTAAGAACAGTACAAACTGCACCTAAGTACCCGGTATTATTGCACATTGGCACCACATGCATGTACTGCAATTACTCACATACAGTACTTAGGTACAGTACTTACTTAGGTAAGCATTGCACTGTTGACAGGTCCTGCAAGGTAGCCAGTGAACTAAGTAAGTACAGTACGGCAGAGTATCGCCTCATGCGTTCAACGAGCGCTTGGAAGTAATACTTTCTTACTCTGCCACTGCACGACACATGGATTGTGCTATTACTTCTTATTGTCGTGCTCTCGGAAGTAAAATTCCGCAGGTGTAAGGGTACATGCGCGGAACAGCCTGCGTAGGTACCTGGTGCCAGGAACGCGATGGACGAGGGCGTGTGCCAGCCCAGCCAAGGAGCCTCTTTGGTTGCATCGTACCATGCTGTACCCGTACAGTAGTATCGAGTGTACTTGCATGTACAGTACTTGCTGTGTATCACTTGGCCGTTTCTTAGTACCATTACGAGGTGGCTAGGCCAGGAATACTTTATTGTTTGCCACCTTGCCTGCCACCTGCCTGCCACCTGCCTGCCACCTGCCTGCCACCTGCTCGCCACCTGCTCGCCACCCCACCTGCTCGCCACCTGCTCGCCACCTGCACCTGCCGACTCGCCAGCCCCAACAGCAGCGGGCAGTGGTGGCTGGTGACTTGCTCTCGCGTTTGGCAGCGTGAGCCATCACCACCGCTTCCAGGCATCCGGCGCCAGATTTCATCATCGACTCCATCGTCCGTGGGCAAGCTGCTGAGCCGGATTTTGGCCCGCCATGCTCGCCCTCATCCCTCGCTAGCTTGCTTGCTTGATTGCGCTTGTGCCTCGAGCCAACAGGCAGGCAGGCCGGGGAGGGACGCGAACACCAACGGCAGCCAGGTCGGTGCTGCGCCTGGCTGGCCGCGAAACAGGGCTTTCCGTCAGATGTGCGCCTTTGCGACGGAAATCGCCGGACCAAGCCTGACAAGGTCGTCGACGACGACGACGGGAGAGGCTCGGTGGCGCGCGACGGACGCCGGATGGGAAAGTCGGCGTGGTGGTGCAGACTCGCGCGTCTACTTGCCGTACTTTGTGGTGCGCACGGTAGTAAGATGCCGAGGAATACCAAGGGCTCGGTGCGCGGTAATAGCGCGTGCGGCAATAGCGTGTGTGGCAAGGAGGTATTCGGAGGTACGAGGGCACCCATTACACGGAACACGGCTGGCGGGTGTGCGAGCCAGCACCGCACCACACGTCACTTGTCCCCTTTTCGTGCGCTTATCCCTTGCCGTGGCCCGCCGTCATGTCGCATCACGGTATTTAGTCGGTAAACAAGCTCTCGGCGCGAAGCTCGTCTGACGGCAAGCCATTGTCTCCCGATGCATCAGTAGGCCATGGGCGGCACAGTTGCTTTTGGGCCACTCTGGTTGGTTGGCTTCTCAAAGAGAGATTGCATGTGGCAACCGCTAATCGTGGCTCCTTGTTGGTTCGGCGCCACCTGGACATCGGCAAGGCTGCGATTGGATGCGCCGAACAATATCGATTTCGATGGGAGCAGGCCCGCAGATGGGGCTCCTGAACGGTCCAACCGTGCGGTGGAATATGGATTGTCCAGGGACCACCAACAACGGGAAAGGACATGTACGGATACGGGGTGCAGCATGACATTTCGTGCAGCCTCGGTGCCTGCTACATACAGAATGGCAGGTACGGAATACAGTGAGCAAAACTCCTGGGCCACCTCAAAAGGTGCCTGTAAGTACGGAGTACTCGGTATTCACTGCCAAGCACTTGCAGGCACGAGCTTGCGGCAATGCACTTGCTTGCGTACGGTACACGGTAACTTCTCGAGCACCAGCAGGACCAGAAAAACGTTTGACGCAAGGAACAAGTGCTACCCTACAATACAGCACAGTACAGTACAGTACAACTAAGCATTACAGCACAAGCATCATCAGTGGCGGCTACGAGCGCTGCCACTGGGTCCACAACGCAACAAGGCAACACCAACGCAACGCAACACCAACACCAACACCAACACCATCACAATCGACACTGACACCAACGCAACGCAGAAGCCGAAAAAGCGACATCCAGCCGGTGGCTGTGGCCATGGCGAGCAGCTAATGAAGCGGTAGCCCCTTTGGTCGAGTCGTCTCGTACGGGGGCAACTCCTCGCGCGCGTGAGTAATGGCAGCACGTGTACAGGCACGCACTGCACGCACTGCACGCACTGCACGCCGTACCGCCGACCTGGTCCAACGGCTCGGGCTCGTCCAGCTGCTGACCGCTGGGGAACGCGGACGGACGCGGACGCGGACGCGAACGGTTGACACGGCACGTGAGGGATGCCGCACAATGGGACGTCGGCGGCGTCACGTCACAGGTATGGCCGCCACCGACCACTGCGCCACCTGCACAGACTCCCGGCTGGTGGTTTCCCTCGGCGAGGTACGGTGCGCTATTCAGCCACCGTCGTGCGCTCGATCCGCCGGCTTGGCACCTTTGATTCTTTCGAGGCCGTTTTCCTTTTGTCCTCGGCCTCATTCGCGGGCTCATGGCTTCTGCGAGTACTCTGTACCTTTCGCGCATGGACCGTGTACCGCCAGAGTACGTGGGCGCCCGCTCGTGGCAGCACGCCCGCAACGTACCGTGCATGTACACGTGCACGCAGCTTCCCGTACATGTACCTGCAGAATGCACCCCTCTGCCGGGCACCTGTACATGCAAGCAAGTACATGGTAGGTGTGCACGCCGCCGGCGCAGGCACCTGTGCTCCTCCAACACTCCGACACTCCAACACACCACCGAGCACAGGGGGGCACAGTCTCGGCTCGTCGCTGCGAAGCCGCAACCGCCAACGAGCAACCGGCTTCGAATAGGGAGGGAGGTTGGGCGCGCTGGCAGAAGCCGCGGACCTGCGTCGCGCTCGGACGCCAGCCTCTTTCATTGGCCGAGGGCCTCGTCGCTGCGGATTCGCGGCAGCAGGCCGGGCGGGGGCCATGGCACCATCTCTCGGAAGATCGTCTCCATCCAGCGACTGCCGCGATGGCAGCGAGCGGCGACCAACCTTGGGTGTTCCATGCGTCCCACCGTCTTCGACTTGCTGGTCGTGGCTTTCGCGCGACGCACGGAAGTGGCCAGCGCTTGGCTGCCTCGAGCAGCCCATGGCCTCAACCTAGTCTTGCCGTGTCCCGGCAGCATGGGCATCCCCGACGACCGACCACAGCGTCGTCGTTGGACGAAGGAAGCGCTGGCCGAAGCACACATGCTCTGCGCGAGCGTGGAGCAGGTGTGGCCGCGTCGGCATCATCCATCGCCACCCTGAACCCCGAGGCTTGGGGCCGCACACCTGGCTGCCCTCTGCTTCTCCGCGCTCGCGAAGCAGGTCGAAACGAAGATGCCGACACCCGACAAGAGCCGATTTCATTTGCTCCCACTCCGCAAGCGCAGACGGGCGACGGTCCGCCATGGGGGTTTGCTGTCCCTTTTCTGGTAAGCGCCATGACTTGGTCTCGCCAGCCAGCTCACATCAGGGTCGGGCCCGCTTTCGTTTGTGCCTGCTACGGCGGCGTGCAGCCAGCCTACTAACCTAAGTACCTACTTACACTACAAGTGCAAAGTACCTACTTACACTACAAGTGCAGTAAGTACTTGAGTACTTGCAAGTTATTACGGATAAGTACTCACGGCACGTAGCACACTGCGCAAGTGCGGTACGTGTGTACATCAGTATGCCGTATGGGTGCTAGCACCGTGCAAGTCGGTACGGCGAGCCAGCCAGCCAGCCAGCCAGCCAGCCAGTCAGCCAACAAGCCAGCCATCGGCGACACGGCGTCGATTGCTTGGCTGGCGCGACCATGCGATTCCTGGGAACCTCCGCCGCACGTCGAACCCGAACCGGCTCCGAGATGGGCCGTTTCGAGGTCCAAGTCAGGGTGAGGCCGGCGTTTCGTGCCGTTGGCCGCCGCTCCAAGGGATGGCCGTATGCGGAGCGCGATACGATGATGCAACGAGTACATGCGCCGATGCCTCACGACGGCACTCTCAGCATCCGCATCCGTGCTTGGGTGTGCAAGAACTTGAGTGCTGTTTGTTGTGCAAAGTACCTATACATGCCGGACTCTACCCAAGTGCATGCAGGCGCACGTACATGTACTTGCGGATGACTGCACACCACCGCCGCGCCGAGGGTATCGCATGCGCAGGCTGGCATTACCCCACGGGCAGGAACTGGATTGTACCTGGAGCTTGCGTTTAATGTCGGCCAGGGGCGCGCTACCGAGAGCAGGAGAATACCTCCATAAGTACAATGCCGTTGGTCGTTGGTATGTTTGGCGGCATCACGTGCGGATGGCCAGCCAGGGGCGTTTCGTTCCAGGACTCCGCCACGGTGTTGAGCGCCTCACGTCCGGATACCGGGTGCGAATTCGGCAAAGCTACTTGGTTAGGTACGGCGTACGGAGTGATACGGCAAGTAATGGTTGTCAGGGCTCATGATAGGTGTACAGTATTGCAGTAATTACTTAAGAACAACTGCAAGTACATGTAAGTAAGTGTGCCAAGTAATAGGTGTAGGTGTATGAGGAGTACTGTGCACTACTTAAGAACAGTACTGCACAGTACCAAGTACACATAGGTGTGCAGACATGACGGCGTACGGCAATTATGCGGGACCTCTATGTACCCATATGAGCAAGTACAGTACAGTAAGTACTTACCGTACATGGTTTGTATCAGTTGGTGCGAGCCACGGCCGCGGAAAACTCCGTTCGGCACCTTGAGGAAATTTGCAGACAATCGACGAGTACCCCTGGGGGCGAGACCGAGCATGCACCGTGGTCCGCCGGCGCCGGCTGTCGGCTGGTGGCTGTTCGCGGCGGCCATTCGACCTTGAACTACTCCGTACTCGTCATGCTTGGCCTCGTATACTGTGCAATACAGAACTGTCTGAGTGACCACTGCGAATGGAGTGCGGCAATACCAGCGCTGGTATTTGCTGGCTGCTGGTATTGGGCGACGGTCATGCGGTCTTGTGGAACGCAGAGGCCTGCTCTCAAATGCCTGTCCCACCGCACCCAGGTGCACTTGCATTGCATGTACAGTACGTACAGTAATTACTGGTATTGCATTACTTGCCGCGCAGTGCTGTGGTGGTAGGCGTACATGCACATGTACATGTACGTCTGCAATACCGACCTAAGGTAGCTAGCTGTACGGCACACTTACGGTACACATACGTGCTGTAGTTGTACTCCTATAGAACGCAAGTATGCAGGTGTTCATTTGTAATGTTATTAATAATACTCAATGTCCGTATCCGTATAACAGCACTTGTGCTCCGTACTTGCACTTGTTCCAGTTTAATTCGTATCGGTACTTGAACATTGGCATGTGTGGATTGCCACAGGCTGCCGTTCCAAGCAATGCTCCATAGTCTGCACGGAGTGCTTGTGCATACCTAGTACAGTACTTGGGTGCGCTGGAAGTGTACGCCCCAAGTGCCGTACAAATGTTGTACCGTAATTGTAAGGACAGTACTTGCAGTGCAAGTGCAGTGGAACTCTGCGTACTGTACGGAGTACGGTGTACAGGCAGAGTACCAAGTACATGTACTGTAGTGTTTGGTTGCACAAGCCCAGGCACGTTGGTGTACTCAAGTACAGTACAGTAGGCGTACAGTAAGTACATGCCTAGGCCCCTAGTACGTATACACCTTCGCACCCGCACGCCTATAATCGGCGTACTGATCCATACGAGGTCAATGCCCACCAGCTACGTACAGTACAGTACATGTACAGTAAGTGCTTGCAGTACAGCGCGCCATGCAGCCGAAATGACACCTGCTCCGAGCAATACCCGCAACCGGCTTGGGACATGGACGACCGCGCATCCTACTGCGAAATACGACAACTAGAATTGTCGCTCTTGTACCTCAAGAAGCACACGCAGGAGCAGCTGAAACCCGTGCCGCAGTTGCATGGACTGCGCATGAACGAGGGTCCCGTCCTCGGCACATCAACTATAGCACGGCAGATTGCACCACTTATCTACATCGTACGTCGCTACGGAGTATCAGTTACACATTCAAACGACGACTCGTACGTCTTCAGGCACGTGTGCGATGATGTCTGTAGGATATTACATACGGCTAGGTAAATATTACATACAATTATGGTTAACCCACGTGAGAGAGCGAGGTAACCATCCACTTTGGTCTAGCCTGTGCGACGCTGCAATAATACCATGCTTGCTTGGAATTACAGAACCCCTTTTACCCGCACCTGTACGGCGCAAGCACTTGCCGAACAGAATGCTGCACGATTGCTCAGGTAGCACTCGCAAGTCCAGTACAACTATACGATGAATACATATAGCTGTACTTGTGTTATGTTCTCGTGGCACTACTCCGTATAGCACCCGCTCATCCTTGACAGGCCCTGGCACGATCAAGTCGACTCGTGCGCAAGCGCGCCATTGGTCGTCGCCTCCGCCAGGGTGTCATCGGCCCTCCGCGGAGACGGTTGGACCTTGGATTGCTGGGGCCAGGATGAGCTGTTCCAGCGGGTTCAACGTCATTCCAGCACGCATTACCCACAGGCTCCGCCGCTGGAAACTTCTGCAGACGTTCGATGGGGCTGGCCATTCAGGGTCTATCTTTATCTGCTCGTACCACTACCGACGGGTCTCGTGCAAGTACCTGTTCGTGCGGGACGAGCACGTACGTAACAAAGTACAAGAACGGACACGTAGGTGCATGTACTTGCCCTCCTTTTTATTTTTCGCTGTGGGGAACTCTTATCTATTCGGCCCAGGACCCGTAATTAATACTCCAAGTACGGAGTAAGTACTTACAGAGTCCGCCAGCGATACGGAGTACGGAGTGCATGTACTGTACGGAGTACTTACTGTACAGTACTCCGTAGAGAACAAGTAATAATACCTTCATTAATAATTACCTTCTGGAAGTGTACAGTGCTGTACAAGTAGGTGGACTTGCTCCGTACTGTACATGCAAGTACTTACGACCAAGTAATATGTGACGCAAGCAAGCATGGCAGGTTGTGGATGCAATGGATGCCTGCTTGTACCACTTGTACGCCTAGCCGTACAACTAAGCAAGTACAACCTACTATTACCACTACTGCTACAGTGGGTGTACACCTAAGTAACGCATGCTCGTATTGGCATGGCGTCAAACCCTCCCTTGTCTGCGACCTGCGGTTTTTTCTTCGCCACGTTTCGACGGCGAGTTGGAGCAATGCCTTGGGTGCTATTATTGCCGAGTCCATTGCCCCGTACATCTGCACACTTACTCGAGCTCATCCTCGTGCTCGTAGGGGCACAGCATGCACTCGTAGGCGTCATCGTGCAGGAAATACATCGATAATCACTTGCATGGAATACAGTACATGTGCGGAGTAGGTGTACTTGGTTGTAAGTGCTCCCTCGCCGGTATCATTCTTCGACTTCGAGGGTGGTGCATCCGGAGTACGTGTACGTACGGTACAGTAAGTACTTACTGTACTTAGTGCCAGGTGCACTTGGCTGCGGTACCGGGCACTGCACTCCGTATACTTGCTTGCACTTCCATGCACAAGGCATATGCATGCTACAGCACAGCAACTCAGGTACGGACGCAGTCATCGACGCACGTACGCCCAAGTACTTGCTTCAGAACCCATACTGTACTTGGTGGTGGCTGCGAGTACGGCCAGACGTTGAATATTCATATTCCGCATCCTCCACGTGCTGCTTTCACCTATAGAACTTGTACGTGCGGCGTGCGCTCGTCGGCGTCGGCAACGCATGCGCTTGTTGCTCCTACGCCTCGCATTCCGCCTGCTGTCCCTCGCCCACCTTTGTTTCGACCTGCGCTGCGCTCCACTGCATCGCCACGCTGTCCCAGGCTCGTTCGGCCGGGCTGCTTGTGCGATGCCGTGCGACGCCGTCGGTCGATCGTTGCGGTGGTTGGCGAGCATCGTCACCACAGCATCGCCCCGTTCCCCTGTGCAGGGCGGATGCTGGTCGACGAGGAAATCATGAAACACCGGCTCTCGTCTCTTGCGACGGAACATGGCCATGGCACCCTCGTCGTTGCTCGTGCCGGCAATGCTGTTTGCTTGTACACCGAGACCAAGGCACTACCACGACAGCAGGCCCTGCACATGTGCGGTGCATGCAGCACGCATCGGGTAGGGGTGCGTACCGTGGACTTTGCGTGGGCAGTGAGTGCGTGTAAGCAAGTACACGGCAAGTATACTTACAGCAAGTACGGAGTACGGAGTATTCCTCATGCTCCATGGGCAGTTGCCAGTGCCTGCAGCAGTACATGTACCCCCTACCTGTGCAGCCAGTAATAATACAAGTACGGAGTCCAGGTATTAGCTGCAGTGCTGGTACTGTACAGTACTTACAGTACAGTAGTAAGTACCTGGGCGCACGTGTACGCGGTACATGCTCTCGGCTCCAACTCGGCCGGCGCTTGCTCCGGCCCGGTCGGCCAGCTCCACCCACCGGTGACTGGACTCGCCCCCGGCCCCGGTTTGTGCCGCGCCTTCCCCGTAGCCGTGGCGAGTGCTTGTGCCTTGATCCATTCACTTATTCGTTCGTTTGCTCGTTTTTTGTTCCTTCGCTCGTATACGGATGCCTATGCCGTGTTCCTTCGTCGAGTCGACAAGACCCTACCCGGGTCGCGTCGCTCTCGGCCGCCGATGACCTTTGATCGACCTCGGCCGAGTCCCCTTCCCCCCCTCCCTCCCTGCATCCCATTCTTGACCCAAGCGCGCGCCGATGGTTGTCGTATCGCGAGGACCATGATCGACATGGCATGACATCAACACCTCAGCCCCCTGGCGAGGACGCTTGGCCGGCCAGCTAGCTAGCAATGGGTGCGATGGGGGTAGGAGGGGGTGCGTCGATGGCATGTGGTCGCTATCCATCGCCTACTGGTTTAGTTCATCGCCGACACGGCCAGCCCGTCTCGAGTCTGAAGCGCTACGTCCGGGACTGTCAGAGTACGGGACGTGTGGTTTCGATCATGTGCATGATGCAATCAAGACGCAAGCAGCCCGCCCCCTCCCCCGCCTCCAGTGTCGTCGCCTCCCTTGCATTCGCCGCCGGCCATTCCATTCCGGGCCTCCCATCTCGCAATGTGCCCCATCCACGTACACCCCCAACGGCGCGAAACGGATGATGCAGAACGTCCCCGTCGTCGAAGCCTCCTTTTTTTCTTGCCTGCGCCGTGCCCCCGTCGGTGCCCCGGGCCGCGATGAAACAGATGCCGCCGCGGCGGCTCGACGGTAGTCGGACCAACTGTGCTGGCGGCCTGAGTGGGTGCTCCTGTCGTCTGGAGCCGTTAGCAGACGGCTGGAAGGTGGCCGTCGGCGGTGCATCGTCTTGTCCGTCGGCGTCTTCCACCCCCAACTCGTACATGCACGCTGCGCCGACGAGGCAAGGGGACCGTTGGGCGCTGTCAAATGGCTGCTTGCTGCTTCGTCTCGGAACGTGCATGCCAGAGTAGCAAGTCTTCACATCGGATGCAGGCAACACGTGTCGTGCTATGCCATGTCATCCATGCGCCGTCGGCGTGTGGTGCCGAAGCAGGAAACAGGGACAATGGCATTCATGCATCATCCAGCATCCATCGACCATCCCATCATCCTCCATCATGCGCCAGCCGTCACTTGTTTCACCGCCCCCCACAATGGCCTTTCCCCGCCCTCGCCCGGTTTCTCGTAGACCGTGCTCCAACACGTACACGTAGCGTAGTGCCTAGTGCGTGTACGGTCCGGTACGGCGATCGTGGCGGCAGGACGTGCTTGCGAGCAAGTCGGTGTCGATCAAACTGCGACAGTCGAGGCGAACACGTGCGACCCCCGACAAGACGTAGGTGGCCTGCTTGCTTGCCTGGCTCCCGCCCGGCCTCCTGCTCATCCCAGGGAGGGCACAAGGTCCATCGACTGTCTGGAAACCGAGACTGAGCGGCAGGCAAATGGCCAATGGCCCGTTCACTCTGCTGCCGTCGGGCATTCTGGGCCCTCCTCGCTCATCTGGGCATCGCCCGTATCCATCGTTCTTGCAAAGGAAGTCCCTGTTCGCAACGGCACGTATGTGCCCAAGGAACGAACGCTGTACAAGTATGCTTTCGCTGAGCACTGATCCATGACGCATCGAGCCTGGTCAAGAAGCCAGGCAAAAATAGACTCCCGGCTTGGCAGGTCCAACTGTGCCCCTGGCCCCGCCCGATGGGTTCAGCCTGTCGCCAGCCGTTGGGACTGCATCAAGGTCTGAATGCATCATGCTGTCCCATCTTGCTTTTCCCATCTTCCCCTATGCGGCCTCCTCTCCTCTGCTACTTCCTCCGCCTCTCCACTGCCCCCCCCCCTACTTCCTCCACGTCTAGGGAACACTTGGAAAGGTCACAGTACGCTGAACGTCAAGCGTCCGTTCCGACCTACCCGAGCCGACCCCGTGCCGGACAGGTATGGCTGTGGGGGGCCAATCTTTGGCGCACTGCGCATGTTGCGTGTATTCAGCTAAGGAAAGAAATCCAATGGCACAGGTGTACCATCGACCCAAGCCCCGAACGAATGGGAAGCCATGTCGGAATCATGGGTAACGGGCGTTGGGGTAACTACTTGCATAGCCGAAGCCTTGCATGTATCTGGTGCGAACCCCGCCATATGGATTTGCAGGATTTCGGCAACCTCCCTAGTATAGGCTTCGACACGAGGCCTCTGATCCTTGGATACCTTATCGGATAGGACTTGACCGAGACCCATGAAGTCATCTCGAATAGTGCCGAGATGAAGTTGTACGGAATTGCAACAGTCACTCTTGTAGATGGCTAGTATTCGTTCATTCAAAGCCTCGCACAAATGGCGACCAAAAAAACCCAAGCGTGTGATCCACGGGAAAACGGCGTTTTCCTCCGATTTGGAAAGCCCGGTCATTGTACCAAGATAACTGGTAGTGTTCTTGATGGTCTGGTCAACGTTCGCAAGGCATTCGTTGAGAACGGCGGGGTAGCTGTCCTTCCCAATCTGTTCTGCAATCCTGAGTTGCGAGTTGACGAGTACTACCGCATCTTGGATGTTGATCATAGAGTTAACGGGAGTCTGCGGCCGACGAAGAACGAGAGCCGAGGCAACGGTGGCGAAAAAGATGGCGCTGATAAACTTCATGCTGGAATTTGATGGTTGAACAAGAATGGCTAATAGGTGAAGATTGAAGGAGAGTGCAAGTAGGGCAAATGTGGTTTTGGATGAGAAGTTCCGAGTAACATTGGATACATTCAAGGACTCATATAGGGATCTGTTTAGATATACATACTTATATACTGCTACTGCTATATATCAATGGGTTTGTGGAATGAGCCAGTCGCAAATTTCTCAACTTTTGACTCGAACTTGTATGTAATTTTCAGGCGCTGCATACACTGCAATACTGTATGGTTTTATTTCAAGTGTGCTGTGCGAGTAACCGTTGCCTTTGGACCGACTGGTCCATCGAGTCATTGAGTACGCAGTTAGTATTAGCCCATAGTATTGTCGCACCCCCTGCCCAACATGTTGTACCCGCTCGGTTATTAAGCATACAAAGCCCACATTCAGAAGTGCTTAGTTATGCGTACGGCACAGGCGCAAAGGATATGATCTAGCGAAGCAGTTTCATTATGTTAGTACGTTTGACAATAAGTATGTATGCAGATCGTCCCCACTCGTAACTCGTAGAGCTGACGCTGCAACCACGACTCGCACGTGATTATACGGGCTTTACTTCAGTCCAAGACTCAGTTACAAACACCCCCGAGCCTGATTGTGCGAGCGAACGTGCCGTGGACGTGCGTGAGCTTCCGTGCGTCTGCGGCTGAACGTGGCCGCCGGGTGCTGCGGGCCAGAAGCACGTCCGATTTGGCTCGCTCGCCAGCCTCACCTTTATACTCACTTACAAGTACTCGTGCAGTCATCTACACCTTCTTGTCCCCGTGCATGGACCTGGCACCCTCTCCTCCCTCACTCGGTGGCCGCGTACCAACGAACAACCTGGTCATCTATTCCTTTCCCCAACAGCACCATGAACGTATCTATGACTCTACCAGCAGTGATGGAGGTGGAGGTAGGCCCGGCACATACCTGCCTACGCATCGGTGGCTGAACGAACGTTGGGGCCCTGGACCAGTCACTTCAGCCAGCCTTCCGCCCCCTTTCCTTCCTTCTTCCGTTTCGTCAAGGAAGCAAAAACGGCTTTTTTTTGTTTTTTGACTGGCCTGGACGCCTCGCACCCCCGGTTCGATGTTCGCACCCTTCTCCGCAACGAGGAGGATGTCCGCGCGTTTGGCTTTTCTCGCCAACCTCACCATCTTCCTCGGATCAGCATTTCCGTCCAGGCTCCGCCAGTGCTTCTGTTGCCGACTATTGAATCGCCACCAAAGTAAGTAAGCCTTCTATCCGTCGTTGTGGACAAATTCTTTGTAACGGCTGCCCCTCGACTCTCGACCTGGCTGGCTGATCAGAGGAAAGTCGTCGACGAACTTTTTGAGCCATCTGCGCTACAGGGTAGGTCGTCCCCATCACCTGACGCTCCGCATCACATCTCACCTGCAAAGCAATTCAAACACACATGGACCCCGTGGCTCAGCTTCATCCGTTTTGGTCTATCGTACTCATTCTCTCATCTCCAAGCATATCCTTCCAAGACTTGCTTAGTCCAGCACTGCCACGAATCCTGCAGGATCCCATCGAGCGCCCCCTCCCACCATCACCACCATCACCTCCTCTCTGGCTGAGGTTCTCAACCACAGCTGCTGCCTCTGCCCTCGCGCAACAACACCTTGCCGTCGGTTTCTCGTAGTACTTCTGTATGTCCGATGCGTTCGCGCTCGCGGTGGTGTGTAGAAGTGAGAAAAAAGTAAACCAATACTCGGAAACCACGCTGCCAAGCACCCTCAGGAGCAACATCGCCATCGTTTGTCTCGTCCTCGTCTGCCTGTGCCCCTGGCGACAGACAGGGTACGTGGTGATCACACGATCAGTTTGGTTCCAGGTCGTGCTTTGTCGTACCCGCAGCCTCCGGTTTTTCACTGCCCCATTTGCTCCTGCTGGCGAATGCACAGATTCTCGGCTCGGGAATGATGCACCTACTCGTCAGCAGCATGACAACAACGGACGGCCTGGCGTCGTGACACGGCATCAGCATCGGCGAAAAAGCACACACACGCACACACCGAGACATCTCTCTATGCACCCATCTTTCATCGGACAGCGAATATCTATCCTATGATACTCTTGGCTTGTCCGACGTCCAGGGCACCCATGCTCTACCAAGCCTGAGCTTCTCGCCCGAGGCAACATCTCCGGCTCACGTAGGCCTACTTGTGCTCAAACATGGATCATCCACATCGGTGCAACGACGCCGTCCGTCGCCTGACCGGACCTGTGACCGAGTGCCACGGCCGCGGTACGCACGAGCATGAGTACACCTTCAACACCGTCCGACTCTCGAAACGGCACAATGCGAGCTGAGAATCGATCATGGTGATGCGTACCTGTAGCCCGCCGCCCGCAACCCTCAGCCTGCACCTCTTCGCCTTCCTACACATCACCAGCTCACTTCGTCTTGCCCCACGTAACCTAGCGTGGTTGCTGCGAGCTCGTCTTGTGGGAGCTGTGGAAAAACCCATGTTTCAATGCCTCAGCGGGCGTAATCCGCCTCTCGGGGTGTACCACGAGGCAGCTCTCCAGCAAGTCGCGGAGCCGGTCCACCTCCTGCTTGTCTTCGAGCGTCATGTTCACCGCCGCCTTCTCGAGGAGGAGACCCAAGTTGCGCGTCGGCTTGATCACCATCGTCTTCATCACGTCCTAGCGAACCGTCGTTAGCCGTCGCGCCTCTCAATTGCCATTGTGTGTCCATCGAAAAAGAAAAGAAAGCAACCCGGCCGAGCTGGCCGTCCAAAGCGGCACTCGCCGCTCACCACCCTCTCCAGCCAAAAAACACCAACAGATTGGCTGACAGCCACCCTCTAGGCATTAGTGACCAAGGAGTGCCCCCCCCCCGACCCCACGGCTGATCCGTGTCCAGCAGAGTCCGCCCGACGGCATCAGCTAGCTGCCACAGGCAATAGTCTCACGATAATTCTGACGCTGGTACCCCACGCGCCAAGGCCAAATAGCCCACGCATCACATCATCGCCAGCCACGCCCGTTTTGCCGTCCTTGGCTGACAAGCGTCCAACGTAGCGAGAAACACGGGAGCATAGGGAAGAGGTGAGATGCCGATGTCGACAAACGAGTGCACGAGAAGACAAAGGCGAAAAGACCTACCTTGTTGGTGATGGTGTCGCGCGTGACGCTCACAAAGTTATCTCTCTCGTCAAAATGCTGGGGCCACAGCTTTCCGCGCTTGTAGTACTTGGCGTGCATCCTTCCGCGCAGCTCCATCATGAGCCGGAGCATCTGGTTGTTGTTCTCGCCCGGGAACAATATCTTGCCGGTGAACAGCTCGAAGAGCGTGCAGCCGATGGACCAAACGTCGATCGCATAGTCGTAGTCCATCCCGAGGATCACTTCGGGCGCTCGGTAGAAGCGGCTGATGAGGTAGGGCGTAATCTGGGAGTGAGCCGTGGCTGCGTCGTCTCGGTCGATTGCCGTCCCCAAATCGCAAATCTTGACCTCCTGCTTGCTCTTGTGAATCTGTTCCACCGTCAGCATGACCACGTCGGAAATGTCGGCACACCGGTCCTCGGCCATACCAAGATGTTGTCCGGCTTGAGGTCGGCATGGATGATGCTGTTCTTGCGCATGTGGTCCAGGGCCACAAAGATCTGCCTCGCGAACCGGCGCGTCGCTTCCAGGCTGATGCCCACGTTCTTGCCAAACTTCCTCAACACCTCACGCAAGTTCATCTCGAGGCCTTCGAAAACCATGCAGTAATGGCCGAGGTGGTCGAAAGTATGCTCAAACATGACAATGTGCTTCTTGCGCGAGCTGTCGCTGTCGTTGAGCTTCTTCAGAATCGCCACCTCCGTCTGGGCCGCCTTGCGGAGGGCGGCGTTATTGCGGATGATCTTGATGGCAACGATCGCCTTGTTCCTCGTGTCCTCGGCCCGGGATACACGCGCAAACATGCCCTGACCGAGGACCGACTGGACTTTGTAGCGCTCGTTGAGAAGCTCGCCGACGCGGATCTTGTAAAAGCCGTCGGCATCATCACCTTCGAGGATTCCTCCCTGGCCCTGGCCCTGTGCCTGGGCATTTGCTTGGTGAGCGGCGTACTTGTCCTCGTCAAAGTCCTCGGCAAACATGTCGAATTCATCCTCCTCATCGCACGCCTCTCCGGGACTCCCCTGAGCCTCCTCGACCTGGCCCTCGGCGGGTTGAGCCTCCCCGTGGACGACTGCTTGGCCATGTCTCATCTCATCTCGACGTTCGTCCTCTTGCATGTCGATGGTGGGATCATAATCTGCCGCAGAGGGACCATCCTGCTCTGTGGTGTCGGTGACGCCGTGTGTGTTCATGAGCAATTTGTCATCAAGAAGATTGGGTGAAGCTCCATCGCGCGATACGGGCGAACGCGGCGATTGCCACCCTAGCAAGGCGTTAGAAAAAAGAGCACCGCCGTGGTCTGCGAGCCGCCCGACGTACCGGAGCCCGATGTCTTGGGAGTGCGAGCTTCGATGGAAGCCGCGGCAAGCTCAGGCTGTATCGATCGAGGAGAAGTGGCGCGAGCTTTCTCGGCGGCAGCGCTAACGGCGTGGACGAGAAGCGGTGTCGCGGAGCTGGACTTTGCCAGGAGCTCCTCACGCCGTTTTCGACGGCGCTCAATTTCGGCGTCCTCGTCAACCTGCGGTGCTTCTTCGTAGTCCACTTCGGGGGACGGCTCCTTGTGCGGCTCCCTGCCAACATGTTAATCGAGGTTAGCAACAAGAGGCTAGGTAAGACCGACTTGACAGAGACATCCTCCTTCTTCTCTGAACGAGGAGGCTCCTTTGGAACGACACAACTACCCTTGCCGGCACCCCTGTTCTCGTCATGCCGCGATCGTCTGCTTCCATACCCATCCCGTACTGCCGCGCCGCTCGTTCGGCTGTCGCGTCGGGGCTTGTCTGGAGAACGGCTTCGGCGTTCCAGGTCGCCATCGTAATACGGGTGTCGACCACGGTCGTTCGCTCGGCCACGGTCTCGACCTCGGTTGCGATAGTGATCCCCTTCGTTGGGAACGTAGCTCGATCCATGAGCTAATGGGCGGTCCAGATCCTCGTACGACACGCGGGATCGTCGATATTCGTCGCGAGGTGCCTCGTCGTAGTGGCTGTAGGACCTCGGATCGCGGTCTCGCCCATGATAGCCGTTTCGTTGGCGGTCGTCGCGACGAGAACGAGGTTGCCTCGTGTCGTGGCGATCATGTCCGCCGACATAGTAATCGCCGTCTTCACGAGACCTTTTGAAGCCACGGGGAGAGCGGCTAGGCCTGTGCGCGGCAGCGCCGGCACGGGAGGCATAGTCGTGGCTGGGTGACGGGTCTCTCGGTCTGCCTTGACGGTCAACTCCATTTCCTGTTTGAGAGGTCTGGTGAGATGCCTTCAAAGCCCCATGTCCATCGTCCCGAATCTCACCCTCGTCAGAGCTTGACGACATGGTGAGCAAAGGTTTGATCCGAGTATGTTGCGAGGCAGAAGGAGTGTCAGCCTGGATTCTTGCGAAGCGGTGTGCGGTCAGAAGGAAGCGTCCAACCAGAGTACAAACGTTGCCAAAGGCTCAAGCCATAGATGATGAATGTATGAGAGTCGAAAAGGGTGGCATGGGGAGAAAGCGGGAAAGAAGGGTGGAAATTTGACAAGGGGAGAGGAGGCCGTCGAGAGCGGAGGGACGAAAACCGAGGGCAACAGCGAGGAGCCGTGCCGATGGAATAAGAAAGCTCTGATATGGTTGAATCTCGTAGCAGGAGATTCGAAACTACGTGGTCATGCGAGACGCTCGCTGTGCTGCGGCAGCAATTTGGTGGAAGGAAGGAAGCAAGGCGGGTAGAGCGGTGACGCGACGATCTTGTGGAGTTGGGAAGTTTTAATGATGTAGCTGCCCGCGACGGGCGATAAGGGTGGGGCGACGACAGACGTTGATTACCTAAGCCACAGCCCCGCAAATATCTGCACCACTTTTCACGAAGGACTGACGTTGCGTCCGACGTTTCTCTTCATCTGGCGATATCGGACGGTTCGCATCGTCCAGTGGTACTCTGAACTGATTGCATTTCCCTTGCCTTGGACCGAATAATTTCCACGAAACGATGGGTGGAGCCAACAGAGAAGGTCCGTGTTCTCCTCTCCCATTGGCACCGTCCAGCTCTCTGACAGCCGCATCACTCCGCAGGCGGCAAGGCCAAGCCTTTGAAGCAAGCAAAGAGGCAGGAAAAGGAACTCGACGAAGATGACAAGGCTTTCCTCGAGAAAAAGCGGGCAGGTATGACGATACGGTGTCGCATTCGAATGCGGACGGATGGACGCTAACAGCGAGCAGACGAAAAGGCGCGCAAGGAGCTGGCAGCCAAGGCCGGCGGCAAGGGTCCTCTCAACACGGGAACCCAGGGTATCAAGAAGAGCGGCAAGAAATAGATGGTAGATGGTCGAGACGCCTTGAAGGACACAACAGCGCCCTCGGTGATTTGTGTTACAGGGTGCGATGTTTTCGTGCGCCGCAATGGGCCTGCGATACTTTGATGGGTCGGGACTCCATGTCAGGAAGACGGTGCTCGAGGGAATGGCGATAGTGCGGTCTGACGAGAAATGCGTTGCATACTCACACTCCTGCTTGGCGGTGATGCCGTTACCAGCGCGACTCGACGGCGCTCGCCGATGCCAGCAGCAACTGCGTTGTGGTACCATGTATGTTCTATGTATATTGGAATATCCAACTTCACACGCTCCTAGTGGAATATCCGAAGTGATGATTACTCGAGTGTGGAGTCTCAAATCTGGGCTCGTCCACTTTCACACTCACTGATTGTCGTCCCACGCCGAGGCAGACGCAATATCGACGTCAACAGATCGGCGAAAGGGACAGGAATTCAGGTCAGAATGTGGGGGAAAGAAGTGCAGAATAGCCTTGCAAGAGCCGTAGATGTTATCGAGGACTATACAGAGAGGAGAGCACAAGATTACGTCTGCCGATGCCTACTTCAAGTCGCACTGCCAGAGATGGATTTCAGGTGCTGATGCAATCGCAACAGCAGATACTATGCAGTGCAACTGTCCCACTGCGGGAGTAAGTACTTGCACCGCACAGCAGCACCCTAGTAAACGAGCCTACTAATACTACTACTAGTGGCTAGGTCATCGGCCAAGTGGAAGATAACTTGTAGCGAACTACCAGTAAACCAGCTATTAACTACCTCCTCCTGGCCTAGTGTATTAGTTTCTAGTTTTCCTTGGTACGGAGTACTGTACTTATACTTCTCTAGGCCCGCTACCTACGCAGAAGTACAGGTAGGTGTGCTAAGTACTCCTACAGTACAGTACTTGCATTACTGTAATTCATGTAACACGGAATACCGAGTATTTGTACATATTACATGTACATTGTAATAATACTCAGTGGTCGGTGTCAAGTACCTTTGCACTTACGTTGTAGTTGTACAGTACTTGCGCCCGCATTTTTGTAGCCAACGAGGTGGGTGTACGATAAACCGAGGCACCAAGGTTCGCCGCATATTCTCCGTACTGTACGTTTAGCATTGCCTACTTACTCCGTACAGCAACAATTTGGTGAGGGCAATTTCCGGCCCAACCCACCCTCAACCCCTTCGACCGACGCTCGGCCGGCCACCTCAACCTCGGCCATGCGATTTCTCGAGCCCCAACGGTTTCAAGATCCAATTGATATGATCACGTCTCCCCGTTGTTGAAATTTCTGCTCAAATGCAGGCAGTCCCAGTTCCATCCACGACCAAGAGTTTGACTACTTCGTACGATCCATCATCGTCATTAGATTCAATCCCATGCAAGATGAGCCCACCGAATGAACAAGCAGATCGTCTCCGTCAACGGCACCGGCGCCAGTCCTCATCATCATCCAAGGATGCCCTCATCGCGGCAGTCAAGACCCTCGAGCACAAGGCCGAGCGGACGCTTCTCCTCCTCTGGGACGACCTGCCCGCCTGGCGGCGGGACAATGCCTTCATACACTCGGGCTACCGTCAGATCCGCGCCTCATACTCGCACGCGTTCCGCTCGCTTTTCTACCTGCACAACGAATCGGTCAACATCTGGTCGCACCTCGTCGGCGCCCTGCTCGCCATGACGTCGGCGACGTACCTGTACTACGAAATTCAACCGCGATACGCGTCCGCCTCGTCGTCGGACGTCTTGGTCTTCTCGTGCTTCTTCGGCGGCGCCGTGCTGTGTCTCGGTATGAGCGCGACCTATCACGCCATCCAGGACCATAGCCCGTCGGTGGCCAGGTGGGGGAACAAGCTGGACTACACGGGAATCGTGGCCTTGATCGTGGGGAGCTACGTGCCGGCCATGTACTATGGCTTCTTCTGCAAGCCGACGCTGTTGACGGTCTATCTCGGGCTGGTCGGTCCCCCGTCGCCCCCGTTTCCGATGCCGAACCTGCTAACGTGGAGAGACGCACAGATATGCATCCTCGGCCTCGGGTGCACGATGGTGTCCTGGCTGGACCGGTTCCGCACACCGCTGTGGCGGCCCTACCGAGCGGCCATGTTCATCGGCCTCGGCGTTTCGGGCGTCGTCCCCATCCTCCAGGGTCTCACCATCTACGGCTACCGGGGGCTCGAGGACAGGATGGGCATCACTTGGGTCATTGCCCAGGGTGTCATGTACATAGCTGGCGCCGTCATCTACGCCGTGCGTCCCCACCCCTGACTCGCTGGCTGACCTGCACGTGGTGCTGACCGACTGCTCAGGTTCGCTGGCCGGAGCGGAGTTTCCCAGGAGCATTCGACATTTGGGGCAGCTCGCACCAGATCTTTCACCTCTTTGTCGTGCTCGCCGCGGCAATGCACTTGTTTGGCATGGCCAAGGGATTCGACTACCACCACACCGTCATGGGGTCGCAATGCCTAGCCGTCTAGGCGTGGGGGGTATCATTCGCTGTCAAAGGTGAAAGAAAAACATGACCATCAGCCATCCCCGTCGCCGACGTTCTCGAGCCCGAGATCCATGACGCGCACCAAACCCGAGGCCATGGCCGCTGCAGCCCAGCACCCGTACTCGACGTTTGGATTCCACTCGACCACGGTGATCCTCGTGCCAAGCTCGTGAACGATGCCGCGGGTAGGGTCCGCGAGCGCGGCTGGTTCGTCGTCGGCGCCACCTTCGTCGGCCTCGTCGGCCTTCTTTGCCTTCTTGAACTTCTTCGGCGCCGGCTTCGCCTCGGCCGGGCCGTGCAGGTTCTTTTCCATGGCGAAGCCGTGGATTATCTGCGAGGCGCCGCGGGCGGATGCCGGCGAATGTTGGGGAAACATGTCGGCGGAGCGGTGGCGGTGCTGGAAGATGCGGAGGCGGTCCTGGGGCGGGCGCCGGGCCTTGAACAGCTCCCCCTGCGGGTTCAGAGACCAGAGCGAGCCGTCGGTGGTGCCGACGAGGAGGAAGGGGTGCGTCTTGCCGACGGACAGGCAGGCGAGGAAACAATCGCTCGTAAAGACTCGGCGGACGAGGGGGAAATGCCGGTGATTCATAAAACCGACCATGGTGTTGAGCGCGTTCGCCGAGGGGTAAGTCGAGTAGAAGCCCTGGGTGTGGTCGCTCCAGGAGAGCAGGTTGGGCTGCCAGTTGACGGCGTTGGTCTGCACCTCGGTCGTCTCGATGCTCGGAGCGCGCAGGTCGAAGAGCTTGGCCGAACCTCCGACGGGAGTGGAGGCGACGAGATAGGGCATGGCTGGATAGCCGGTGGCGATGTCGACAACGGCGCTGTGGTGGGTGGGGTGTCGCGAGAGGAGGCAAGGCGGGTGGACGGACCAGAGGGCGATGGAGCCGTCCGAGTAGCCTGCCACGAGGCGGTTAAGCGAGACCCAGGCCATCGCGGTGGCCTTGACGGCTTGCTCGTTCGACAGGAGCAATGAAGCGACGGGATTCTGGACCATTTCTGCTCACGACTAGTCAGTGAGTGGCACGGCGATGAAGGTGTGGCATGGTGATGTTGCGGACCGTAACCCCGTTCCCCCTCGTCGTCGCAGTCGACCTGGACGATGCATATCCTGCCGTCACCGCACAGGACGGCTAGCAATTCACAGCCGGGGCTCCATCTGACCCTCCTCGCACGGCCGTAATCGAAGCACAGGGTCCTCTGCAGCCGCGGCGGAAGAGTGGAAGGCCTCGCGACATTGTGTTGGGACTTGTCTCCTCGAAAGGCCCATATCTGCACGACGCCATGCCTTTCAAAATCTGGTTTCTGGTGCTCGACCTCAAAGTTGTAGTTCCTCTGGTCCGCGTGCGGGATGACGGCGAGGGCGAGCACCTGGACGGCCAGCTCCCGGCTGCGCGGTGCCCAATCCATGCCGATGACGATGCCGGCGGCATCGAGCACCCAGCCGCCGGCCATCTTGGTGGCGTCTTCATCTTTGGCAAAAGGTAGACCCGAATGGGCGATGGAGCAGGCCTCGGTGGGCGCCAGACAAATCTCCGACTGGTTAGGATACGGACCGACGAGGACGGGCAGGGACCCGGACGAGAGCTGGTACGGCGCGGCCTCGTCCGAGGACAGCTGCCGCAGCTGGGGTGGTCCATGGCCACGAGCCAGGCTGCTTCTCACGCGCTCCATCCACGAGAGGGCAAATCTAGCCTCGCCCTCGAAAAAACCAGGTGTCCAGACGGCGCGGAGACCAAGGTGCTCGTCGTGGGCGACGACCTTGGGCGGCAGTACGGTCCAGCCAATCCAGCGGTCGAGCAGCCTTTGCGCCAAGCGGATCTTGGAGAGCGTCGGCCCGTACCACATCTCGACCATGGCCAGACCTCGGATGGTGCGCGAGTAAGGACCGACGTAGCTCTTGACTGCGTGGCTGTCGGGCGGCACAGGGTCGATGTCGCGGTACGCCAATGCGCTACCAGCCGGCAGCCGTGCCTTGAGGGGCTTGCGTCGATGACGGGAGATGTGACTTCTCGGCCACTTGTGAGGCGTGTCAGCGGAGGGGCCGGCAGCGTCGGACTCGGCGAGAACGGCATCCTCCTTTTCGTTGTCGCTCTCTTCGTCCTCGTCCAGAGCTTCGTTGGCATCAAGGGCGTCGTCAAAGTTTGCATCGCGTTCTTCGGCGTTTTTGCGCTTTCGAGGTGGCTCAACGTCTTTGTCATCGCTGCTGCTGTCGAATTCGTACCTTTCCACCGTAAAAGTCTTGGTGCGGTTCGAGGTTCGCGTGCGCATTGTGGACAGTGCCGTGAGATGGCATGTGTGCATGTGTGCATGCGATGGTCACCGAGGTGAGGTGTATTGAGTTCGGAAGCTCAGAAGCTTTGTTAGCTGGCTAGTACGGTGGAATTATAGCACTACGCAATGCCACATGTACTCAACAACGACGGAATGACACTTGATATTTAGCACATCAGTAATACCCCGTACTCGGCAAGTACTTACTTGTACTGTACATGACATAGTTGTAAATATGGAGTAATATTAGTGCCATATGGATCAGCTGTCCCGGAACGTTGGACTTGGTGAGTACTGGGCGAATGCCTGCCAATGCTGGCGACTCCAATAATGCACGTACTTGCACACTTCGAACAAGTAGGTTGTGACGCAAACCCGCAAGCCAAACCGGCCTGCGCAACATCACTACAAGTACCACACCCCTGCTGCCTGAGTCTCAATGAGGGCGACCAAGGCGGCATCCGCGCCTGCGAGGTTTCTTTCGACCCACAACGCGTCAAAGGTTCATGTCGTCAACGAGCTGCTCGGCGGCAATCATGGCCACGTCATCCGCCGCGTTCAAGTACCGGCTGGCCATGTCCTTGAGGGGCGGTACCAGGCGAGGAAGCCGCAGGGTGGCAATGTCATCTAGCTTGCCGGTCGACACCAGGCGGTACGAGTACATGCTCAATCGGATCGAGGCCGAACAAGGAGGCGGGAAATATGACCATGGACCGAGAAGGGCTGGCACAGCCGGCCGTCCGTACGCGAGACATGCCGCGCTTGTACTCGGTGTAGTTGTTGAAGTTTCCATCATGAACCCACGGTTCAAAGAGCCGCGTGGAGCACAAGAGGCCAGCTGCAACAAGTGAACTGGTTTCGGGGACGCAGATTTCTAGGTCCTGGTTGCAGAATTAGATACCATCAATTCACAGAGGCCTGTCGGCTGGTGGACGAACATGGCAGACCCGGAGAACGTTGTAGTAATTCCGTGCAAGCTCTCCGACAATGCAAACGGGTACACCATGGTGCTTCAGGGTACGGGTGGCGATGTTGACAAGCGTCGAGTCCATGATGCGGCGGCCACGGACATCCAGCTTCTGTCATGAGTTAAGGTAAGCGAGATATATATAGGCCAATCGATCTGATGATGAAGTTGATGCAGATAACCCGTTGTATGTTGGTCGGATTTCGAGAATATTTTCGGAGCTTCAGTGACGATGTTCAAGGTGTTACGGACCACTCGCAACTTGCGGTGTGAACGCTCCGCACGGAGCATTGATAATTTACAACGAGTACGGAGTAGGTACTTGCTGAAGAAATTATTATTTACAGAAACTCGTACGGAGGTCGGAGTAATAGTGATCGTTATGTATGTAAAGCTTCTTGTACACCAACAGTACTTGCTCGTAGTCGCCTAGAACCTAGGTAGGTACCGCTACTCCGTACTCCGTACAAAACCGTTGATTAATGACGAAGCACAGTGCTCTCCTGACTGTGCCAGGCTCTCCTTTTAATACTAGCGTTAGCGTGGCTTAAAGAGGAATGACAATTATCAATACTTGTTACTGTACGGAGTACTGTACTTACGTGCTGTACTCCGTACTAGGTAGTGCCTGGCGATATGCCTGGTACCGGTACGAGCAGTTGCTAAGTATTATTACTCAGGTACTGTAACATCAAGGCGCCGAACCAGTTTGGCCATGTTGCTGGCATACTATCATGCCCTTTCTTCACCCCGCTTCCAGTCGTGAACAATAATGCCATGGAGCATTATCCCAACGCGACTGCGCCCGTCGCGCTCGCGAGTGCAAATCCTCTCCGACCTCCATCTCGAGATCGGCCAGCAGTATGCGTCCTGTACCTTTCCAGCATCGGCACCGTTTCTCCTTCTGGGCGGTGACATCGGCCGCCTCATTGACTATCAAGGGTACCTGAACTTCCTCGAGGCGCAAGTATCGCGATACAAAAGAGTGTTCCTAGTGCTGGGAAATCACGAGTTCTACGGCCTTGGCTACAGCTCGGGCCTTGATGCCGCCCGCCGTCTCTGCCAGGAACCCTCTGTCGCAGAAAGCGTCGTTCTCCTTCATCGAGCCCGATGGGATGATGCCGATTCCAGGCTGACGATACTCGGCCGCACGCTCTGGTCTGCGATCCCCGAATGTGCGTACAGCGCCGTCGAGTCTAAAGTGAGCGATATGAAGAAAATAGAAGGGTGGTCAATCCCGATGCATAACCAGATGCATGGCGAGGACCTGTCCTGGCTTCGTGAGAAGCTGTCGCAGCTCTCGCAGATGGAGAATTCTAAGAGGCGCCTGTTAGTCGCCACGCATCACGCACCTTGCATTGACGGCACTTCTCGCCCCGAGCACACGAATAATCCGTGGACCCCTGCATTTGCGACCCGTCTCCTCGAGCAGGGGGGATGGGACGGCGTCAAGGTCTGGAACTTTGGCCACACACGTTATTCAGCCGATTTCATGCGCGACGGCATCAGGGTCGTATCCAATCAGCGAGGTTATGTCCTGCCAGGAAGTATAAAGCCGGAGTCGGAAGGAAAAAAGTCCAAGAAGGACGCGCATGGGTTTGATTCGGGCATGGCTATCACCTTATAGCCGCCGCCGATATGGCAACCATTCCTGCAGGCCTCAAGCACCGTTTGTGCTAGTATATGTCCACTGGCAAGTATGCTTATGATTTGGCACAGAAATCATCAATCATCTCATCGGAAGGGGTACAAAGCCTGAGCCTGGTCAAGTGTTTCCAGCGAACGATTCCGACAGTCATCTCGGAGGAGAATGGAAAGCATTCACCAATGAGCCGCGAACTATTCAGAATCGAACATCTCATATGTCCCTTCCCTACAAAAATTTCATCGTCATCGTGCCCATCGATTCTCCGCACAACCAACCAACGAACGCTTGCTCGTCACGACGATCCTTGGCCGAGGCCATCGCAGAATCGACCGACGTGCCTGATTATTTACACACGGATTTCATCGAACAAAATTGACGAGATTTTCATTATTACCACCTGAACGGATAAATCATTTTTCCTAGAGCTCATCCGCCTCGCCTGGACCCTGGGACGGAGAGCCGTGTCCCTGACCAGCCGTCCGATGTTGAGTGATGTCCTTGGCGATCTCTGTCCAAAAGGAACAGGCACTTGAGCTATTCTGCTCGTCTTCGTCGAGTTGAAAGACGTGCTCTTTGGAAAAGGCCCAACCGACGTGCATGACGTCCGACAGCTGATCTCGTGCCCCATTGGCGATCGGCCATTGCCTTGGTGGGCTGGGCAGCAACCTGTTTGGATTTCCGGACAGGGCAAACGATGCAAAGTAATTTTGATAATACTGCTTGACCTTGTCGTTAAGAGAACCGGCGTAGAGTCCGGCTATCGTTTCGTTAAGCCCGCTCTTGATCAGCAACTGCTCGGCCTCGGTGCGGTTGTTCATGAACAAGGGAATCAGGTCGCTCGCGTGATAGGCATATTTGTCCAGCGGGAAACCGTAGTGCATCATGTACGATCTATCTGAGTACGAGTCGAAAAGGTCTCGGGTATTGCAGGTGAAGGAAGCGTCCCTGATCACCGTAGCGATGCATTCCTGGAAGTCGCCGCCAAATTTGGTCAAGCAGTCGTACTGTGCCCTGATTTTGTCCCTCTCGGGTTCCAACACAGCACCAGGGAGGAAGGTAGTGAGGAATTCGTCAAACCGTGTTTGGTTATCAATGTCTGGTGGCGTGAACGAATGGGGCTCGTTGGCGCAATGCGATATGATGGCCGACTTGATGCCTTTCCAGAACTTGCCTGTTCCTCTGATGTTAGCATGGGCACCAGGAAGGGCGTCGGCTTGTCGTTCTCGACTCTTACCTTGTGCAAAAGCCAGCGTAGGAATGGACTTGATCCATTTTCCATCCACGGCAGGACCGACAGGGAAGAGGCCTGTTTGCCTCACGTTGTTGAACAGTTGCTGATTCGCTCGGGCCAGTTTCTTTCCACTGGCGGATCGCAGACAAGTAATATTAAAGTCAAAGCTGCAGCCTGCAAGGAGGGAAAAGTTCCTGTACAGGTTGTCGAGCCTCCCCCCCGGCGTGTTGTCCCAGGCCCATTCAAAAGCTGGACTTTGAACGGCGAGCGTGCTGAATAGGGGGTCAACTCGGCCGTCCTCTCGGGTGACATGGTGCAAGATGGAGCCGGCACCGGCAGACTCTCCCCAGGCACTGACTCGGTTCCTGTCGCCCCCGACCTGTCGGACGTAATTTTGTACCCAGCGAAACAACAACGCTTGGTCGTGCAAGCCGGCGTTTGGTTGACCTACTTTTTGCATGTAGTCTCCGGCAAGCCATCCGTAGGCGCCGACTCGGTAGTTGCCGACGATGAATATGGTCTGGTAGCCGGAGGCATGCAACACCGACTGTCCCGTGTAGAGCGGGCCGGCCTGATTCTTGGTGCCGAAGGCGAAGGCACCTCCATAGATCCATACAACAACTGGCAGGGGCCGAGCCCCTGGTTGAAAGGCCGAGGCAGGCGCGTATATGTCGAGGAAAAGACAGTCCTCCGTCTCCGTCAGGTCGGCATCGCTGGGGTCTCCGAGTGGATCTTTACCACCTGGTGGCTTCTTGAGCTGCGAAGGATCGATCTGAATGCAGCTGGTGTTCTGTGTCACCCTTTGAATTGTATTGCTGCGCCAGTTTGGAAACGTTGGGGCACCGAAGCGTTCAGGCTTGGCTCCGAAGCGAACGTTTTGGAACAGGTATATCTGTATGTTCCATCCGTCAGCTCCGTCTGCCCATGGCCATAGGATGATGCCGTTTTATTATCCTTTAGCATCAAAATATGACTATGCATCCTACATTTGGGTCACCAGGGGAAGGGGTCGCCTCCCACTTGCCCCATGGCAATGTCAACTGCGGCAAACCGGGTAGTGTCAAGGCAGATACCTGAAGGGCGAGAGACGCCAGCAGGAGAACTGCTTTCCCAGCCATTGAAATGAGTATCGAGCTGCAGGAGCTGCTTACGTGCACAGTACACGTAGTTGCATTTGGGCCCCCAAGTCGATGACACAGTCTGCCTTAGATATACAGCTCGAGCATTAATCGTCTCGTGGACACCACCTCTTGCAAATCCTCAGATATCACATACAAGTGTCCAGATGGGGTGAATCGTCAGCGTCACTGTGACGCCTCCACTGACAAAGTGCTTTCCTGGAGCTGAAAGCGGGATACCGCCAGCTGAGGCTGGGGGCTCCCCCCGCCGAACGTATACAACGCCTCATAAACTGCAAGCAGACACTCCGTACATATCCGCTTATTCTCGACGGTGAATGTTTCCTCTTTTCACAGCCTTGTCTCACGTTGTGATTGCGCTCAGGCTGGGGGTAAAAGCTGGCATGCGCGTAACAGTACTCTCAAGTTGGTACCGGAGTTTGGACGCATGACAGGGGTTCAGCTTTGGCTGCAGATTCACTCCAGTTTGTGGTGTGTACGAAGAATGCGAACCAAAATTGATTCAGTTTTCTCTTGCAGGAGAAATTCGTCATGCAACTTGCATGAAGAAAGAGAGAAAAATCCGTGGCTTGTATGAAGGCGTTCTACGTACGTAGGTGCACAGGTGAGCATCTCATCAACCCCTATCCCCTTGTCCCGGACCTCAATCCGGATACCTGCCACGCAAGGTCATCCTCATTCTCAACCCGACCCCTCACCCTTACTCACCGGTTCATATGCATTTATCACCCGAATGCGATCCAATCCATCCCCACGGCATACAGCAGGCTGTCCGCCCAGGTGTCTCCGTGCCAGGTGAAGCCCTTGGCCGTAATCTTGTCCGCAAACGCCTTGATTCGCAAGTTGCGAGACGAGTCCATGTCCAGCTCGTTCAAGGCGATGTAGACCTTGGGAATTCTGTCAAACGGCTTGGAAAACGCGACCGCCCCGCTGTTCTGCGCTTTGGCTGGGTACCAGGTGCGGTAGTCGGAGGAGCAAACGCGACCATTCAAGACACCCTCCTGGTTTCTGGGGTACGCCACCCAGGTGCAACTTGCACTGACAGCTACGGTGTCAGCCCAGGACTCGACTGCCAGGTCGAAGCCTGTTTCTGTGATGTTTTTTGCGAGTACTCGAAGCCGCCAGTTGGCTCCTTTGGCCATTTCAAACCCCTTGATCCATACCATGACGTTGGGGGCCTCTTTGAACTTGTTCTCGGGAAAGTCGACGTGCAAGACGTCGCGACGAACACCATCTACGTCAGGCTTGGGCTGGATGCCCAAAGGGCGATGGTCCAATGTGATAAAGTCACCAACTGAAGGGAAGTGGAATTCGTTAGCAGATCGTCAGTTGAAGTTGGTTAGAGCTCCTCACCTTCGAAGCTCGTCTCGTCTTGGGAAAACTCAAGCCAGGTGGCCCCCGCATTGTATAGGTCTGTGTCTTGCCAACTATCCATATTGAGAGTGAAGTCTGTCTCGCGAATTGGAGTGGCCTGCAACCGAATGCGGACATTGGAGGCAAACGACTGATCCAGCTGTGTGAGACCGAGGACAATCTTTGGTATCTGCAAGTATGGCGTGCTGAAGGTAATGGAACGGGAATTAAGTGCCACGGGGGGGTACCAGGGACGGATGTCCGTCACAGCGAGCTGACCCTCATCACGGGTTCGGAACGGGTACATTTTGCCTATGAAACTCTTATCCATTGCCGACATCACAAGGTTCTTGGGTGTTCCGTTTCCGTCGAGGGTCCAGTCGGCCGGATAAAAGTAGCACATGATTGAGTTGCGATCAAAGTTGGAGTTATAGGTGCCCTTGGAGCCGGCCTTGTTGAGAATGTTGTGACGAGTCGTTGCTTCATCCCATCCTAATTTCTTGCATTCTTCAATCACCTTGGGCTCGTTCCACTTGATCGAAGAAACTGGGCTTTGGTGCTCGTGGATGCAGCCGAGAGCGTGGCCGAACTCGTGAACCGTTGTTTGAGCAAAGTCTTCCTCTCGCGTCTCTTCGTCGAACCAGCCAAAGTTCATGGTGGGCGATGTTTGGCCAATGGTCAGTCGGACAGCATCAGTTCCGATGTGTGACCAGGAGCCACGATCGCCCTTCCACTTAAAGGCAACGCGAATCTCGGCATCACCCTCGATAATGAATTGGAAATCAATGTTGGCAAACTCTTCCCAGATCTGGGCGTAGTACCGGACTTTTTCCTGAACAAAAGGGGTGCCATTGAGGAAGCGAACCTTCAACTTCTTTCCATTACGCCAGAAGGCGTCCTTTCGCAGTGCGAGATGATCAGGGGAACCGTCTTCCGAGACGAGATTGCTCAGGGGTACATGCTCATCCTGCAGGAGAGCGTCAGAAGCACAGTACGTAACATACGAAGGTTTTTCGGCCATTATCGATATTTGGTGTCAAAAATGTGTTTCAAACAAAGGTTTGAAGAAATATCAGGATGCCAGAGAATATAAGCTGGGCAGGTGCAGCGTCCAAAGAAAATGCTTGTGAACTAGTTTGTCTTACTGTGACGATAAGTGACGCTTCATTCTCATGCAGACGGCTCATGTAGCCTAATTTTCTCAGGCAACCAAGAACATCTTCATTGAGCTTGCACATAGCTTTGCCGTCTACTCCGTACTGACACACTCTCATGCTAATATCAAGACAAGGCAAAAACCACCTTTCAATAGCTTCAGAAAGCAAACTCGCGATGATACGCCGCAAGCCACAATTAACGACTAGCGGATGTTCTTAATATTTTAATTGGATGCTATATCACGACAAGCGTAAACCAGGCGTTGTGACCAAATTCTTGTCGTGCTGACGGCTGAACAGCCAAGACGTCGATGCTGACCGCTACGGCCAGCTCCGATCAATCCCGGTCAGCTAGCCACAATATCTTGACATTTCTTCATAAAGACATAAAATACGACCCATTGCATGCAAGTATGACTTCAGGACATGCACGAGTATGTGGACGAGCCCAACGGGACCAAGGGAGCGAGCCGTGGACGGGCCGCACCGCATTCAGGACGTTGATTTAATGTCGTGCATTTGGGATATCTCACCCAATGAACCGATAATATCTAGCAAGTTACTGCCGCAAAACTGAATCCCAACCACCCTTCATTATTTTGCCATGCAGGAGCACATTGGCTGAACGACTGCGGCATTCGTCAGCTGCCGGCTCGATGTGTGTGTCACGGCATCCCCTCCCCCGCAATTATCTTGATTCAGAAGCGTTTCGGCAACATTTCTGAGCAATTGCCGATGTGGACCTGAGTTGTGAGACGTATGACTGCACATGCAGTATCCCGAGGTTTCTGTTGGCTGTTCTTTAGTCCTTGCATCGGTCATACGCAATCCCCTCGGGATGTAGCAGATCCCCAACTTCAAACCGGCAAACCCCTCGGGATGGTGTATATACTGCATGCAAGTGGACGCATGGTTGATGGCCCATGCCATTCTGGTCTCAATTGGCTCATGCTGATAGATGTACGTGACGTAGGCAAGAATGAGACGCCTTATGCCAGCCAGAGCTCATCTATCTGCAAGATGGGAATCAGAGTACAAAGAAAGTATATGACCAGGTCGAAATAGTTGTTTTTTGCCCCCAAATGCCCAATTCAATTCCTTCCTCAACGGCCCGGCGTCCATGGACAATGGAATCATGTGAGTAATGGATGGCATGATGAACATAGCCACCGCCATCAAACGCCTAAAGGAGGGGTTTTGAGATACCGGCCGCATCGCAGGAGACCTGTGTGACATGTCGATCCCAAGTACGAGTGTTTGCCCCCCCTCCTCGTACGCGAGTCCGCGAGAAATGTTGATTGAAACTGGTATAATTGTGCTGCCTCTTCGTGCAGGGATACTTTTATGAAGAAGTGCAAGAAAATGACATTACTGTGCTTAACTAGCTCTGTACACAGATACAGCCTTGGCAACTTGTTGAGACTCTGACATGCATGGAGTCCAGAAATGCCATCTTGACAACCTGTTGAGTCCCGATCTGCATGCATCTGTAATTATCATCATTATATGACCAATAATGACCTGATGCCTCTTTCATAACCTGTGCGAGCGTGAAAAAAAAATTGACAGAAAGAAAGACGATAAAAGCTGTCCGTGTTCCCCTTTTCTTTCTGTTTTGAGCACTTCCTCAAGCCTCACACAGAGTCATTCAAATCTCAGAAACGCATCCATATCTCCCTCTAGCAGCATATTCATTCACTACTCATCAAAAATGGCTACTCCCTGCATTGGTGACCAGATCATTCCCAATGAGACAAACATTGGTAAGGTCGTCCCACCTCCACAAAGTTGGAGTCGATTGTCTAACGCTTCGTATCAGGTGCCATTGTGATTCTCACCGCCCCCGAAGAGGGAGAGAATGTGTGGATTGCCACGCAGACCGAGGTGGCTCACAACCTGCCACCACCAGCTCCAGGACGAGGCAAGGGCCGCAAGGAATTCAGCTGGTCCTTCGGACCGGTCAAGGTAGGCATTTACCCGTGATAAATGGAGCAAATTATCGTGTCAAGAGTTGACGATGACTAGCTCACCGGCTACATCGACACCGACACATATGAGATAGGTCTCATCATCAGCGTTCTGGGCATCAACCTAGGCAACATCTACGGAAATATCAAGGAAGGCGTCGTTGTCAAGGTCAACTTGGGCCTCGCCAAAGGACAGCTCAAGTTTTATCTCAAGAACGGAAACGAACTCTGGGTCCACATCGACATCAAAGTCCTCTTCGATGGCAGCTTCCATGGCGATTACAAGATCATCTCCTGGTAAGTTGGCACCGCCGGCTGATGGGAGTCGACCTGTGCGGGACAGACTGCAGGCGCCCACAAGATTTACCTTCGTTCATTCCTTACGCATTGAGACATGTTCCATCTCAATTGGTTTCTCTAGGCGAGGGGGACATGTTTATAGTAAAATGAATAAATCGGATCAATTCCGCTCCGAATCATGAAGAATTTGGGACATCGTCAAGAACAAACCACAATGACAAATTGCAATTGTCGCGTTGCGAAGAAGTAGAGGTCAAGAAACGTTGGCAAGAAATGTCGGCATGTAGAATAGTGCCACAGCTGATCCGTCAAGGCCTAAGAACCGGGACATGTTCTTCACCATGGTTTATTTATTATATTATCAAGTACAAATCTCCTACCCTCAGGTAACCAACTGGCACCTCCAGTCCAAGCAAATGCAACATAAATCTATCACACCGAGTTCCAAAGTTTCCAGATCCAGCAATCTCGCCGACTGTGTGATGACGGACAACGAAAAGGAGAAAAGCGTCCACCTGGACGTTGAAAACTTGACCTGAGACCTCACTCTCTCAAAAATATGTTGCTCACACGTCCATCACACTTACTACTGTTGAGTCAAATGGGCGGTACTGAAAATGTGCTTAGCTACTCCTTAAACGCAGAGGAAGCGGCAGCTCCAGGAGCGAGGCCGCCGCCGAGGCCGCCGGCAATAGCAGACACGCCGCCGTCAATTGCAGCATGGGCGTCGCGGTGAACATTGAGAATCGGATTGCTTTGGTCGGGAGTAGCTGCGGCACTCCCGGGTTCCGAGACGAACTTTACATGGTCCGACAGGAGCTTCCCGATAAGCCCACCTGCCGGAGCCGGAGCCGCTGCAGCTTGGGAACCCGCTGATGCAGTTGTTAGCGAGAATAAATGGATAGACATAAATGTACCAGATGTGAGGATAGGCATAAAAACGCGAGAGGCTTACCCTGTTGGGCCGGGGCGGCGTAAACATTTGGCACAGCCAAAAGCATCATGATGCTGGCAATCGTATTGGCGATGTTGACATACATTATTGCGAAAATTGAAACGGATGATAAAAAGGTATTCGAGAATATCAGAGTAGATAATAGTGTAAAGCTTGAAGTAGATGTTGTCGGATTGAAGAAGAAATGTCATAGTGAGGACATGGCCTGTTAAATACACATCGGTCGAAATCTATGCCATGCAACTCCGCGGCACCGCAGGAATTCTCTCTCGAGAAGAGCCGGTCTATTGCGAGGGTTCATGGCGAGCCCGCTGTTTCAGGATGTTTGATGGAAATCATTTGATAGTTCAGTTGAGAGCACAAAGTTGAATTGTCGTTTCTGAAACCGCACGGACGCCACAAGGACAAGTCTGACCGACCGGAGCACCGTCAAAACCAAGCTTACCGTAGTGTCAGATACCTGATCATAATGGGCAGTTTAACTTTAATATCTGCAAACTATTACGCCTGAGAGCCAGAGGCAATCCGTGTCGTTCTCAACTTGGCGGATTTCACGATTAGCAACTGGACAGCCTTGCTTCACCTGCTGGGATATGACAATATGTACCGAGTATCTCGAGAACATTTCCTTTACTACTCCTTTCACATGGCTTCAGATTGAGAGATAAATGTGATACCATTTGGTTTGTTTAAACCCATGAGTGTAACATTGCAAGCTGCTCGTCCGTGTCTTTGGCTATGACCCAGGATGATTACTGATCCCACGGACCCATTCACCAACCACACAGGCAAGATAAGCACAGCAAATACAATATATGTAAATCCTTTGTTAAGGCCACCTGGAAGCTTGGTGGAGAATTTCAAGGCCATTACCTGGACCAGGATGGCGGATCACTTCAGCATACCGAGGTTGAAGGCCCGGATGTTGCACACACAGACATGACAGCACTGCGACATTCCGGACGGTGATCTAACAAATATCTACTTTGATACAAAAATTCCAAGGCCATCGGATACATTTACAAATACGTCGTAAATTAAGATTAAATTCTTTACATGTTTCGGATTCGGTGTAGTCAGGCAGCTTGCTCATCAGACGGACACTCCGTTCCCGTGAAACTCTATTTTTGTCATAAGCGATATCGCATGCAATAAACGAATATGCATTTTGCCTCTCTCGATATCAGAAACAAATGGTATCGGCTGTATTTGCTAACCTTTGATTACCTTTGTCAAATGCAAGCCTTATTGACTGTGAAGGAGCTGGTCCTGGACCATTGACAAAGTAAAATACCAGGCAGACAACATGAGTGTTCTTACCCTGAAGTACCTAGCACTATGGATTTCTGATTATGTGCGAGATGGAAGCCAGAATGAGCGTGGTCTTTTGGGAAGACATCCACTCACTCAGACATCTGCGGGCGAAGAAGGTCGATCAACACAAAGAGATGATCCGTAAATCTGACTGGTAGCTCCCGGTATACATTCAAGGTGATACAGTGACGTTGCCAAACGACTTCGATAAGCGCTCACGAGGCATCACTCATGACTCAAGTATGCACTGCCGGCCATGGCCATGTCACCCAGTTTTCTGTTCAGGGTTCAGCTGTAGGTCAATATCAATACACGGCCCCACATTGAGCCGATGGAGGGTGGCAAGAAGTAAGGAGTAATAACGTGCTGATACTGATGCTTGTGACACTTGCGCACATCTCCACATCTTGCCGATTCCCGTTCGCAGGATACCCCTGAGGAATCTTGATTGCAAGTAGTGCATCCCACCTGTCAAGAGGGCCGGCAGCGAACACAGCAATGCACAAGTTATGCTTGCTGGTCGTGAGATTCTGAGGGCTGAAACCGACAGGATAAAGTTACCCCTGGACCAAGCACGCTAAGTACATTTACAGCTGCCGGCATCATAACAGTCCATTCATCGAGTTTTCCAGCACGCGGGGGTAGTTGGATAGAGTTCGGTACATTCGACAAAACGAAAGTACTAACCGCACACTGAGTCGAATTTTCACCATGATATATTGCCAGTTTTCTGATATAATCGAAGAATGATTCTAAAATGGCTTCGTTGACCCGGGTGGAACCGATGGGAGCGGAGCGTATTGGGGTCCGTGTCCGTGGCGACGCGTAATGTGTGGGATTAAAACCTGGTCCGAACGTCATCGTCAGGGTGGAAGATGGCCTCCCAATGCGGCACCCGCCCAATCTCCAGACTACATGACCGCGTTTCATAGAGCCGAGGTATGTGATTTGTATTACATGGCTATTGCTCATTTCCCTTCACTGTGTCTGCACTGGTGCTATTTGTCCGCGATCGCCTTGCTGAAGCCAGAACGTTTCCATTTAAATCACGCATGTACTTTGTTGAAAAGTACTCTTTCAGTACTCGTGGGTTATTACATGTTCCATTGCTTCTGAATCCCCACAATATGAGTCGTTCATGGGTGAACAGGAGGAGACGTACTATCAATAACAATCACCACAGGGGCAATCTGAAAACAGACATAGTCTCCAGGTCCATCGCCGCCAGCATGACAGTATGTAGGCACATTGCCCTGACCATAATATCCAACTCTGATGGGAATCGTCGTTAACTTTCACTGACCTCATGGGGAATCATGGACTAATGAGTAAGAGGTGACTTACGCTGTGCCCAGCTCATGGTATACTCGAAGGCTGAATTCCGACCCGGCATTTCCAGAGTGTAGGCTGAAGCGATACTTGGAGTTGCCGCAAGTAGTCACTTCATTTGGCGTTGGAAAGGCCGGGTTTCGAGCCGTACATTCGATGCCGATTCCGTCATTTCCCGCAAGTTTGAAGTCGACGACATTTATCGCGGTGCCAGACTCGGACACGTACTTGCGGACGATGAGCTTGCTTATTTCAATGCTTTCCGACGGCTTTGGCTCCGTTGGAATTGCGCGGGTAAAGGCGAAGGCCAAGGTGATGGTCGGCAGGACGGCGGTGATGCGCATCGTGATGTATGTTCGTTTTTGTATGGATACAGAGTAAATTCCTGCTCCCGAAGTTCAGAGGCCAAGCGACTGAACTTATACATCTCGATCGTTGGTGCATACGACCCAGTACCCTTTGCAGAATGGCCAAAAGGACAAATGCCAACTACAAGGTCTCCCCGCCATTTTCGGGGCCGTCGCTGCTTGCAAATCAGACTGGCGCAGGCGTCTCCTGATTCTTTCAACGAATAAGTGCCTACATTTCCAGAAAATGCGGGTTATTGATGTCGCATGGTTGATGTCAAGTCGTATTTGGTCTTCGTCGATGGGCTGAAATGGGATCATGTCGACAGTGACTCGCCTGATAACCCATCGTCATCCGGCTGGGGCTGCATTTGAAGTATAAAACAGCACCATTTAAATTGAGATAAGGCTACGCATGTAAGCAAGGTTGGAATAATGCGGTATTAACGCCTGGGTTCCAAGGCTGCACCGGGTAATTATGTTGAAGTCCAAGGAGTCGTGTGACGGTGGTAGGTTCCATCGTCTCGTTCTCCAGCTCACACCCCTGGTTCTCGACATAATACCATCCCCACCGATCCATCCACCGACATGCCGATGGAATCCATCAGTTACCTGGATTGGACAAAAGAAGATCATCTCCACTCCATCTTTAACTCCATCAAACCAAGCCGAGGGGCGGTGGGACGGAACGAGAGGAGGGGTAAGACCGCAAGTACGCACGAGTTGCATCATTGTCACCTCTGGGCAGTTCGGATGATTGAGCACCCCAAGAACCGGCGTTGTTAGGATGGGACGGTGCAGGATGAAGAAACCTCGTCCAGGTTATAGTACACGATTTTTTTTTCAGTCGGCAAGAGCGGGAAAGAATGCCCTCAGGCTAGAGGTCACGACTTGTACGGATCGCGGAAGAAGATAACCTGAACGGTCATATCATCCCTCACATACCTGCTCACGGGCGCGTAGGCCGTCATGGCGCCGCAGAACATGGCTCGCCTCCGACCGCCGAGCGCATTCTTGACCAGGCAGACGGCGGCGCTGTCGAGGTCCTCGATAGCAAACATTTCCGGCGTGGCCTTCCAGCTGGCGTAGCCGTCCTCGCCGACGGCGAACTTTGAGGGTGCCGGAGTGACAGTCTCGGCTCGGCCGGCTTTCTTGGCGGCGAGCCAGCGCTGGATGCAGGCGACGGCGTCGTCGTTGGAGATGACGTCCCAGAGCCCGTCCGAGGCGAGGATGACAAAGTCGTCGGCCGCCACTTTGCGCGTCGTCACCTCGGGTCGGGCCGTCATGTAGGGCGGTGACTTGGATTTGGCTCGGGGTCCGTAGGCGAAGAAGCGCAGCTGGGCAGCGGACACGACGTCGTTGGGCCACTTCCAGCGGTGGTCTCCAAACGCTCTCGTGATGGCGATGCCCATGAGCCGTCCCGTTTTGGGGTCGATCATGTCAGCCGTCTCGCCAGGGTGCTCCGCCTCGAGCCTGTCGCACTCGTCCTTGTTGAAGCCCGTCTGGTCCTCGCTCAGGGCGTGAGCGGAGAAGCGAGCGGACTCGGAGGACCACGAGCCCAGGACGGCGCGCGAATCTCCCGTGACCGCCGTGCGAAGGGTCGAAGAGATGGGATCGTATATGGACAACAAGGCGCAAGAGCCAGCGATGGCAGGGGCGAGTGCGCGTACAGCTTCTGCGGAGCCATCGTCTTGGCTGCCGTCCAACGCGCTTCTGGCCCTGCGCATAATACGGTCGTCAAGAGAAACAAAAGCTTTCTTGATGGCCCCATCGACGAGGCTGTCGCCGTCGGCCGAGGAGAGCTTACGGAGAGCGGTAGAGACGAAGGGGATAAGAGATTCCTTGAGTATGGCCGAGGTGGCCCACCCGCTGATCAGCCATGTTAGCCCGTGTGCCACCGGAAGTTTCTCCACGACGTTTCACTCACGCATGGCCATCGTAGACGCCTGCGTACAGAGCCTTGCCGCCCCCAAGCCCCTCGGCGACGGCCAAAGCCCACTCATCCTCGACCGGATGGTTGCTCGATACACGGACGACGTCCGCTCGCCCCGTGTTCCCATCCTGGCTGTCAAAGACAAAGCTGTGCGATTGGTGTCTGATCTTCTCGTTTGACTCTTTGAGGTCGAGGACCTTGACCGGCGACTCGGCAGGGATATCGTCCTCGGACATGGTCGGAGGCATGCCAGGCACCATACCGTCGGTTCCTGTTGCGGCGATGGGGCCGACGATACTGCCGCCGTCATGCTTTTTGGCACCCTTGCCAAAGTAATAGCCCGATACCCCCGCAAAGAGAACACCGGCGGCCCATGCCGGCGTTCTAGAGGGTTGGAGTTGCGTCGAGGTCGTCGATGCGAGCCGTCGCCTCGTCGTCGGCCACCCTTTGGTGGCGAGACGGACCGAGTGCGCAGCGACTCGAAACATGATTGCGCGATGCAATGAAGGAGATGTATCAAAGGACTCTTGGCATCATGAATGCTTTCAATCGTTCTACCACACAGAGAGGGTGGAGGGCTTGGGGAGGCAACGCTGGCGAGGTGCTTCGCAGGAAGAGGAGTGGCCAGCGATGACTAGGTGAATGTCACCATGCAAGCAATACTCCACTCCGTAAGTACTCCGTAGTATACAGTACATACTCAAGTACCTACAACTTAGTGCTTAGGTACCTACGGGAGTGTACCCTAGTCCTTGACAGCCTCGTAACCGGATGTCAAGGTTCCAACAGACTGTTAGGGTAGCGATCATGAGAAGCACCTTCGTTTTGGTTAGTAATGTATAATGCAAACACAGTAACTATACAAACATAACATAAGACATTGTGTAGTGTTTAATATAAGAGCCTGTAGAAGTACAAAAGGCTAGTACATACAACAGTATGTCCAAAAGGCATACTAGACAGTAAGTATGCTATTACGCTGGTATATATTGTTGCTCAACATATATTATCGCTCAACATATATTGTCGCTTAACATACATTACTACTTAACATACATTGCTACTTAACATACATTGCTACTTAACATACATTGCTACTTAACATACATTGCTACTTAACATACATTGCTACTTAACATAAATTATTGCTTAATATACTTCAAGGCAGTGATTAAGGCAGCGATTGAGGCAGTGATTGAGGCAGCGATTGAGGCAGATAGAGGTAGATAGAGGTGCAACAAGAGTTGGTATTATTTGCAGAGCGATCATAGAGTACGTAAAGCAATGTCGAGATATACAGTACAGTACTGTAAAGTACTTACATAGTATGTCAGTACTTTGTATGGTGGAGTGGCCAGGTATTGCTGTAATACCCAACAGCGTGATGGGTCATAATACCTTAGTAGGTATGCCGGTAAATGTTGGTAAGTATTACAGCGATACGTACGAGGGAATACAGTAAAGATACAGCTAAATTAATCCGTACAGCGACATGTGAAGGTGAATGCGCTGCCAACAACCAGCTGATGGTTCAGCTTACGATGCTCCGTACTCAGTACAAGTACAGCCAACGGCACCTGTGCTCGGCATCGCCAACGTACGGCGGGCATTTCTCCCAGAGTTGACTGCCAATTGGGTTGCAATACTCCATGCCCCCCATATATGCCAAACGTACGAAATGAAGGAATCGTTATTCGGTTGCCCCATTGTCGTAGCCGATGTGAAAATAATGAGGCGTCAACTTTCTTCAAGAAACGTATCCATCTCCTTCATACTATGCAGGGTAATCGCCATCAACGCCGACCCAGCGCAATTGCAGATCTGTGGTGAAAAATCGACATCAACGGCCCCTCCCAATCTCCTTTTCTTCCTCCTCCCACTCGCCGTCCTCCTCCATCTTCTCGTTCACCTTGTACTCGGCATCGCCTGCTAGGCCCTCGCTGTCAAGCTCGTCCATCTCCATGTCACTGTAGTACTCATCGTCGTCGTCGTCGTCCTCCTCCTCCTCCTCCTCGTCGCCGTCACCCTCGCCGGCCTTCTTGTTCGAAGCCTTGGTCGCCTTCTTCCGCTCGACGTTGGCCTTTTGCTCCCGGATGCGGGCTTCCTTTTCCTGCCTCCTCTTCTCCCATCGCTTCTCGAGCTCCTTGACTTCTTCGGCGCTCTTGTGAACGTACTCGTGCCACATGATTTTGCCCGAGCACAGGCCCTCCTCAACCTTGGTCAGTCGCAGCCTCATGCGGGGGCCGAGCTCGACCAGCTTGACCGCTCGCCTCTCCACCGCATCCTCCTCCTCCTCCTCGACGCCCTCCTCGCCCTTTGCCTCGGCGGCGAGGCGCGCCTTGGTGGAGAGGACCTTCCTCGGAGCCGTATCGAGGACCTCAACCTCGGCGTCTGTGTCGGCCTCGCTGCCGCTGGTGGCGTCCGAGACGTATCCGGAGCCCTCTTCGCCTCCGATCATGTAGTCGGCGATGTCCTCGAGCTTCCCGAGGTTCGGCATCTTGCTGTGGCGGCTCGTCTTGGTGGCGAGGAATTGCTCGGCAGCCTTGATGCGCCGCAGCGGTTTGGAAACGCCAGCCGATCTTGTCGTGATGGCGTAGTGTCGAAAGTTGACGATGAAGGTACCATCATCCTCGTCCGACTTTTCCCGGTTCAGCAGCAGGACTCGCTGGATCGACTTGAGCGGCGTCGCTTGCGGATTGACGGCGGGGAAGAGAGATCGGAAGGTGGTCGTGGTGAGGGATTCGAGGTGCTTGGGCACTTTCGATTTGGCATCGGCGCCGGGCGTGGCGAAGTTGTTCATGACGAGCTGCCGATAGGTTGATTGTCAGCGTCCGATCAGGTTCCTGCTTCGCTGGACGGATCGTCGGATGGCTTACCAGAGGCGGGGTGAGGTACTCCTTGCCGCCGCCGCGAGCGTGCCGCTGAACCTTCTGGACGTCCTTGCACAGGGAGTACTTTTCGACCCGGAAATGCAAGGTAGGGCCTCGAGGGGCCATGGCGATCCGGAGGTTCGTGTTGCCACCCTCGGAGCGGGAGAAGAGCATGAGGTGGGTGACGCCGAGGGGGCCGCACATGACGACGTAGTCCTTGAGCCGGTTGGCCCTCCGCTCCTTCAACCGGCTCGCCGTGCCGGGTTCCATCACCCTTCGGACGTCGGTTGCAAGCTGGCTGATGCTCGCTCCAACCTCGCCGGCGCCGATGCGAATCACCATGCTCTTGGGATCGCGCGCCGATGCATGACCGGCCGAGTCCGTCTGCGGGTTATTGGCCCCGACGTGCGTTCTCTTCTTCGTTCTTCTGCGCGCCATGAGGGGCCCGTTGTCTGTCTTTTGACAGCGTCTGTGTCTGCGTAGCGGGATGCAGGACCTTTGCTGTCTATTCACCGTACGGAGTCTACACCTACCTATCACATCGTAGCCGCCTCTAGCAAGTCCTGCTTGCCTCCATTGGTTCTTTTCGGGGGCCGATGAGAAAAAAAAAGGTGAGTGGGGCGATAAGCACAAGAGGCGGCCGATAAGCCATCATGCCGCTCCAATTTTCCTTCTAGTCTCCTGCATGCTGAAAATCAAGGCCTACGGAAGTCTCGTCCATCCTTTTTCCTCAGATGGCAAGCTTCGCAGTTAATAAACATGCCTTATGGAATACAGCTTGTATTTATTCAAAATAGTTTAGAGTTTGAGCTACTGGTTAGGATTAGGTGTCATGGCTAGGGCTTCGAGTTAGCCTTTCGAATATCATGTTGAATATTATTTTACTGTTAAAATAAATACTGCAGCCAATAACCAATTCGGAAATATTAGCTAGCGCGGTATCAGCTTGAGCTTAAAAGCGTGCAGAGTGATTTATTTAAAGTCAACTGAACCGGGGTCCGAAATAATTAATATCAAAGTGACCTGCTCAATCCATCCTCGCCATTCTGCATTTGCCTCTCTTGACGGTCAGCTTCGGTCAACCTCGCATTGACAGAATCTGTATTCATCATCAAAATGAGCAACGTCAAGAGGAGAAAGACGACGCATGATGGGGCCGGGAAGAAACGCATGACGGAGACGGCGGCGTCGCCGGTCTCGACGGAAGAATCGGCGACGGTTGATGGCCTCACCGAGGATGCTCCTCCTCCAGCGAACTCCCCCTCCGAAGACTCGGCCTCCGAAGACGCGTCCGAGGGATCTCGCAAGACGTTCAAGGATCTGGTACGTTCCCTCCGACCGAGCCTACCGTCACTGCCACCGCCTAACGATGGGTAGGGAATCGTCGACTCGCTCTGTGAGGCCTGCGCCGCGCTCGGCTACAAGTTCCCGACGCCGATCCAGGAAAAGTCGATCCCCGTGGCGCTGCAGGACCGCGACATCATCGGTCTTGCCGAGACGGGTAGCGGAAAGACAGCGGCGTTCGCCCTGCCCATGCTGCAGGCCCTTCTCGACAAGCCGCAGCCGCTCTTCGGCCTCGTCTTGGCACCGACGCGCGAGCTCGCCGCCCAGATCGGGCAGCAGTTTGAAGCCCTGGGCTCGATCATCTCCCTCCGCTGCGCCGTCATCGTCGGTGGCTTGGACATGGTCCCTCAGTCGATCGCGCTCGGTAAGAAGCCGCACGTCATCGTCGCCACCCCCGGCCGCCTCGTCGACCACCTCGAGAAGACCAAGGGCTTCTCCCTCCGCACGCTCAAGTACCTCGTCATGGACGAGGCCGACCGGCTGCTCGACATGGACTTCGGACCGGCCATCGACCGGCTGCTCAAATTCATCCCGCGCGAGCGTCGCACCTACCTCTTCTCCGCCACCATGAGCTCGAGGATCGAGAGCCTGCAGCGGGCGAGCCTGAGGGACCCGGTCAAGGTCAGCATCAGCTCCAACAAGTACCAGACTGTCTCGACCCTCCTGCAGCACTACGTCTTCATCCCCCAGGTCCGGAAGGACACCTATCTCATCTATCTCGTCAACGAGTTCGCCGGCAAGTCGACCATCATCTTTACCCGCACCGTCTTCGAAACCCAGCGGGTAGCCATCCTGCTGCGCACCCTAGGCTTCGGCGCCATCCCGCTGCATGGACAGCTTTCCCAGTCCTCGCGACTGGGCGCTCTCAACAAGTTCCGAGCGGGCACGCGCGACATCCTCGTGGCGACCGACGTCGCCGCTCGCGGCCTCGACATTCCCAAGGTCGACGTCGTCCTCAACTTTGACCTACCGCAAGACTCCAAGACGTACATCCACCGTGTTGGCCGTACGGCACGTGCCGGCAAGTCGGGCATCGCCCTCAGCTTAGTCAGCCAGTACGACGTCGAGATTTTCCAACGCATCGAAGCGGCCATGGGCAAGAAGCTGGACGCGTTCCCGACGGAAAAGGAAGAGGTCATGACCTTCCAGAGCAGAGTAGAGGAGGCCCAGCGGCATGTGAGGACGGAGATGAAGGCCTTGACGGAGAGCCGTGAGAATCGCGGCAGGACCGGCAGGCCGGGCCGGGGTCGTGACAAGCGACGGAGAGATGATCAGGACAGGGAGGAAGGCTGAGCGGAGCGAGGTTGGCGAAAGGAACAACGAAATGGGATGATCCGGAGACGTCCGTTACCGTAGCATCATCGAGGTCAGGGGCCACCAGGGACAGCGCAGAGTTGGTTTCCCATATACCCTCCCCCCCAACTCGCCAACATTGACGCACTCGGGGTTCATTCTGGTGGGCAGAACTATACGATTGATCGGTGGAAGAAGTTGTAGACGATAATTACAAGCCGCTGAGGTCAGTGGAGTGGGGGGAGCTCAAGGAACAAATGCGCAGATTGGGACGGAGCATTTTTGCCAGATGGCCAAAGTATTTGAGAGAAGTAAAAGGGATGAAATAATACATTTGAACATGGTCCATAATAATCATCATCCATTTACGCTTAAGTAACATCGGACGAGCATGTTTACAGTCGGCGCATACGACGTCCACAGGCACGTTGATGGTTGCACATGCAAGTGAAAGTGTATTTACATCCTACAGGAACATGCACAAGTGCATAAGTTGCTTCACCTTGGTTCATGTTGACTCGAGTGTATCGTAGCAGTAATGTAGGCGTAGACTGTAGTATCTACTCTGTCCTTCGTGCTGTAAGTGTATAGGTCGTGTCATTGAGAGATGGACACATGGCTTGGCCATCATACGTGACAGTGGGAGCCATTTGGTTACCAGCTAGTCATGCGATAACAGCCTGAGGGTTATAGCACGGGCGGCCAACAAAAACGTACTGTACACCTACTATACTTACTTGTACTTACAGCACTAAAAACTCGTCTCTCCCTAGCTGGCGGAAATCTCTAAGCACTTTTGCTGTACTTACAAGTACATGTAAATGTAGTTAGTTGTACGTGACAACAAGAGCCGCCCTCTCGGAAGTGGGTACGAATCCTGCGCCGTCGCCCACACTCGGCTGTTGCGTGTTGATTCACTGGCTGGCAGACCTCCGGTCGGACTTAATTGTGGGCAGTCGGCCGACAAAAGGGTGCTTTCTGAGAAGCCGGCCGGCTCAAAGGGAACGCACAAATCTGGGGGAGCTCTCCATCCTCCGCTGGGTAGGCATTTGTGCTATTACCCAAGGATTTTGATATAGACATCCCCATTTGACTTAGTCACCGAGGCTTCCGGTGCAATTTTACGTCCGGAAAAAGACTTGGCGGGTAGTACGTTGGCTCGCCCTCCGGAGATCAGCACGGAGTACTGTACGCCAAGTAAAAGTATTCAACTGAGCGTGGTACTTGTACATCTACCTACAGGTAAGTACTCCTACTTGATATAATACATGTGATGTTTACGCCTTAGTCCTTTGTCATACCGTCCTGGCCATATATCAGGGCGAGTACAGTTCATGGATCCGATGCGGAAGTACTGCAAGTGTACGTCTGCATGCTCTAGTATCCCCCCCTGAGTGAGCAAGTACGCACACGTCATAGTCTCCAAATTGCCACGTCGAGACAAGGGATAAAGGAAGGGAAGAGTCACAGTGGGTAGAGCCAAGGCGAAGGTGGCTATGGCAAGGTTACGCTCCGCCACTGCTTCCAGCAGAGATGATGCGAGGAAGAGGAAGAGAAGGCGCCAGGCAGCTCAGCGGGGTTTGCATGTGCACCTACATGAACGGTCCGAGTTCTGCATGACCAAAAGTCCCCTTGCCCGGTGAAATTTTTTACCTTGGTTTGGTAGCTCGAACATGGCTGCCTAGATACGACTTACATGTGTTGTACGGAGAACAGTACGAGGTCAACTACAACTCACTACTCCTTTCCGCGTCCAGCTTGCCTGCCGGAACTCACCTTACATGCAAATGCATCCATACTGTAGTATCGAGAGCCTCAGCCGCCCTCCAAGGTCTCCACAAGTCCACAAGTGTACAGTTTGAGGTCCCGTCCCCCCGGGTCCCCGTCCACAGTACCCCTGTCTCATAGCCAAAGGATTCTATTCATCGCGATCCCTCACCACCGCTTGTAAGTGAGTATATCGCCGCATGCCCCATAGTCGTCCGCATGTCTCGACGAGTGGAAGTGGCGACGACGAGACTAGAGTATATAAGTATGTGTAGATCGAGTCATCTACAGATACAAGGAATTCCTGGCAGTTCAGACGCTACATTCACCTGCGGCACCTTGTAATTCCTTGTATTCATCGGTGACGCGCTGTCCATAACTTCAACCATCGTCGGTCAGCCATCAATCGAACACGACCAGATGCCCGTCCAGAACGTGGAAGATGCTCGCGAACGGCGAAGGCGGCAAAACCGCGAGTCTCAACAACGGTGGAGTACGTATAACGATCAACCTCCAACCCCCTATTTCTGTTGCCTTACCAACCCTGTCCTAGGACAACGCCATAAGCAGCCGAAGCATAATGGTACGGGGGAACCGATTGAGCTAGCTCGTGCCTTGGACGCGCCCTTGCTGAGCCCGCCACCTTCAACCTCGGACTATTCCTGGGAGCGGTCAGCAGAAGGCAAGGACTGCTGGTTTCAAACCGACCTCGTTTGGGCCTCTCCTTGGACCCTCTACGATCCCGTCACACAGGGAGATCGAGAATCCAGCTGGCCAACTGGTCCTTACTGCGCGGCCCCATACGACAGTCTTCCCACACCGCCGCTATATGATCGTTTTGACGACTCATCGGAGCTCGGTGCCGCGACAGAAGATACCCTTGAGTATGGAGAGCCTCCGGCGTTTCTCGTCGACACCATCGCGCATTCTTTGCCCCCAGCAATGACAACATCGATGCCAATACCACCCACATCCATGATACATACTCAAACTCAAACTCCTCACGACTATATACAGCTTCCACATGAAAGGAGGACATCCACCCCCAACGAGGTAAGAGAAAAGAACTCTCCCACGCCAACCACCTAAAACGCCCTGGAAGCCAAAAACTCATAGATCGAGCAGCGCACAGAAAGGCACCGCACAGTCGCGAAGCGGAAAGTATCCACCATCTCCAGCTCAGAGGCAAGGTCTGGCAGAGAAGTAGGAGCAGAGCCAGAAACAGGTGCGGGTGAAGCAGCAGAAAAGGGAGCAGAGCCAGGTGCCGCCGCCGCAGATTCGGCATCCCTTTCAGCCGAAAATGCCATTGCTCATGTCCAAGAACTCTATCATCTCGGTGTCAGAGTAGGGTTTCTGAGCGAGGACGCCAACGTGGGACAGTACCTTGAAGCCATGAAGCGCGCGTATCAGAAGATACCGTTGCTGAAGGATACTTCGTTCACCCGGGACTACCCGAATAAATAGGGGGAGAGGGGTGACTCTGGGCAGGGGCCAGCAAGGAAGTTCGGGGGACTTCTTGATGATGCCGGCCCTTGTGAACCCAATTCTTGCCACATATATTCACGATCTCTGTGCGTGCGGGGGAGAATGCCGGTGGCCAGCTGAGATGCTGTCCACTAAGCTTCTATCTCCTCTCTAGGCGGTATCTACCTACGTACGTGGTCATGACACCAGCCTGCACCAACATTCGATTCATGATAGCGACCATGATAGATGGAGATCTATTCCTTAGATGCCGAGAGATGGGACCGCGCATGCCAATCATGGCATTAATATACGTTATAGCCCACTCATCAACACATTTAGCTATACTGCTGGTAGATATCCACGCATGATAAATGTATGGGTATCTATCGCATTAATATCATTATCAATGGCCCTCAGCCATCAAATTGTACAGTTTATCATATTAATACACCACAGTGCTCACAAACTGCGCGCTTGGTGTCCTCACACGCAGCTCTCAGTATCTGACTCCCGCTCTCCAACTGCGTCCGTCATCTCGATGTCTTCGGGGCCAACCTCTTCGCCTTCGGACCCATCGCCTTCATCGTCACCTTCGTCATCGCCTTGTCCTCTCTCGTCGTCATCCTCTTCGTCTTCATCTCCATCATCTGCGTCTTCGTCTTCGTCTTCATCTCCGTTTCCGTCTCCATCCCCCTCTCCATCTGCATCATCCTCTTCGTCTTCCTCTCCCTCTTCCACTTCGTCTGCCTCATCCACTTCGTCTTCCGCTTCGTCCTCGTCCTCTTCGTCTCCATCATCGTCTTCGCCTTCCTCTTCGCCTTCCTCATCGCCTCCCTCTTCGCCTTCATCGCCATCGCCTTCGTCTACACCTTCACGTAATTCTGCAGCTTTTTCGCCTGCTTCCTCTTCATCCTCTTCGTCATCCTCTTCAACTTCCTCTTCAACCTCATCGTCGACTTCTTCATCGGCTTCCTCGTTGATGTCCTCATTACCTTCTTCCCCAACTACTTCATCGACCTCCTCGTCACCTTCTGCTTCCTCCTCTTCCTCCTCCCGGCCGTCGTGCCCTCTGTGAAGACCAAGAGGGTCGATTTTCTGCTCCATTGTCTCCTCAACCTCCTCATCCCCTTCGCTCTCGCTGTCAGCTTCTTCGCCACTCATCCCCCCGTTCGGCCGGGAGCGGCCGAGATTCGGAAACAAAAGACCTGGCGGGACGTCTTCGTCATATCCCTCGGGGACATCACTAAGGTCACTGTCGTCCGCCGAGTCCTGGCCGCTGCCTAGTGCCGTATCCCTTCTAGCTCGCGAGCCTTTGCGTGTTCCCGCATCGCGCAACCCTTCATCAAAGTCCTCCCCTGCCTCCCGGCGGACCTGTGCGTCTGGCCCGTCATCGTCGCTGCGAGCACCGCTCACAGCCGCAGCGGGCGTCTGGCTGCCTCGCTTGCTCGTCACGCTGCTCACTCGACTCTTGGACGCTGTCTTGGGCGTATCCATCGCACGGGTGACGGCCTGCTCGGCCTTGCGCAGGATATCTGGTCTCCTAACTGCCCGCCGCGCTCGCGGCACGGTTTCCGCCTTTTCGGCATCAAGTGGCGTCGCCGTCTCCGTCACGCCGTTCTGGCCGCTGTTCACATGCGGCGTGTCGCTAGTCGACTTGGGTTGCTTCGCGTCAGCCTGCGCGACGGCTTCTAGCTGCGCTGCGATCTCCTTCGCCTGGTTTCGCTCGGCTATGACGCGGCTTGGCTCCATGCCGGGAAGGCTACCTGCGATATCGAGATAGATGGTGGTGTAGCAGTCGTTAATCAGATCGTCGATCGGCGTCACCTTCATGAGGTTCGAGTTCAGCTTCTTCAGCTCGACGGCTTCTTTCATGCAACTAAGCGCTGCAATGTGTGGCCCGTCGCCGGCCGCCCACGTGCTGATCCTCTCGCCGATGATCTCAAACTCCTCGTTCGACAGCGACTTGAACGCGTCGTCGGACGCAGGCTCAACTTTAAACTTGCTCCGGAGCAGCTTCAGGTAGGTAACGCAGCACGTCTGCCACAGATCCGGAAAGTGGTAGAAGTCGGCGCCCCGCTTCCGCAACCGCCGCAGCAGCAGTTCCATGTTCGACCGGTCACCCATGATGAGGAAAAGCTTGGTCAGAAGCCGGACGTATTGCTCGGTGAAGACATAATGTCGACCGGGGCGTTCGGCATCGCACTTCCATACGCTCATCACCATGGTCTTGGTAAACATGTTTTCTCTGAGGATGGTAAAGGCCGCCTGGGCTTCCACCTGGCCGTCGTTGCTTTCGTTGAGATTGGCCTCGTCGAAAACGATTCTGGCATGCCGAATAACAATCCGGTGGTGCCAGTTGGACTTGTCCTTGTCTTTGAGCTTGATTAAGTTGGGTATGATGTACTCTTCCCAGTCCGCCGTCTCCAAGAAGGATGCGTAATGGTCCTCCGGGTTGACGGCAACGCCAAACGGCTGTTCGGAGAGGATCGACGCGGCGTCTTTGGCGGGCATGTCGCCCTGCGTCACCATTTTGTGCAACACCGAGGCCATCTTGTAGTGAGGTTCCAGGATCGGATCGCTACTGCGCGACCGCCTCTCGCCCATGGCCACCTCGATTGACCTTTTAAGGCTGTCAATGACAACCTTTCTATCCACAGGCTTGTCCGACTTGTCCAATTTCTCCGAAGGGGTTTTATACATCTTCCAGTAGCATTTAGCGAGCATGTATGGATTTCTGCAAGGTTAGCACGCGGTCATGGAATAGGCTCGAGCGAGCAACACAACTCACTTCCAGTTTCTTGGGTTCCTCTTCATGGCCATCCGGAAGAGCTGGGCGGCGAACTTCCAGACCTTGTAGTCGGACATTTGCTCGTGAATGATATTCTTGAACGTGCCCGCCCCCATGCTCTCGATGAAGAAGCGCTCTTGGTCAGAATGCTGAAACGGCTCCATGGCAAACGGCTCCCGGCTGGATGAGTACATGCGCATAGCGAACTTGTGGTACAAGTCATGCAGAGGGTCACCGTCGGTTACGGCAATATCTATGTGTCGTGAGTGGGACAAGGCCAGAGTGTAACAGTGGATGGCGCTGCGCTGGAATTTGACCAGCTCTGCGCGGTCCTTGTTCATCTTGTCAGCCGACCACAGCACCGATTCGTCGAGCTCGTAGTCGAAGCACTCGGCGAGACGGAACCAGGATTCCCAGTTGTCCGCGGTAAACTGCAGCTGCAATCTCAAAAACGTGGCGCCGATTCGCAAATCATCCGTAGCACCGGGCGTCTGCCGGCGGTTTAACTCGACACCCTTGAACTTTGTCAGGGCAATCATGCCAAGGAGGAAGAACCACCCGTGCTTGGCCAGGACGGCCTCGGGTATGTTGGCGCCGACCGAGTCTGCGGTCACGCCGCCCGACAGGGCCTGGTATATGCGCAAGGGGTGTATAGGCTTCTTGAGAAACTCGGTGAAGCTGCGCAGGTTGTGAATCATCTGCGGCGTCGACTTTGGCTGCCCGATGGTCTGCTGCATGTGTTCTATGGTCGTCTTCAAATCCGACTTGAGAAGATCCTTCATCGGCATGCGGTTGGCAAGGAACATGACTCTTTTCACCAGCTGCATCGCTTGTCGCTTTTCGAGCTTCTCATACGGACAGCCGTGGTCCTGCACCTCACCAATACCCACGCCCAGCTTCAATCCGTTGAGGTCGTAGACGACTTGCCCAAGGTGATCCTCCCACGTCTCGACGCTGTCGAACTTGAGCAGCTCCAGGCGCATCATCTTGAGGAATACCTTGTTGGACGACTTGCAGAACTTGCGCAAGCCGATGGCCTGGTGGACGACGGCAAGGAATTCGGTCAAGTCGTTCTGACGCGAATCGACATCCTCTCGCAGACCGGCCTTGAGCATGGCATACTGCAGGGACCAAGAACGGACCTGCATCTCGCGCAACTTGTTTACCAGGGACATGAACGTGCTGTTGTTCGACGGTGCGGTGGCCATGCCGAGTCGGACTTCGTCTTCGCACAACGGCGCAACATGGAGCATGCAGCTCACCTTGGCGATGGCGCAGGCGCTCGACTTGAGATGCTCGTCATCGATGATGTCGAATGCATTGCCGTCATTGAGTCCCGAGGTCAATGCCTGAATGAGGAGGTCGTCGAGCGTTTTGAGGGTTCGCATGAAGAGGAGCTTCCGGGGGCCGTCTGGCGTCTTCGCGTACGTGTCACTCTCGAGGTCAGTGACAATCAGCTCGATGCTCTTCAGAAGACAGGAAAATCTTTTCGTAGGGTACTTGATGGAGGCGTACGCGTCCCCAAGCCGCGACCACAGGAAGAGCCGTAGCTCGGTACTGCTGCCGTCAAGAAACTTCCACAGATCACGCATGTCTTGGGCGGCACATTCCGATAATGGCAGGCCTGCCGGCACCTCGGCATCCGTCGATGCATCGTCATCGGAAACGCCATCTGACGATTTCGCGGACATGAAGACGGAGGAGGGATTGAGAACGGGCTCCAGAGTTTCGATCACATGGACAGGATCCTCCACTTCTTCCTGGAAAAGACCGAGGAAGAAGTCCATGGTAGTGAGTTTCGATATCTCTCGGTCAGCCGCTGCGGTCGAGATAGTGGGCATGACCACGTTGTTTGGTAGATATATGGCCTGGATCTCAGGATGTGCAGACAAGAAGTCTCGTAGCGATGTCCACAGCAGCCGGATGTGCTCCCGGGCAGGATTCTCGGCCAAGGAGGACGTCATGACCGACCCCCATAGAAAGCGCACACAGAGAGGGTCCGTGCTAGGTCGGCCCTGAAGACGGACGTACGTCGAGGCAACATCTAGCCATCTGTCGAGGCGATACTTGGTTGACATGCGGGTGGCATAATCGACGACACTGCTGGGGTTCGTGATTCGCTCGTATATGTCGATGTGAAGCTCGAATAACATTTCGATGAGCGCTTCCAGACGCACCAGTTTCTCGGGAGATCCGGAATGCAGCTCCAATTCGTCAGTGATGCGTTGGTGCAGAACGGGATCGACGCGATTGAGCATTTGAACGACGGCGACTTTGATCGGGTCTGGCCATTTGCTGGTGGCGTATGACTCGCTAAAGGCTCGCACCCACTCAAAGGAGATGTCGTCACTTGTCATCCAACTGTCATGCTTGACCACCATGTCGGCAAACTGTCCAAGTCCTTGGGCTTCGCCGAAAGTCGGCACCGCGGGTTCCTCCTGCGAACCTGACTTGGTGTGTTCGAGGAACGAGGACAAACCCAACGTCGCTTGTTCCTTCTTGTTCAGAAGCACCATCGCTGTCTCCTCGCTGAAACCTGTCATGACGCTTCGCAGGTCCTTGCCAGCTTGTCGAGTTATCGTCGACGTCCGGTCCTCGGTGGCACACGACTCCAAGAGTTCTTGCAAGCAACCGAGTGTATCCTTGTCGTCGATGCCAAGACTTTCAAACATACTTTTCGTTGTCTGAAAGAGGTTTAAATCAGCCTCTTGGTAAGGCTTGATCTGGTTGGCGATTAAAACGCTGGGGTCCGTCGTCTCCTCGGCATCCCTGGCCTCCGTTCTCCTTCGTACCCGCTTGCTTCTCTTCTCGGCACCGGTCTCTTCCTCCGCTCCATCTTGCAGGCCGGCCGTGGATTGCGATCGTTTTCTCGTCGACATGGAGGAGCTTTCGCCGTCTTTTGGAGGATCCGAACGTTTCGAGCCATCGTCGGTCGGGCGGGTGGCCTGTCGCTCTGCCTCGTCCATCATTTTCACGTCACCCCCTGCCTTTATTTCCAAACTCGCGAGCTTCTCTGCATCTTGGGATGTTTCTTTGATGCTTTCTGTATCCACGTCCATCTTGTTGTCCAGTGCTGCCTTCAAAACCAGCCGGCAGGCACGCAGGGCGCCGTCGGTGTCGTTTTGGCACTTGAGCAACTCCATTCCAAAGTCGGTCCACGACGATATAGCCTCTGGAAGTGTTTCATCGGTATCGGCGCCATCGATGGGCTTGAGCAAGGGACTTGAAGGCGGCGGTGTCAGAGTGGCGGTGGGATCAGGCAAGGTGGAAATAGGATCGATGTGTCGTTTGAACCAATCGGGAATCGCCTTGTCCATCCATGGAGCCATGACTGGGTGCGATATTGCAATGGAATCGTCAAGAACGTTCAGGTAGTCCTTGAGCTGCTCTCCCGCAAATCCTTCGGCGAGCGAGGGGGGGTTGATTTCTGTGACCGCCGGGTCGTCGTCCAGCTCGACGGCGGCTTCCAAGCAATAGCGCTTGATCCTGCCGCTGTTCATGGAGGCCGCAAAGCGGCCCATCTTTCTCCATAGCTCGGGGTCCGACGGGTCTTGGTCCAGGGCGGCCGACCAGTTATCCATGACCTTGTTTGCGTCGTCGTCATGGTAGCGAATTCGTGCCTTGGTCCTCCACTCGGCACTGCGACTGGAAGCATCCTTGATCTTGTCCAGAAAAAACTGGCCGTAGTTTTTGTATGAAATATAGAGCGCCTGGGAAAGATTGGCCGCAACGCCCTCTGCTTCACCGCCGGCGTCAATGCTGAGCCCGGCCCAGAAGGACTCGAGCGCCGTGAGCTCGGGTCGGCCTTCTGCGTGACGTTCAGCTCGTTCGTAGTCGCTCCTCGCCTCTTGGTACTCGAAGATCTTGGATTCGAACAGTTCTTCGTAGGCGGCGCCGGCGGCTTCGCGGGATCGAGGGCCTTGGGCGTGGAGTTTCAAGGCGGCCTGGAAGCGCTTAAGGGCCTCGTCGACCTATTCAACATCCAAGTAAGACTCCAAACGCAAACGGCAATGCAATGCATTTCTAGGGTGAACTGCGATGGGATGGGATGTGCCTACGTGAAGCTCCTTGGTTGTGTCGACTTTTTCGTCGACGTTTTCCTCGGCCTCGATGTTGATGGCCTGAAAAGCAGGCTGCACTTGTTGTTAGTGACGACAGTGGCATGGCGAAAAGGTCAAGGCTTGGGCTTTACCATTGTTACGGCTAAGATGCTGGATCGAGGTCGTCATGCGCGTTACCGGTGCGCTTGTCGAGCGTGCGCATATCCGTCAGTTATTTTCCGTCGCGCGTCGCGTGAGGTGGACGATATTCAATTCTGGTCAAGCAAGTTGATGAACCGCGGCGTGGCATCTCCAAGATTTCGAGCTGATTGGCAGCCTCGTCCTAACCCCTTGTCGGTGGGTGTGTTGCATTGCGTCAAGCAGACAGGCGCCGCCTGTGGCGCAGTCACGAGGCTGGGTACCTGGACACTGGAGCGCCCGCCTCCCATCCGAACTACGGAGTCTTGGTACGACACTGTACAGGCACGGCTGTGCATACAGTACACCTCCTTGCTGCAGCAAGAGGTGCACCTACAGCCAAGGCACTATGAAAGCTAGACTGCAGCATGTTATGAGGTACAAAGATGGAGTATCTGCGGGGTATCAACTTCGTACCACAACCCACAAGTGCTGTCGGTACTCTGTAACTGCACCTGCTAGTACCTGGTGCCTCTCTACTTACACAGTACTGTACAGTGCAGGTCCGAGTACCATGTACATCCGCACCACTGAGCACACCTGCTCCCTCGTACTCCCTCCCGTCCGTGACCACTGTACCTGCATGCCTGGAAGCCACATCTTCATGAAAGCTTCATTGCTACCCCAACTCGTCTCGTCCCAGTTGCCCACCGCATCACAGACGAACCACCTCCGATCCACGACGCCGGTTCCCACTGCGTATCAGGGCTACGCCAGTCTCGCGTTGGGCTCTGCGCTTCAACAACAGCCCAACCAGGCCAAAGCACCGACTGGATCGCCATCGGCTGCGGTCAACTACTAGCAGCGAACCCAACATGGTCGCGCCAGGTGTGCCAGAGTAAGCTCGCATGAGGACGCCGCCCCCGAGTCCCTGCGCTAACTGCAAAAGCCTCACGGAGGAGGTTCTCCACGAGTCGATCGATGCTCGGACCGAATCGCTGGGCGCGCTGCGGGAGCTCGGTCCTCCCGATCTCGTCCATCTCCTGAAGCAAAGCGTGCGCAACCCAGGAAGACAGGTAACATGCCTCGCCATCCCGGACAAGCGCGCGGCTCTAACTGAAGAAGACCGGGGTCTACCATCACGTCACCGGTGTCGACGCATCTTCCTCGGCAAGCCTCGCGGCGTACATCAACACCCTCACCTACAAGGACAACGGGCCCAACTCGACGGCCAAGATCGTCGAGGGCCTCTACTGGTGCGTAGTCGAGCGTTCCCCTGGCGGACGAACGGGGCCTGATTTTGATTCCTCTCCAGCTGCTATAATGCATTCTCACGGCTGGACATGCGCGTTCACGTGTCCATCCCGGGAACGGTGGAGAGCTACTGCGTCGACGAACGAGGGGAGAAACGCAAGGCGTCGGATGACCTTTGGCTTGAGACGTATCTCTGCAGCGTCCTGAGGGCGTACTCGTACGCCGACGACGGTAGCGGCGACACGATTCGCCGCATCGTCGGCGTTCGACGCTTCAACCCCGTCACCAACACCGAGACCGAGCACCGGTTCCTCCACGCCGCTGAGCAGCTGTTCTTCCGAGGCAAGTAGCGCCCGCTTCGACTTTCGGGCCGACCACACTCGCTGACCATCGCAGGCTGGCAACTGGGATCCGACTCCGTCGTGCAGGTGCCGACGAACGTGTCGAATCATCTAACGACGGGCCTGCTAAAGTACCTCGAGACGACGGGCCGGTACGCGTCCGGCATCAATCTGTTCGAGAAGCTCCGTACCCAGAGCATCGAGGTTTCCTCCCTCCTGTCCAAGGTCTTGTTCATGGGCAACGAGGAGGTGTCGGGGGTCAAGACGCTCTACAATTCGCTTCAGGAGATGCCCATGGACTACGTCATGCTCGACACACAGGCCGAGTTTCTCCTCATGAAGGCGCAGAGCGCGGAGACGGGGGAAATCAAGGATGAGAGGCTCAAGATGGCACTCGGCTGCGCCGACCGCAGCACCATCGCGGCGCCGAGCGAGTTCGGCACGTGGGCTAGGCTGGCCCAGGTCTACCTCGCGATGGAAGACTGGGAGAATGCGCTGACGACGCTCAACTCGTGTCCGATGTTCACCTACCAGGACAAGGACACGCCCCTGATGCCGGAGCCGAAGGAGGTGTTTCTGCCGATTTTGCCAGAGACGAGGCTGGACGAACTCGACAGCGAGCAGGACTCGAGATTCTCCGAGCAGGTCGACTCGAGCCTGCTCGGCCTTCGGGCGGCAGCCTATCGGGGCACCTTCAAACAGGCGTACAGCATCCTGACGGAGATGACCGCCAAGATCGGATGGGACCAGCTACTCAAGATTCGCAGCAACGTCTTCGTCATGGAGGACGAATACAGAACGGAGAGGCAAGACTCGACACTCGCGCCCCCGAGACGGAGCCCCAGCCTCGACGGGTTGCGAGGGACACCAGAACCGACAACAAACGGCGACGGGCCAACGGGCGAGGGTGCGGGAAAAGCCGACGACGTTGCCGTCGAGCCGGCTTCCCGCTCCAATGACGAGATGAATGGCGACGGCAAGAGCGAGGAGGGCAAGGGTGACGAGGGCAACGGCGAGGAGGGCCACGGCGAGGAGGGCCACGGCGAGGAGGGCCACGGCGAGGAGGGCCACGGCGAGGAGGGCCACGGCGAGGAGGGCCACGGTGAGGAGGGCCACGGCGAGGAGGGCCGCGGCGACGGAGGTGATGATGAGGACGGCAACGGTATGAGCAAGGGCAAGGGCAACGGTAAGAACAAGGGCAACGGAAAGAGAAATGGCAAGGGCAAGGGCAAAGGCAAAAACAAGGGCAAGGGTAACGGTAAAAGCAACGGCAACGGTAAGAGCAACGGAGTGGAGAAGCCGTCAAACATGATTGATCCGCAGGAAGTCAAGGCGGAAGCCGAACAAGTGAGCACGCCACTATCAGTCATTCTCCCGATCCTGTCGGTCCCTAACAGTTCGCAGAGCGCCACCAGCGACGAACACCTGTCTAAGCTCAACACGAAGCGGCTGTGCGAGAGGTGGCTGGACAGCCTGTTCATGGTGCTCTACGAAGACTTGCGCGTCTACACGATTTGGCGAACGCAGATGGCGCAGTACCGGGCGCAGCAGATGCAGTACAAGAAGTCGGCGGAGGAGTGGGAGATTCTGGGCGCTCTGGCGGAGCGACTGCAGCACATGGACGAGGCGGTCGAGGCGTATCGGGCCTGCCTGTCGCTGCGCTTCAGCCCGAAGGCGCTGGCGGGTGTGCTACGGGTGTTTGAGAAGACGAAGAGCACGCGGGAGGCGGTTTCGGCGGTGATCCGGCTCGTGACGTGGCAATACCGCTGGTATAGCGAGTTCAGCCCGGAGCTGCTGCACACGGTGCGGACGCTGATCGAGGACGAGGGCGCCGTCAAGGTGAGGAGCATCATCCAGGCAACGAGCCTGCCGCAAAACGTGCTGGACCTGACGCACCACTACGCCGCTCTGTGCGCGACATTTCGAAGCAGCGGAACCGACGGCTAGGCGAGGCATTCGCAAACGGTCATGCTGATGGCCGTTGGAATGGACACTGATGCCGGCGGTAACGAATGTAGGGTAGGCAGGCGTACGGCATTCTGGGAGACTCGGTATGAATGAAAGCCTCAGTCGGTGCAACCGTCGACGAGCGGGCGGTCACTATTATCTACTGTACTTATGATACGTACATGTGCATGTACAGCCAGCCTGGGGACGATGCACTGCAACTGCGGCAGGTCTTATTGATGGTTTGATTGATGGTACGGAGTAATACCGAGTAGTAATAAAATGGTGTTGCTGCTGCGGGTCAGTTGAAGATGCCAGTAGTGGGGGGTGGGGGTGCAGTCACGTAATAATACTTTACCTCTCTGCTTATTATATCTGTAGCTGGGCGAGGTGCTGCCATCCAAAAATTCGAACCAGACATTCCGCTTCGCCTCCTCTTCTGTTGCGGGTTGTGCCCACACCAATACAGGCACCAGTTCCGGATCCTGTCACCACTCGTGCTCCCGAAGCTGCACCAGCTCCTGTGCTGTGGGATCCGCGACACCCCTTCACAGCAGCGACCGCCGGACTCGCGATGGCGTCTTCGTCGTCGTCTACAGCCGATGGTTCGGGCTCACCGCCGGTGGCCATCGTCTGCGTCGGCATGGCTGGTGAGCATCCTTGGCCTGTACTGGCGGCTCGATGAAGAGGTCAACGCTCACGACGCACGCAGGCTCGGGCAAGACGACGTTCATGCAGCGCATCAACGCTCACCTCCACGAGAAGAAGAACCCACCCTACGTCATGAACCTCGACCCCGCCGTGCTCACGGTCCCGTTCGAGTCTAACATCGACATCCGCGACTCGGTCAACTACGAGGAGGTGATGAAGCAGTACAACCTCGGTCCCAACGGAGGCATCCTCACCTCCCTAAATCTCTTCGCCACCAAGGTCGACCAGGTCGTTGACCTGCTCGAGAAGCGAGCCAAACCAGATGCCGACAAACCTGAGCGAGTACCGATCGACAGAATCCTCGTCGACACGCCCGGCCAGATCGAGGTCTTTGTCTGGTCAGCTTCGGGCACGATACTGCTCGAGTCGCTCGCGTCCTCGTTCCCGACCGTCATCGCCTACATCATCGACACGCCGCGAACGGCGTCGACGTCGACGTTCATGTCCAACATGCTCTACGCCTGTTCCATCCTCTACAAGACCAAGCTGCCGATGATACTCGTCTTCAACAAGACGGACGTCAAGGACGCCGCCTTTGCCAAGGAGTGGATGACCGACTTCGAGGCCTTCCAGGCGGCTCTGCAGCGCGACGAGGAGTCGGATGCGTTTGGCGGCGTCGAGGGCGGCGGCCATGGCGGCAACGGGTACATGGGCAGCCTTCTCAACTCCATGAGCCTCATGCTCGAGGAGTTTTACTCTCACCTTAGCATGGTTGGCGTGAGTTCGCGCCTGGGCACCGGCGTCGACGACTTCTTCGCCGCCGTCGAGGAGAAGAAGGCCGAGTTCATGCGCGACTACTACCCGGAGCTGCAGCGGAGGAGGGCGGAGCGCGAGGAGCAGCGGAAGGTGACGCGCGAGAAGCAGCTCGACAAGATGATGGAGGGCATGGCCGTCGGGAAGCAGTCATCGCAGCCATCGCGGACCAAGGCCAAGGACAATGATGACGATGTCGAGGTTGCGAGCGACGACGACTCGGACGACGACGACTCGGACGAGGAGCGGATCAAGGAGGGATTGCAGGAGCGGTACAACGCGGCGATGGGGGAAAACGACGATTCCGTCATGAAGGACGCTAGCTTCGCCAAGTTCCTGCACTCGCAGCGAAAGTGATGGGGCGACCCGGCGTTTGGCGTAAGAGCGGTGGCCTGGTGGTCCATTTTATACACGAGGAGGCAGAGACGAAGGTGCTCGTCCGGCAAAATTTTCATGTTCATGTTCATGCTCGATGCTGCGTGCCTGTCACATCACAGGCGTTTGACGCGCCCCATGCCCAAACTCCAAAGAAGAAAACGACTGGTTGATTTTCGTCATGCTCACCACGCCCAAACCCACGTCGACCGGCTGCTCAACCATCACCTCGCCTCGAACTGGACCATCCTGCATCGGCGAGGTTAGCGATTTGTCATCTCCTTGGCTGGCCTGCGTTGGTTGTTCCGCGGACGAGGCAACGAGGAGAGGCGGGGAAGCAGAGAAAAGGGCGACAGCCAGCTCACCTCTTGGTGCGCTCCTTGTAGAGCACCCTGCCTGCGCAATGGGGGCACGCCACGAGGGCGTCCTTGCCGATAGTGACGCTCCCGCCGCAGTCTCCGCAGATGTACGACATGACGGACCGAGCGGCGGCGTCGTGCTGGTGGTGACTGGGACCAGTGGCACCGCGGGAGGCACTTGTGGCCGAGGCGGCGCCTGCGGAGGGAACTTGGTATTCTTCGCGCGGCATCTTCGGCGGCTTGGTTTGCGTCTCTGGAGGAAGGGGATCGTCGTGGATGCCGAAGGCTGCGTTCGAACGTTTGGGGCACGGCGACGGTGGAGGATGGAAAAGATGGCAGCGGCTGGCAAGTCGTCAAGTGGCAGAATTAGGCGGTCAAGATTTGCTTTGGGCTCACGGTTGTCCCCCCGTCCCACTTTCAGTGATACCTGGGTAGGTAGGGACATGTGCTCCATACTGTGCTCTAAGTACTCCGTACTTACTCCGTACAGTAAGTATTAGTTAGTACTGTATAGTAGGATGGAGGGTTTCCGTTGAATACTCCGTACTTGAACTTGTATTACGGAGTATTAATTGAGACCAATCCGTACTTGTACATGTACTGTAATACTTACTTACACCTATTGCAAGTGCTCACATGTACTTACTGTACTTGTACTTGTACTATCACGCTTACAAAGTTATTGTTCCTTCCATCACATGCTAAGGCAAGTAAGTAGACATGGCCAGCACACTCTCACAATTCAAGACAACCTCTCCGCTCACAGAAATAAGAGGACAGGTGCGGAGCACGAGAGAGTAGGTACTATCCTTGTATTCGTCCATGTCGATCTTCAGATCCAGCCCCCGCGACCCTAGGGGTCCGTACTCTCCGACATTCTATTGCCGACACGGAGGGTACTCATGCAAGACTTGCTGGCGCAACAAGTAAATTTGTGTATGTATTTGTAGAATCTCCCTGGCCGTATTTATACCCTCGGCCCTATCCAGCGCATGCCATTCATTCATCAGGCGTGATCAAAGTTGAAATGAATAAAATCCCAGCAAACAAACGCCATCCCATGCAATCGTTCTCCAGCCGGCCAGCTACAGCTGCGCCATGTCATTCATGATCCGCACCTCCTCGCCCGGTTTGAAGGGCGGTAGGCCGATGTAGGGGCAGGTGGAGCAGCGGAAGGCGTCGCCGAGTGAGCAGTTGTTGCACGAGCCCGTCTTGCCCTCGACGGTGAAGTCGAGCTCGTTGAGGTCGTTGGCGTCGAGCATGGCGGTGAGACCCGCGTCGGCCGCCGCACGCCGCTGCTTGTCCTCGGCTTCGAACTTGGCCGCCAGGCCGCAGGTGCAGTCCTTGCAGGGGCGGCGGCGCTTTTGTGGATTGCAGTCGGAGGCTGCCATCGCGGTCAGTATTTGATCAGTCGTCGCATGGGTGCGGGGGGACGGAAGGGACGCACGCTGGACGGGACGGCGGTTGAGATCCTCGTCGGTGAGCAGGCCGTTTTCGTCGATGATGTCGTCGTCATCGTCGTCCATCTTGCTGAAGTCGTAGCGAACCGTGCTCGCGTCGGCATGGCTGGTGCCATTCGGGACAGGTGCCTTCTTCGTCCTGCTGACAAAGCGCAAGGGCACTACGGCCTCCTCGTCGGCGAGCTTCTCGAACGTGCCATCCTGCTTTTCGACGAGCCCCGCCAGGATGGCCTCTTTGACATCGACGCGGCCATGCTCGAAGCTCAAGCTGGCACCGGCCTTCATGGAGGACACGATTCGGCCGTAGAGGTGACGGTCCATGAGGTCAAGGGCCTCGCCGCGACGCGAGCCGTCGGTGCCGGTAAGGACGAGGACGAGATCGTAGGTGGCGGGCGGCAGGGTGACGAGGCCGGCGGAGAGGCGGTCGAGCATCTGGAGGTCGGTCGAGGCGCGGTCGAAGGTGGCGAAGACGGAGCGCAGCTGATCCTCGTGGGCGGCGACCGACGGCGGCGCGAGGAGCAGGCTACGGGTGTCGGCCATGGCCATGGAGATGGACGTCGACAGTGCGACGCGTAGGCTGCGAGGATGGGATGGCAGGACGATTAGATGGTAGGATGATGGAGTGGTGGGACGATGGGAGGGTGATGGATGACGGGGCGATATTAGGTAGGAGTCGGGATGCTCCACGATGATTTTTTTTTCCAGCCGTCGGTAACTATACCTCGTCATTGAACTACCCCGTACTGGGTTGGTGCCGCCAGCATGGACTACAAATACAGTATTGTTTAAATATTCTTACGGCCAACGGCTCGTGTCCGAACTCGGGTGGCCGATTGGTGAATACAACTAGTAATTAGCGTTGCGGGCAGCCATCAGTGTTAATTAGTCATGGCTGCCATCCGCAAGCACGATTGAGGAGAGGTGCTGACGAGTCGAGAAGAGGCGATTTGTCATCGATGAATCGGCGATGTGTGGTGTGGTAATAACAGAAAATTGCGAGAAAAACCTCTATTACTTGTTCAACTTTGTACTTACTTGATAGGCAAACATGACAGTACTTACTCCGTACTTCGGTACACCTGTAGCACGGAGTACAAGTAACGATTATTAGGTATTAATTCTGCCGAGCAGGGAGTACGTGTACCCTCAATTACGAGTACCGACACCTACAAGTACTGCGCATGCACAAGTACATACAGTACGGAGTAACAAGTAATTACAAGTACATGCAGGTGAAGAATACTCTGTACCTAGCGAGCAATACTATTGCTTCCAAACGAAGAGCTTCGTGGTGGGCAAATACACGGTTGGCTAGGATTCCTGCAGGTTTCGTAAATATACATACTACTTGCAGGTTGGCCAAGTCCGACGTGTGCAAATGGACACTGGTTGTCATAACGCAGCGACTACGTTGGTTGCAGTGCCTCGTTGCAATGGCTGCCTTGAGACTATGCTGACTGCAGTACCTATTAGGTACCTAAATAGTGACAAAACTAAGGTGTAGGTACATGTACTGTAATCTGCACATGACTGATATCGCTACGGAGTAACGAGGAGACAAATACCATGTCGCATCAAAGCTTGCTTCGCTCACGATCCCTTCCATAACGCTCTTGACGAGCTAGTCGATGCTGCGACCACAGCCAGAATGTTGACCTGGACCCTCGTGGTTTCGGGGCAGGCCGTGGCTTGGACTCCGTAAGGTTACCCTAGGCGCGGTCGCTGGTAGGAACGGAAAAGCATAGTTGTCGGATGCTTCTTCGACCAGGCATGGCTCTAGGGGTTAGTCATCACTTGGATCAGGTGCAGTTTTCGCGAGTGCGGAAATCCGTAGACGTTGGATGCTGCCCCGAGTTTTGGTGACCCCGAGGTAGTGAAGACTCGGACACGGTGGCACTGGCTGTTGGCGCAAATCCTTACAAGAGCGAGAAAAGAAACAGAACCGAAGCTGTCAGAGGCGGGCATTGTGGGAGGAGTTTGAGCCCGAGCTTGCTTGCTGCCCGACAGCCAGACAGCCAGCGCAGCCACCAAGGCGCTACTTGCGTGTACTTACTGTACTACTGCATTACCCCACAGGATGAACCTCGGGCATTGTGCTCGGTAGAAGAAAACCACCCACACATCACCTGTTTCCCGTTACCAGCTAGCTGCTGTTCAGCACTCCTACTCCTCCATCACGAGTCTCGTGCGAACCTCCACTGTTATCCTGCACCTCGTAAGAGGTTATGAGTCCGGAAGAGGCGGCGCCGTTTGCACTGCCGTAACCTCGGCTCGATGACGGGTCCAGAAGATCCAGCACCCTCGTCGTCCACGCCGCCACCGGAACCGCGCCCAACCAACGTCCACCGTCCTGTCCATTCGGGCAGCCGTGGCAGCGGCACCATACCGCGCGCCATGCTCGACGACGACTGTCCCTTCTGCGACATCGCCGCCGCTCACAGGCCCTACGACCCCCGTCACCCACCGGCCTCGGTCGATGTCGAGCTCACGTCGCCGACGTCCTTCATCGTCCTCTCGACGCCCTCCCTCGTCGGCTTCCTAGACATCATGCCCCTGTCCCCGGGCCACCTGCTCCTCTGCCCGCGACCGCACCGACCCAAGCTCACGGACGCGTCCGCCGCCGAGGCCCGCGAGCTCGGCGCCTACGTCCGCGTCCTCTCGGCCGCCCTCGCGCGGGCCACGGGCGTCGACGACTGGAACGTGGTCCAGAACAACGGCGCAGCCGCCTCCCAGGTCGTGCCGCACGTGCACTACCATCTCATCCCGCGGCCGGACATTCGCGCCAGCGGTCGCTTCCGCGAGAGCTTCACCATGTTCGGCAAGGGTCGCCGCGAGGAGCTCGACGAGGAGGAGGCGGACAAACTGGCCTCGGCCATCAGGCGGGAGGTCGCCGCCGTGCTAGAAGAGGACATGGACATGCCCAAGCTGTAACCTCGGACCAAGACTTTTGCTCGACATTTTCTACCAGGCCCGAACGGAACGGCTTGTCCGCTTATTCTGCTGCCGACAACGGTAGCAGCAGCTTTCCCTGCCTTTCCAGTATCCTCTGCTCCGAGCAAGGCCTGGTGCAACCGATGCCGTTGGTCATCGGGAAGAGCTGGCGACATGTCACTCCCGCAAGGGCTCAACAACCCCCCCACCCCCGGGGGCGTGGGGAAAAGGCGACGGCTACGACCCTTTGACAGCGCAGTCGACGGAGATGGCAACCATGTGACACGGCCGCAGGCTGAGATGGGAGAGCCGGAAGCCTCCCTGCCGTGGGCGACCCAGGCGCGTCTCATAATGGAAAAGCCGACGCCGTGCCGGAAATTCCCAAAGTTCATGCCACGGGGGAGCAAGCAGTGCTCTGTGGCCGAGCCAGCCGTCCATCTCGAACTGCCGATGTTGCTGGTGCCCACACGCTCGAGCCCCACGACTAGCGCGCCAGTCCGGCACCGTTGCCGCGGTACCCGTTGCTCTCCCTCGGCGTCGGTGACGACAAATTGCCGGCAGGCAAATGCACGCGCGGCAAGGCGCCGTGCTGCAGCAAGCGGGCGCGAAGAGGAATGGTGATGAGCTCTCGTCGAATCATTCGCGTTGTTGTTCGATGCGCGCCGTCCAACTGTGCTGCCTGTTGTTATAATTTGAACAAGAGCTACGAGCCTTCGGTTTTCGCTCCGGGCTGGCTTAGAAGCTGGTGACAGGAACGTGGTTGCGGTCGGCCGACAGCGTGCCACTGGCGACGATGATGGACCTACTTGGTAATTACACGTACGAGCACGTGCGATGAATGGATACTAGGGAGTCGGCGGTAGGTCGATCGATTAAATCATCCTCAGTCGCTGGCCTTTTGGTACAGCCTATGTCGAAGCTGTTCATCCCATCGTCGAGGGCCACTCTAGCGCGCTGCTCGAGCAGGTCGACAGCCTGGTCGACCTTGGCCACGAAGGTGTAGATGGCTGCCATAATAACGGAGCCCTGTCGAGCATGCGAGTAAGCGTTGACGACAAAGTACATGCGTTTGTGTTTCAGCATCTCGATGACGGGCAGCGAGGGATCTCATATCGGCCACCTCGGGCCACCACACCGAACGAGCTCTCCCCCTGACTCGTAAGGAATAGGGGCGGGCAGCACGCCGTCGACGGAGGGAGGGTGGCGGGAGCAACCGCTGCTAGCCTGAGTCCGGGGCGATGCGGCACAAGGCTCGTGCAGCATACGAGCAGGGCACCCCTGGCCGGCAGCTGAAATTATTTTGTAGGGTGTCAAGGCACTCCCTCCCCCCTTTCGCATTAGCATGCACAACTACGGAGTACAGTGCACTGTAGTCGGGTACGAGGTTGAATAATGGAGGTTGACGACTGACGGCACGTACAAGAATCCGTATTCCAGCCCGCCCACTAATTACGGCAAACCATTCGACACTCTGACATTACTGTTTGTGCCAAGGGTATCTGTAGGTGATTGCGCATGCGCTGTACGTTGTACTTGCCGTGCTACCGTTGCCGTGTGCTGTACAAGTACTGCTGTACTCGGTACTGCAAGAAGGTGTGCACGCAATCGTATGGGGGCGGGGGGGGGGGGGGGGGGGCTCGGCACGGCATCCCGTCGGGACAGCATCCGTCAGGGAGCGGACCCCTGCGGCCCCCCCGCCCCCCTTCCCCCCTCCCCTATGCGGGTCTCGCGGCCTGGCCCATCCCGTGCCCGGCCAGGTGTACCAAAGTACAGACCGAGTCCAGTACAACCACTGTAAGCAAGTACACCTACCTGTCAATATGATGAGTACGGAGTACGGTACCTGTGGATGCACAGCTGCTCTGCAGTGTGCCGGCTGCTGTAGGCATGCGAGTGTACTTACATATAGGCACAGCGGAGCATGCATGTGCGGCATGTCCTGGATCGATAGTACGTGGCACAACAAATACTCGTCGCACGGGCAGATCCATGCTCGTGCTGGTATTTTTCATGTGCACTCATTCTCGTGCACGTGCAGGCATCGACATGTATGCGTGCATGTCCAACGTAACAGTGCTATGTAGTTGCTCGGATTTTGTGCTCTTGACGTGTCCGAGCGGTGGTAAAGCGTCCTAATAGGTATTAGTACGAGCACGATGTCAATACTTTCCGAATAAGGAGAAGTACTCCCGCGTAAGTACATGCTGCGTTGGCACGTCACCACGCAGACTGAAGTCGGAAGTTTTACAGCCTACCTCCTACTACTCCGTACTTACAGTACTAATACACCACTGTAGTTACAAAGTACTACGGTAGGGAATACCTTGCAAGGGACCTCTAACAGAGCTGGGCATCGAGCACGTACACCGACCTATGTAGTACACACAGCAAATGTCCCTTCCAGGTATTAACCAATTATTAATACTCCGTACCTACTAGGTACCTAGTAGGTAGTAGAGCATTACCATCATACTCGTAGCTACCGTCATTCACACCTATCCAGGCACCTTCCCTCGCACCTATCTAGGTACTGGTCGGGTATGCAACTTCGGATACAGGCCCTCGTACGCTCGTTTCCCCTGTCTGCCTGAGTCGTTTCAACCATCAATGTCTCGCAGCTCGGCGTGGCATGGCATGGTATGCTGCGTGTGACTTGCTCGTAGTTCCATGTAGTGCTACAGAGCAGTACATGTGCTACCATGCTGGTGCATGTACATGTACCGCGATCCCCGGCCCCCTTTCCCTCTCCTCCTCATCCAAGCGCAGTGGCAAGAACGAGTACATGTACAAGTACTCCGCACACGCACAAGCACACGCACAGGTACACGAGAAGGACAGGTACTTGTATGTACGTGCAAGTACATGCGCACGACTATAATAATCATGTCTTGGACGGGGGCCCAGAACCAGGGCTTGGGTCCCTTAGCCGGCACACGGTCCTCGCCCTTGTTAAACCAATCGTGGGGAAAAGAAAAGACATGTTTCATTCTTTCTTTTCCGCGCATGCCAAACGACATGTACGTGAGCTCGCATGCTCCTCGACGGGACAATCCATCGCTCGACTACGGACCATGACATCCCGAGCAAGGCACTAGCACGATGCATACATACCCGTACGCATGATGCCTGCACCTGGACGAGCATGCGTTGACCATGCGTAGCGTCCACTGCACGTCGCCATGATGTGTCCGAGGAGCAGGCAACGTGCACGTCAACATCATCCCAACCGGATGGCGACCCCCGGCAATCACCATGATTGGCACTTCGAACCAGCCGTCCGGGTTCAGCTCGGCAGCGACGATCCAACGAGGCGCCTGCGTGTCTCTGCCGCGAACAAGGCTTGCCGCCGGCCGCTGCTAGCAAACGATGGCAGCGGGTAAGGGGCGGGGGGGCAGGGGCCAGGGTGGCGGGAAGAGGGTGCGTTGACGGAGTCAAGCTCGGCTGAGTGCTGCACGGTACGTGGCCGTGGCCGGCTGTCCGTCCTGGGTTCCTGGAGACGGCTACTAGTCAACAGCATGCTCGCTCGCTCATGTCCGAGCCAGACCGCCTCCATCAAGCTCCGAGCACTCGACCTCGCTCGAACAGCCGATCCGATTTTGACCTAGACCCTGACCTTGACCTGACGCCGAGGTTGCCGTCGGCATGGTCATACGACTTCGCTGACTGACTGTCTGACTGGGACCTCATCGCGATTCCGACACCAACACCGTTCGTTCGTCATACGCACCATGGTGCCCGGCACTCCTGGTTCCTCGTGACAGACCTGGTCCTCGATGGCCATCGAATTCGCGCCGGGTGTGTTCCCGATTCCACTGCCGGTGGAAGCCGTTTCGTTGCATGCAAACCTTTCCCAACTGCCGTCCTGCGCGGTAAGTAGTCAGCATCGCCGTCCGGAGCCTGCATCCCGTCCTGACCGTCGTCATCCGTTCTCGTAGATCCCCTGCGTCGCCGAATCATGTCCCACATCTCTTCTTGCCTGCCTTTGCGGGACCGACGCGACCAAGGAGGATGTCGACAGCTGCATCCTGGCCTCGTGCACCCTCCCTGAGGCACTCTGTAAGCCGTCGTCGGTGCGGCCTTTCTTCGTCCTTGCCACCCTCTGACCCCGTCGCAGTCTCGAGGAATACGACCGAGTCCGTGTGCGGGACCGCCGTCCGCGACGACTCGATCCAGTTCAACATGCTCAATGTCGCCCTCGGAGCTGTCACCGCCGTCGTCGTCGGCACCCGCATCCTCTTTCGCCTCTTCGGCAGCACCGGCGGCTACCGACACCAGCACCGGCTCGGTGCCGACGATTGGACCTGCCTGTTGGCCCTGCTCCTCGGCATTCCGAGCACCGCTCTCATGATCTTCGGCCTCGCCAAGCACGGACTAGGCCGAGACGTTTGGGGCCTGTCCCTGCCCGACGTGACGACCTTTGGCATCTACTTTTACGTACTCGAGATGATGTACGTCCTGCTCATGGCACTCGTCAAGCTGACCCTCTCGCTTTTCTACCTCGACATCTTCTCCGAAAGCACCACTCTCGTTCGCCGCCTGCTTTGGGGCACCGTTGTCTTCCAGGTCGCTTTCGCCCTCGCCTTCGTCGTCAAGGTCATCTTCCAGTGCACGCCCGTGAGCTACTACTGGACCAAGTTCGACCTCGCCGCCGACCCCGAGGGCCACTGCATCGACATGAACGCCTCGGGCTGGGCCAACGCCGCCATCGGCGTCGCCGTCGACATCTGGCTGCTGGCCATCCCCTTGACCCAGGTTCGCAAGCTCAATCTGCACTGGAAGAAGAAGGCGGGCGCGGTCCTGATGTTCATGACGGGCGCACTGTACGTTGCCTCTCGCCTCGGCTCCCCCGTCCCCCCCAGCCACCCCATTGTTGCATGGCCGCGAGATTAACGAGGGACGTCAAGGGTCACCGTCGTGTCCATACTTCGCTTCCAATCCATCGTCTATTTTGCGAGCACCACGAACCCGACGTGGGACCAGCGTGGAATCGTCTGGTGGTCGACCATCGAGGTCAACGTCGGCATCGTCTGCACTTGCATGCCCTCGATGCGCCTCGTCCTGCTGCGCCTGTCGCCTCGCGTCTTCGGCTCCGGCTCCTCGGTCGCATCCTACACCGACCCGGGCTCGCGTCACGCCGACCGGCCGCGACACCACGACGACCTCGGCATCACCGACGAAGAGCACGGCATGAGGCTCGAGGAGCGTCATCTCGGCAGCACGACCGAGCTATGCAAAACGCCGGCCGTGGTGGAAGTTCACCTGGACGAGGGGGCGCATGGCGACGACGATCGGAATCGGCATCAGAATAGGGGCAGGAGTAGGGGCAGGAGCAGCGGGGAGGACGACTGCGACCCGGAGGAGGTTGACCGTGCCAAGGAGCGGGCGGCCAAAACGCTCTCCATTGAGCTGGGCGAGTGGAATACCCGAAAAGGGTAGCTTTTTCTGTCTTTTTTCTGCTGTCGACTCGCGCTCAGGTAGTGCACCGAAGAGAACACGAGATATCGGCACCGCAAGTGTAAGCCCACGCGTCCAGTTGATGTTGATTCCCGCGACCCTCTCGCGAGTCAAAACAAACGTCTGCTCCCTCCCATGTCACCCTTTCGTACCTGGAATCGTACTGGCTGCCGAGTGCCGACTTGGCTGATAGCTTCAGAGCCGTGGCGCCAGACTTTTGCCCTCGAGGAAGCGCCACAAACTCAAGCGGTGGAATGAGTGGGTTCTCGGAGGCGACCGATTCACGGCAGAAGAAACGAGGCTGCTCGCTCGATAGAGGTCAATTATTTTACTTGCTTGCCTGCTTGCCTGCCTGCCTGCCTGCATGGCAAGCAGCGAGAAAAGCCCTGGCAAAGATAATAGCACGCATAGTCGTCTGGTGTGTTGGTGGGAAACAACGGGTATTGATTGAACATTGAAATCGACGAGGCAGTGATCGTGACCCCTGATGGACCGTCATTCACCATTGACGGTGCCGAGAGGCGTAGTACCAGATAGAAACGAACGAAACCTCTGCGCCAGAAGAGTTTTGGAATCGACGACGGTCGCCGCCGCCGCCGCCGCCGCCTGCCTGTGCACCGCCATGTCCCACGGACAACTAAAAGAGATTCCCACGCCGCCTCTCGCGGCGTGCGAGAAGCCGCTTACCTGGGAACCAGAGTCCCCCACCCTGCTTCTCCTGGTCGGCCTGCTCCGGGTCGGTCTGTCCCGGCAAGGGCGGCATGTCCCTCTCGTCGGCCTTGCCGAGCGAGAAGCCGAGAGCCTCGCAGATGAGGACGACGATCATCTCCATGATGATGAACATGCCCAGGTACATCCAGCGCGAGGGTACGACGTCGCCATAGACCTCGATGCACGAGTATATGAGGCGCACAATGACAAAGGGGAGTGATATAAGCACGGCGACGGCGATTCGGTGCTCGCCGTCTGGAATGTCGTGCCAGTGAAAGAAGACGATGCTGGTGGCGATGCAAAGGATGACGGTGACGGCGGTGAAGATGGCGACGCCGGCGACGGTGAGGCCCGAGTATTGGACGGCGGGCACCTCGGCGCTCGAGGGCTGCACCTCGTAATCAATCTGGGTTCCGCCGACGATGATGAGGATGAAACCGACGAGCATGAGCAGCTCGACAAGGCGGGTGAACTGTGGACGCCATATGAAGTTGCCGTGCCGCACGGCCGTGATGCCCTCGAAGACGCGGCCGAGGAGGCCGAGGAGCATGACGACGAGCGGGCCGAGGCCGAGGCCGTTGAGCGTGTTCCAGCCGATGTAGAGGCTCTCGTTGGTCGGGTCATCGATGGTCCCCAGCAGCATCGACTGGCCGATGAGGCGGGCGAGGGCGAGGATGATGAGGAAACGCCATCCGGCCGACTTGTGGGCGCCATGCTTGAAGCAGAGGGCGATGCCGCCGATGAGGGCGAAGGAGTAGAAGACGATGCACGCGATGGCGATGCGCTCGTACGTGTCGAGATACATGATGACCTGGCTGCCGTCCGTCAATGGCGACGTGAGAGTGATTGGATGATGATCAATGGCCTGCGAGTGCGGCCCGAGCACGAGCTGGAACTCGGGGCGACCCCCATAAGTATAACAATCGTCTTTGACGCCGCCGACGCCGGACAAAGACAGGCCGACCGAAAGGAGAGCAGGCTGGTGAGGTCAATGGCAGGTTGGTCGGCTCCTGGAAACGTGGAAGGGTCTGGCCCTTCTCGTGCCACCGGCTAGGCTCGTGGGCGGACCCAGAGCAGCTGCATTCCTGTCCCATTCGCTCATGGAAGCCATGGCCGGACGAGGAAACGGCCACACTCGCCCCTACGAGCCCAAGGACTTCCGAAACCGGTTACGTTCGGTTCGGGGGGCCGCGAGAGTTGCCGCAACGTCACAGTCTCGTTGGATTGTCCGTCACCTCTGGTCGTTAGGCAATGCTGCCCTGCCTCCCAGGGATGACATGGCGGCGATGGCGTCCTAGCTTTGGTTTGTCGGACGCTGATTTCCTTCCCAATGGCTGACCGGCCGATCGCCCTGAAGGAAAAATTGAACCTATCGCGAGGTGCGTAGGCCTTGATGCTGCGTGTCCAGCGAAGGGGGGGGGGGGGGTTCCATCCGACTTCGAAATTGTCGTGCCGACCGAATCACGTGTGCTCGCGCAACGTTGCCAACGCAGTCTTGGCTATCGTCGCAATGTTCCGAAGGACGGCGAAGGATGACGTCCTAGTCTCGCCCTTTGGGGGGATTGAGTGTTGCTTGGATGAATGGAGTAAAAGGCGACGAAAAGTTGTCGGAGTGGCCTCGACTGAGCACCATCCAAGTACGGAATCTGGTGTACCGGCGCCGACCGTCGCACGTCCACTGTCGCACCTTCTCTCTTACCCCCCGCAGAGGACACGATGTCGTGACGTGGACGATTCTTCATCTTCACCATCAATGTCCCTAGCCCTGATCGATCGCCATGAGAACGGGGTCGTGAAGTGAAGTCTTCGGGCATGGTCAGATCGACGACAGCATCGCGAATGCGATACACGCACGCCATGCCCGATCGTCCTACCCTGCACTTGCTCTACAATGCCGCGTTGGATGGCAAGCGTGGCCTTCCAACGACGCGGGTGCATTTTGATGCATCAAAAGTTGTTCAGATAGAATCCACTCGGTTCAATTCAACACCATCGCCATCCATTCTCCTTGCTCCTGAACAGGCCGGGGCCTGCTCTGGATGAATGCCGACGCCGACTGGTATGAATCCCGCCGTCATTCTCCATCCAGGCTCAGCATGCTAGGATGCGCAGAACGAGAACGCGGCGAAGTGGTTCCGTCATGCCCCGACGGTGGCGGGCGTCCCACTGCGATGAAATTATGACTGGGCTTCCATATCACGTACGGGTGGTGGACTGAAGCCGCGATCGCCGCGGTGGACAGCAAGTTTGAGCAGAGCAAGTGCGACAGTCGCATATTGGGTACTTGGCAGGTGATTCGGCGCACACGACGACGCCTCAATGGAGGATGACAGGTCGAATGGCGCATCGCGGCAGCTACATACATGTATATGCGTGCGTGACTATTCATCACCGCCAGCGGCAGCGGCTTCCGGCTCGGCCTCTGCCAGCTTTTCTGTGCTCTCGGGTGCCTTGACGGCTTCCTTGACGGCGGCAGGAGCGTCCTTTTTACCCTCGGCGTCGACGTCGCCATCGTCGGCTTTGGCATCGTCAGCTTTGGCATCGTCAACTTTGGCATCGTCAACCTTTGCGTCGCCATCGTCGTCTTTGGCGCCGCCCTCCTTTGCGACTTCGCCGTTGAGGCCATTCTCGGTCGAGGCCTCGTCCGTCTTGCGCTTCTTAGCCGGGGGCTCGTCGTCTGCGACGCGTTAGCAGGCTATCAAGGACGTTGGACGGCATGCACCCACCCTTGACGCCGTTCTCGACACCGTTCTCAACACCGTTCTCTGCCTTTTCGCCCTCGGCCTCGTCGTCGTCGCCATCCTCCTCGTCACCCTCAGCATCCTCAGCCTCCTCCTCCTCGTCCTCGTCCTTGTCGTCGTCGACTTCGTCCTCATCGCCGGTGGAGACGTACCTGAGGTCATCAGCAACCGTCTCGGGCATTCCGTCCCATGAATGGTCGTGGGCCTGAGCCGAGTCGACGGCAACGTATGGCGCAGAGCCGCGGGCCAAAGGGTGTTGCAAACTTACTCCTCTTCCTCCTCGCCGTCGTCTTCGGGGAGGGACACGAGCTCCTCCTCCTCCTCGTCCTGCTTTCTCTTACGGGATGACATGGTGCGTCTCTGATTGGGCCAAGCGATTCACACGATGGGGTTGTGAGATGCGAGTGGGAGCCCCAGGCCGACGGGGGGGGGGGGGGGGGGTGCGGAATTTATACGGCAAGGATACAAGGACGAGAGGAGAGAGCAAAATAGAGAGGAGCGCAGACGGGGATGGGGGCCAGCAAGGCTACGGCTGCCACCACCACCTCAACCTCGTGCTAGTCGAGGGGAACGAGGGAGGGAGGGGACGGGTGCGGTGGAAGGCAGGGAAGGGCTCCGAGCTGTGGGAGAGCCTGCTGGACAGACAGGTCCCGCCCGGCTGGCCGACTGACAGATACCTAGTAAGTACGTGGACCTAACACCTAGGCATCGGAACACGCTGTTAGTACTTGCACTTGTAGGTGTAAACCGACAGGCAGACCGTACGGCCTAGCTCGGATCAACCAAGCCAAGCCTCCGACACAGACAAGTACTTGCATGAACACAGGCGCCGAAGGCAGTGAAGAGAGGATGATGTGAAGAGAGGATGACTGACCGACTGGCTGGTGGCACGGTGGGGCGTCGGCCATGCTCAAGTCAGAGCGGGCCCACAGCATGTCGAGGAAGGAATTGGTGGCAGCGATTGGCTGCTAGCCGTCGGGATACCCACCAGCAGGACAACAGCTGTTGGCTGCCGGGGGGGTAGAATCGGAGCTTTGGGGGGGTCCGTGCGAGCCGGGAGTGTCCGCAGTGATTGTCATGGGGGATGTACAGTAAGTACTTGCACGGAGTAATAGTCCGCTTTCCGTGCAAGTACTTATGTGAGGCTTTCCATTACCGGACTGTACTGTAGTGTACAAATATTCAGTGTACAGAGTACAGCTGCAGGCACGCCGTACATGTACTCCGGAAAGTACATGCACATACTGGCATACCGTACATGTACTTGTGCTGATACACCTACGTACCTACATGTACATGTGCATGTACCTGGATGTAAGTACTTACTACTGTACGGAGTACCTAGTAGGTAGTTGTGCTCATGAGTACTCCGTAAGTACTGTACTCCGTACTCCGTACAGTAGCTGTACGTGTTCTCCGTACGGAGTACGGAGTATTATTGATACACCACCCCAACTGTACACATCGTCAGCACATGAATCACCTCGTACGTACGACGTACAGTGCATGTGTACGTACCTTGCCCAATCAGTACCTCCTCCTAGGTAGTAGTCCAGCAAGGTTTGCCCCGGGCCTCGCTGGGTTGTTGTTTGTCCCGTAGCAGCCGTGCATGCCAAAGTCTGATCCGCACTGGGTCGCCGGCGTGTTGCCAAGTTCCTCTCGTACATGTGCTGTAATTACTCGGCACACGTAATGTGTGTGCAAGTGCAGACGCATACCAACTCGAAGTGCATTACCCTGTACAGTGCATGCGAGGAGTACGGAATACAAGTACACCTATGAGCGTTTAGTAATACTTGTACGGCGTACCTGTACATGCAAATGCAAATGACGCTGTGGGAGTAATTATTACCGGTAATTACAGCACTCCGTTCACTGGTCTCGGTCCACTCCATTTTGATGATGTGTTTTTACTCCGTGCTTACGGAGTACCTCCTAGTACGGAAGTACGGTTACTGGCCATAGGCATCATGGCTTCAACAACTTTGAATCCTTTGTTGTGCACACGCCAAAAGCAGGTTTTCCATGTACGCATATGGTGGTACACTGATTGACTGAATTACAGTTACGCGCACGGTTCTGCGGCCCGAAGTGAATCTGTGCACTCGCCCGCCAGCCAGCCCGTCCGCCAGCCAGCCGCAAACGGAACCGTGGCTTGCGTCGCGATCAACAGGAATATCTAGCTCGAGGCTGCGCGGGGGATACCTTTTGTCCAGCTTGATTGGTCCGACTGCTCAACTTGTCGGAGGAGTGATGACGATGCAGGGGTGGGACGAAATCGGAATGGGTGGCGGCAGAGCATTCTGAGGGGCGGACAGGACAATCCAATGTGAAGGCTTGCTTTGCTGGCTGGTGAACATATTCACGTGATCTGGAACGAGCCCGACCAACTGGCGTGCCGCGCTGCTCACATGAGCTACATGACGAACGAGGTGCAGATCCCTCTCGAGGGTTGAGTGGTATTACTGTCCGTACCCAACCCCGGAGCGACGTCGCATTACGTTTACGTTCAGCACCCCGTGCGCACACTGGCGTGTATGTGTTGTGTTTCGCATGCAATCTTTGATAACACGTCTCTGCGAAGTTCGCATGGCATCATCCGCGTGGTATCATCGTAGCTGTGCAGGCAACCTACAGCCGTCATGACGCAACCCGAGTGCTCGAGCGCCTGACACGTTCAATAAGTGATAGGAGGCTGGTGCGCCGAATCATGCGTGACCAGTCGTCCTTTGTTGTTGTTTGGCGTTGAACCGTCCGTACCTTCAGGCCGCGCCGCACAACGTCGCTCAACAACTATTATGCAGATCGACTGATCTTGAGCAACAATGGTATTTCTACCGCTGGAATAGTTAAATATTAACGCAGCTGAGCTACGTTGCATCTTCCAGCGGTACGGGAGCTTGGCCAAGGGGAAGGATAAAGAAACAACATCGAATGTATGCCTCGTATTCCGGAAGCGAATCAGTACCGCGTTCCTCCATTTCGTGTTCCGTAGAGCGGTTCGGTCTCGGAAGATGGTTGGACCAGGGATTCTGATGTGCAATCACGAATTATGGTTGGGCGTAGGGATTGACGGCGGGGATGCTGCAACGGCATCATTCATTTCGGTCAACGTCCGTTTGTGAGGCGAAACGAAGTGAGCGTTTTTCTCCGGCCGCGATGGACGTATTCGGATGGCATCGCCGCATTTGCCTCCGCCACAAAGGCTTCCTAGAGGCCTTGTCAAGCCTGCGGCGGCGATAGGACCCTAGGGGCTGGGTGGTGGGTGGAGGGTTTGCGCTGCCTCGCCTGTCCACCGAGTTTCTTTCGCACCTCGGGCTGGGAAGATGGTTGATGCGGGGCGCAAGAACAGGCTGAGCGCCGTAGCACTTTTGCGGATTATTCGCTGCGCACTCGTGGCGGCCATGTTATCATTGATAGCAGGTGCTGAGATCGTATTCGGTCGTTGCGCTGTCACAGATACCAGGAGCCAAACAATAGTAAAGTTTGGCTGTTGCGCATCCGGGTAAAAGCATTATGACATCTCTCGTCGTTACTCCGGCATGCCGTTTTCCAACCATGTCGTTGAAAGACATGGCATGATGGCGAATGATGATGATGATGATGATGATTATACTTGACAATTGCGATTCTTCTACTGGCCGCAGAACGGAGGCTGTTTGCTCCATCCAAGTCGTGCTTCACCTGCTGAGCATCATCGCAAGGCGAGCAGACAGGGGTGGCGGAGCGGCCCGCATGACCCACCAATCTTGGTACCGCATCAGGATGGCAAGTATTATCAGTATCATTGCTATTACACCAAGGTCTAAACTTGTAGATTTTTTGATGCATGTACAACTTGCTTACACCAACTTACTCGTACGTGTACTTGCTGTAGACTTGTGGCTCTGTTCAGCCGCCCGAACGCTGCACTGTCGTGTCAATGAACTGGCACTAAAAGGATCCCTGCAGCGAGAACACTGGAGCTCTCGCCGAGTTTAGGGAAATCATTCGTTCTACGGTTTCCGGTCGAGTCCGTCACTCTGTTCACCCCATGCGGAGGTGGTGGACGACTCCTTCTGTGCACTCAAGGGGGAAGCCATCCGGTTGCCCCTAGGCAAACGCCATGAAGCTTCTCAAGATCTTCCCTGATCATGACAATCGCACGAACGGAAGGCTCTGCGTCTGGTGCGCAGATGCTGAATTGGATGCGAGGCACAAGGGTTGATGTTGAGCTGGCTATTGAGCCAGGAATCCTGCACAGATCTGCGATGCCCTCGACATGAGACCGTCCGGAAACCAAGGGCGTATGTCGCAGGCACCATCTGCAGTCACCAAAGTCCGTCTTTACCGACCCCAAGCCTGGCCTGGCCGTTGTTGGATAAGTAGAAAGGGGCTCGTGGTTTAGAACACTGAAGCGCTTCATTCGCCCGACGGAGGGAGCGTTCGATATGTGGTTGCGTGGTCTTGGGGCTGATCAGGGGGCTGATTGCTTCGCCCGCAGCGAGGAGATTCTTGGCGTGGCCATCGATGCCCAGCATCATTCTAATTTGTCGTCGAGAACTGCAAAGATTGAATGATTGTTGCACGGTGCACCTAACCTACCTACCCTCACGATTCGCGCGTTTGCCCCTGAGACAGCTGCGTCGCACCGAGTAAGGAGCAGGTGCGAGCACGATGTGGGTGAGTGGGTGGGTGGTCAGGTTGCACATCAGGTCATGTCCGCATCTCACGACTCGTGCGAATGACAGGATAGAGGGAGAAATAGGAGCAAAGATGGCCATGAGGCCCAGGGCTCGGCGACCCCAGCGCGGCGTTGCCGAGGGTTGAGTGCGAGGGTGGACCAGAGTTGCGCAGGCGACGAGGGTTGTGGAGGATAACGGCTGAAGGTGGAAATGCAAGTAATTGTCGAGACTGCGGGCGACGTACTGTACGTTGGGGGGCTGACGTATTTGACCGTCCAGAAGTCACTTTCATTGCCGCTAACGTGAGAAAGGTACTTGACCAGTGATGAAGACGAGCAGTGCTGTCTTTCCACTTGCTGTGTACAATACGTTCCAAGGTGCGCTTACTCGTGCCCATACTCGTGCGGAGTACGGAGGACATGTTGCACAAATACTTGTAGTATGCATCTACGTAGTATGGAGCACCCGTCGTTGCTATGTGGCGGTACAAGTACGCAAGCGTCGACACATGCTGCATCAGCTAGTGTGCGTCAGGGTGATGGAAACAAACAAATGCAATCGTCGCCGTGGCCTCCCTGCGATGCTTGCTTGGTTGCCAGAGGGATCGGGCCGTTCACTTTTTTTTTGGTGACGACGACGAGTTTTCGAGGCCCGAGTAGCCTGCGTGAGACATGCATGCGTGAGGTCGAGTCAAGTCACAATTTCCTCGACGCTGTGTTTTTCAGGGAGAGCGGAGCTTTGAACTCGATCAAGGCTGGGACTCCTCGATGAAGCTGACAGAAGCATGTCGTGCGGCGACGAGGTGCGGCCACAATGGGATGCATTCCGTATTGCGAGGTAGAGGAACCAAGGTATCCATCCGAGTAGGCAAAGAAAGGAGCTTCAGGGCTCAATATTGCGCCAGAGATCAATACTTGGAGCCTGTTCGCTGACCAGACGGGCTCTGGCCAACACCAACACATTGATCAACTCCTAGAGAAGCAGTACATACGTACCTTTTGTGCAGATGTCTGCACATCACTATGAGGCACTCACAAGCGCTGGAACAACATGGCCGGCCGGACGAGACCTCCTCCAGGTTCGCTGTGGGTACGGAGTAGTATTATATATTATCAAGTAAATGAGAACGTTGGTGCTACGGTGCATACCAAAATACGAAGTGCTGATGTACAAGTACTGTAATACGGAGTATGGAGTGGCTAGCATGGAGTACAAGCAATACCTCAGCACCGAGGTACTAATGTATTGATACTAGGTAGCGTACGAAGTACTCCGTACTGTAATTACTTACAACTCATTACATGTAATACTGCTGCATCTACTTACGGAGGTCGTGGACGAACCCAGCACTAGCCATCACAAACCATCCTCAAGTCCAATCCCTGATCGGATTGTGGCCGTTTTGCAGATGATGAGCCGCGCCTGGAACCTGCCGGTTATTAATACAAATGCATATCCTCCTTGCACCTACTTCAATGCACAGGAGCAACATTACTAACAAAAATCCGTACATGGACATGACCTCCATACGGAGTACGTACACAAGAAAGGACACGCAAATTATGGACACTTACTCCGGACGGAGTATTACCCAACTTGTACTCCGTAAATGTACAAGTAATTATTACTTACTCCGTACTCCGTACAACTACAGTACAAGCATAAGTGAGCTATTAATCCTTGTACCGTGTTGTAAAAGTACCTTCGTCCTTAATAGTAGGTACGTACTCCGTACTCCGTCCGTACTTGCAAGTACTTACTGTACTTACACGAGCGCTTGCATCCCTACAAGTGGTAATTACTGTACTTAGTAATTGTATGGAGTACGGAGTACAACTACAGGTAGTATTAGTCTTTCCGTTACTGTGCAACTGCAGTGAGTACTTGCCTCCGTACTCCGTACTCTGCACAAGTACTTACAGAGCATGTACGCAGTATTATTATACGGATTCACCCACATCGTACCTATAGGTGTGGGTGCGCCTGAGTGTATTTCCCTGTAATTACTCCGTATTATTTACCTAGTATTAACCTGATTTCCATCGTCACCTCCCGCTGAGCACCACTCGACATCGTTCTAGACCCCCTTGCCATTGCTGACGTCACGAGTTGGCTCCTTTTGCTTCGCGAGACAATCACACGCCCAGATTCAATCCAGCAACACTCTCCGTGCCCACATCCTCTCGCGTGCACACGTACTTGGAAAGAGTAGGTGTATAGTAAGTACACAAATGTTCCCATTCATACTCCGTAAATGTACATGCAAGTACGAACGACCGATGCGTATTACTGAGCACAGCATTTGGGTACCAGTCCTGACAGAAGTAGGGACTAAGGCGCGCGTGTACTCTCACTGCAAGTGTACTGCCCACACTTGCTGCTGCGAAGCAGCGGCAGAAGTAAGTCATGCGAAACAAGCGGCAAATCAAAATCAAAAAGTAGTCCACCCCGTGGCATGAACATGACGCAGCCGCATGCGCATCGTACGAGCTGCCACCTGCGAGAGCGCACGCGAAATTGGCTGCTAACCCAACTCGCCCCCCAACAGCGGGCGCGGCGCACCCAGGGGCAACGACGGTACCTGTAGGCGGTACATGCAATCACTACTAGGTACAGCACACGACTCCGTACGGAGTGCACCTGTACTTGCCTTGGTATCTTGTGCCGTACTTAAGTGCGAGTGCACGCATGCATGGTTTGAGCAGAGCGCACCAATTGGACATAACCGGACGCTGAAGTCGGCACGAGGGCAAAGACATGGAGAGAAGCCCAATTCCTCCTCTTTAAGCACCTCCGGTTCTGACTCGCGCGGTGGCCATCGCTACGCGACGAGCAGCCGTGATTTCTCGTACGTGGGCGTATGCCGCCAGCATACTACTCCTTTATCGAATCGCGTCTGTTCTACGCCGTGCTGCCTGAATGGAGCATGGATCCGTTGCGTTCGAAACGATGCGATGGCGGCGAGTGGAACAATAAATCTTCTAGTGCGTACTTGGGCTCTGTTTCCGGGCACGTACACTTATGCGATTCTCCATTATTATTAGCAGATACTAACCTGTGCTGGGGAATAAAAATTAATAATGGGTGGTAATACATGCGCTCGACGAGTCGACCGAATGCATGAGACTAGTGGTACTAGTTCGCAGTCCGTACTGCTAATACCATTTAGGCACGAAGCGCACTCGAAATCACCTCTGTCAAGATCGGTTCCTGGACCGCCATGGCCCGTCGGGCGCCTTAGCCGTGCTGTAGCGGGTACCTCGACACTTCGTACCCGTACACACAATAGCCCCGCACACGGAGACCCTGATCGTTGTACCCGGTACAGGGCCCTAGGTACTCTCTCTCCTCGTCCCGGCACAGAACATGGCAGAGCGGCCTCAGCCACCGTCGCTAGCGCCCTTCTCGTCCACCAGAATGGTTGTAAACATAATCGGCAGCCTCCCAAACGAGAGCTGCCGAAGCCCCCACTGCACAGCAGCAACGCCATGTTTGCACAGCACAGTGTGCCGATGGTGCATCCTCGTCTGCCAATGCAGCGTACTCACTTACGTGCTCGTACGGAGAGACGAACACGTACCCCGTGCATGCATGGCGAACGGGTACATGTACGCCTGCGTGGGCATCACCTTCGTACCGACGGCGTGCTCGTGCCTGCTGCGGTGCTGCCAAAGGCCGGCGGGCTGTGGAACAGGCCTGCACTTGAGGAGGAGCGGAGCCGCGCTCTCCCTGCCCGAGTGCCCACACAACTCGCCGCCAGCTGCAGGCATTACTTTTTCTTCGCTGCTCTGCTCATCCTGCGTCCCCATCCATCCATCCATCCATCCCTTCGCTCACCCGCAGGCGAGGAGCATCAGCATCGGCAATTTTCCTGCCTCTCGCTCGCTGACCTGCCGGCCATCCTCGTCCTCTCTTTTTCGAGCTCGCCACTAATACCCTTCGTCCACGAGCACGCCATCGGCAAACGGCTCGGCCGCCCCTCGTTGACCTGTCGAGCGGGCAATTCCAGTGCTCAATTCCAGCCCTGCGCCGCGCCGCCCTTGTTGACTCCAGCCGCCGTGTGGTGCTGGCATTCCTGTCGGCCGCCTTCACTGTACGCGTGCTCCCTCGATGACGGCACAGGTGCACTTTCGAGAGCAGACGCCCTAGGACGTGACTCGATCCTGAGCCAGCTTCGATATCAACGTCGCGTCCCCGTCCGGCCGAGTCACCGCGACCCGTCGCCACCGCCGACGACGCCCTGCAAACCCTGCACCCTGCTGCTTAAATCGTTACGCTCGCTCAGGGAGGAGATTGGGATAATCTGCGTTAGGATCCGACCTTTGAACCTTCACTACCTACCGCCTCGTCGTCGACGTCGATGCTTGGCTGCCGAATCCGCCTCGTCGGTCGCGCCTGATTCACGCCCGCATGCTCGGTACAGCAAGCACATCTTGACCTTTGTTGCGAACGACGCCGTCGTCCGGTCCCCATCGTCCGGTCCCCATCGTCCGGTCCCCATCGTCTGGTCCCATCGTTCGAATTGGCTCCTGCTTGTCATCGGCACAACCGGCAGGTCACACACTCTTTCGCTCCTTTCTTCCATCAAGTTCTCGGCAGCCTATAGTCTTGCCTTGGCGCGCTGCATCGGCATCAGCCTGCGTTCTAGTTCGTCTCTCATCCTTTGGAGACCTGCGAGGCAATGGCCGAGCGCGTCAAACTCCCGGCCTCGACACCAACGCAAACGCAAACGCAAACGTAAGCCGCAGCTCGCCGTCGGATGCCCCGGCGGTAACTGCCATCGCTCGCTACCGCCCATCGCCTACCTCGTCCGGGTCACCCGCCAAGTGCCGGGCACCCTGCCACCCGTGAGCCCGGAGAGTTGGCGGCGCTGGGCTCCGAGAGTGCCGATCCGCCATGGCCGTCATGCCGCCGGCTGAAATCGACACCGTCGGCCGCCACCGCGGCGTGCAGAATCGCCAATGCGCTCTCTACGCCTCGCGCATCAAGCCCACCGTCACCCCTCTCGTCCTCGACAGCTCCGACGCGGCACGGTCGCCTGTCCTCCCCGTCTCGCCACGATGGGACTCCCTTTCGCATGGCCCGTTCCTGAAGAACCGCAGCCCGACGTCGACCGGGCGGGCCTCGCCCTTCGATGCTCGACCGGAGCCGCAAGGGCAGCAAGGGCTGCCGGCCCAGACGCAAACCCAAGTGCAGGCTCCGACGTGGGCTGGAACCGAAGCCGTGCCGCGCGAGTCCCTGAGCGGACATTCGACCCCGGAGAGACGCTCGCCGTCGGTGCCTCTGTCGGCGAAGTCGTCGATGGCCGAGATGCGCTCGCTCGACGGTGTCGCCATGGAAAACTTTTCGAGACCGAGGAAGCAGAGCATTCGGCAGCCGCTGCTTACGAGCTCGCCGGAGCCGATTGTTCCGGAGACGGTCAACGCGCATCGCCTGCCACCGCGACCCACGGACCTTTTGGAATTCGCACCCCAGACACCGCCGCCCTGGCAGAGACGCAGGCGCCCCTCCGCTTCATCCTCCCAATCTGCCTCTGCATTTCCCTCCCCGCTGGCTCCTCCCACTGGCGAAGCTGCAGAGCCGAGAAGTCGCCGTACTCGTAACGCCACTGGCCCGCCAATCGTTGCCGGTGGAGCTCCGTCGCCAACCGTGGCGAACTTAATGGACAGCGCCGCCCCCGTACCCGGTGGGGCCCCAGCACCCTGGCTGAACGGGGACGAGCTGCGCTCCAGTTTCAGATCCCAACTCACGGCCTCGACAACCCCTGGCACCGCCGTTACAGAGCGCTGCAGCAGCCTCCTGACCAAGAACAGTTCCGTCACCTCGCTCTACGCCGCCAATCCCGACGAGCCCAGCTTGGAAGATGTTATGGGCATGTACGAAAAAGGCTTTGCCGACGACGACGACGAAGACGACGACGACGACGACAACCGCAACTACAACAGCAACAACAGCAACAACCACGACGGGATCAACCACGACGGCACCGTCGGCGGCAAGAGGAACGACGACGACGACGACGAGGAAAACGACGACGACGACAAAGACTATCGCGGCGGCGAAGCTCACCACGACGATACCCGACGCACGATTGACGCCGACGACGACGACGGCGACACCCACTTTGACTCCCCATCTGCCACGGCCATGTCGGAGCGACCTGGGCTCGAGGGCAAGGCCTTGTCGGACGACTTCGGACCGGCCCTGCCGACCGCTCGGTCCACGCTGGACGCCGAGATCAGGCAGTCCAGGATGATCTTCACGAGCGCCGCCTTCACCTCCACCGTCCACGCCATTTCCGGCAGCGCCGACTCGAAGCAGCCGAACGCGGCCGACAATCGAGATTCGGCCAAGTCGTTCTACTCGCAGCCATCCGTCGTCTCGGTCTCGGTCCCGGGCCTCGTCCACGCCGGCACGGGCGTCGACGGCATGCCGACGGCGCCTTCTCCCGCCTCGGCGTCGCCAAGCCCCTGCCCGTCGCCGTTGGACACGCCCCTGCGGCCCCCTGTGCCGATCGATCTCGAGGACCCCGGCTCTCGCGATCGGTACGGCTTCAAGAAGCAGAGCCCCCACGTCAGCCGTGAAAAGTACGACCTGTGGGACAAGGGGTACTCGCAGTACCTGGCCCGGAGGCGAAAGAAGTGGGTGACGTACATGAAGGACTGCGCCTTGATGACGGACCGGCCCATACGCTTCCCGGCGCCCAACGCCAAGACGAAGAGGTTCGTCCGCAAAGGCATCCCTCCCGACTGGCGGGGCGCCGCCTGGTTCTACTACGCCGGCGGCCCGGCCATCCTGGCCAAGCACTCGGGCCTCTACGACAAGCTCGTGCTGAAGCAGGCCAAGCAGGTCGACGTCGAGGCCATCGAACGAGACCTGCACCGTACCTTTCCCGACAACATTCAGTTCAAGCCCTCGGCCCGGTACGGCGGTCCCTCGGTCGACCGGGGTAGCCAGTTCACCGCCACCGGCTCGACCTCGAGCGACGACGACGGCTCCTTCGGGCCGCCGGGCGAGGCGGATGAGCCGGTCATCATCTCGTCGCTGCGTCGGGTCCTGCACGCCTTCGCTGTCTACAACCCTCGGATCGGCTACTGCCAGAGCCTCAACTTCCTCGCCGGCCTCCTCCTCCTCTTCGTCGAGACGGAGGAGCAGTGCTTCTGGCTGCTCAACGTCATCACCATCATCTACTTGCCCGGCACCCATGACATGAGCCTCGAAGGCTCCCGGGTCGACCTCGGCGTCCTCATGACGGAGCTGCGCGACACGATGCCCGCCGTCTGGGACAAGATCGGCGGCGAGCTCGAGGGCAACCCAGACTCTTCCCGTCCGGGGACGAGCAAGTCGATCCGGAAGCCACTGCCGAAGATGCGCCGCCGGGACCTGCCGCGGCTGTCGACGGAGCGGCTACCTCCCATCACGATGTGCATGACGGCCTGGTTCATGAGCTGCTTCATCGGCACGCTGCCGATCGAGACGACGCTCCGCGTCTGGGACGTCTTCTTCTACGAAGGCTCCAAGACGCTCTTCCGCATCGCCCTGGCCATCTTCAAGACGGGCGAGGCCGAGATCAAGGCGGTATCGGACCCGATGGAGATGTTCGGCGTCGTGCAGTCGATGCCGAGGCGCATGGTGGACGCGAACCAGCTCATGGCCGCCTGCTTCAAGCGACGGAACGGATTCGGCCACCTCAGCCAGGTGACCATCGACGAGCGTCGGCAGGCGCGCCGCGAGAGGGCGCACCAGGACAAGGCCGAGAAGCTGTCGGGCGACGGGAGGACCGAGGGCACGTCCGAGGTGGAGACGGAGCCCGTCCAACGGAGGGGCACCCTGTTCAGCAAGCGGAGGGGCCTGTCGAGGAGCCGAACCGTCAACGCCTGAGAGGCGAGACGACGTTCCCGCCGCCGCCGCCGCCGCTCCGGCCCAGGCCGCGACGTCTTTGTCACGGGCCTGAGAGGCTGCGCAGTTTGTTTTTCTCGTCGACCTTGTCGACAGCATGGCGTTGGGGATACGGGGAGCAGGAGAATGTCGTGGGGTCGGCCGCGCTCACACGGCCACCTTGATCCTCACGGCATCTCCGTGCGTGCGTTCGCCGCCGCTCGCCATCGATTGGGCTGACGTTGCCGCCCCGTTCCTTTCTACCATTTTTTTTTCTTTGTCACGACGATACGGCTGCGAAGTCGCAGGGGGCGGCAGAGACCCCCTGCGGACAAACAGATGAATGGAGAGCTTGGGACATGTGCATGCCAATTGGCGAGTTCCGGTGTGTATAGATTGACACATGGCATGTAAAATGGTTGGCTAGACTGGCGCAGTACATAAGGCTATGCCGGCAGGGAGGCGGTTTCATGTCGCACCAAGCACGCGAGCGCACACATGGAGACCAAGATTACATGACATAAATTGAAGGGAAATTACATGAAATGAAATGAAACCACAAGTGAGGAAGCAAATTGAAACGAAGCGATGACGATGGCAGGACGTGGGACAGTGAGTCGTCATGTCAAGGGCAGAGGGACGGATCCCTCTCGTTGAAGGGCTCGGGGGTGGACGGATGAATTACGTATGCATAGCTGGTCAACTAACTACTTGCAGATGCCATTCACTCATTCCATCGACGGCTGTTTCACCGACCAGGCCCAGGCAGGCCGCGGGCGAACGAAGAATGTGTCGGCATCGAGGCCGATCCGGTCCGGGTTCGACGGGCAAATATGCTTGCCAGACTGATGCATCGCGACGATTGTCGGGGCGAACATCGGTCATGCGGCGGGAAAGACGGGATTTCCGGTGGCATACTTTTGCACATGCTGCTGCGCCTTCTTCTCCCAGGCGACCTTGTCGGTGCGGTACTCGTCGGCGATGCGCTCCTCGAGAGGGTCGTCGGGTTGGGGCTCGACGAGCAAGTTGCGGACGGCGTCGAGGACGGCGGCGATCTTTGTCGACGGCTTCCACTGGTCGGACTTGAGAATGGCGAGGCAGATGTTGCCGAGGGAGTCGTCGGTGACGTTGGGATGGTAGATGCGGGTGAGGAAGCGCAACGAAGGTGGCTTGAAGGGATAGTCGGTCGGGAGGGTGAGGAGGAGAGCGAAGCGGCCCGGGTGATAGGGCGTACCGGCGGGCGCGGAGAGGACGACGTGCCAGGAGTGGATGGACTGGGAGGCCGGTAGGGAGACGGAGAAATCTGGCGGCGGGTTCTGCGACATTTCGGCGAATTCCTGCCAACGGCTCCGCGTTAGCTGCGACCTGCACCCACTTGTTCCGCGCAGACGACGGACGGACCTTGGTGATGCGTTTCGAGGACATGATGGCCACCGAGAGAAAGCTGGAAGAGGGGAGGGCGGCGTTGATGCAGCTACCGCCTGGTCGCGCGCTGGGGGCGGACGGGATGGCCGAACGAGGAGGGGAGAGTTTTCTTGGGATTATTCCTCAACGAGGACGCATTGGCGAGGGAAACCGGTTGATGCGAGCGGTCGATCGTGGGCTTCCCGTAGTAGCGGATTCGAAACGGTCGTCCTCGTTCGGGGCAGGCAACAAGAGCGGATGATGCTGATGGGTTGGAAAGCGAGAGGTTGTTCGCAGCGTGATATCAGGGCGGGCTGCTGTGACGATTATAGGTAGGGGGGGGGGGAAGCGGAGTGGGGGGTGGGTGGTGGGGGATAGTTTTAGCTTCGTAGCACAATCGCGCTCCGTACTCCGTATAGCTCCTGGTGCAGCAGCCTTTCCACTGGCCGCTTTGTCGCTAGGCGCGGGGCAGCGCAGCGTTATATAGTGGCTCACCACAGTGGCTGGATACCTTGTCATCGGGAGGGGGGGAGGGCACAGGTCACCAAGGGGAAGTCAGTCCCTGCCGCGGAGTGCTAGGTGCAGGCGCAGCATCAGGTGTAGGTACAGTACAGTATTTGTAGGTATGTACTAGGTAGGTATTTGTACATTGCCAGATGTTGGTACAAGCGCATTATTGGGTGTACTTGTAGGTACTCGTATGGCACTAGGTGTTGCCACAAGTGAGTATTAGATGCAGGTATTACTTGTAGGTGCCAGCAGGTAATTACGGAGTACACCTACAAGTATTAGGCGGGTATTAGGTGTGCAGTAATTACGGAGTACTTCGGGAACAGCGTTTGGTGTATTTCGTGCGGTGGTCGGTGTCGGTACAGCATACAGATACAGCATTTGGTGTCGATAGGTATAAGTACTTACGGTTTGAGGTATACTGTAGGCGTTGGCAATACTCGGTTCTCCGTACACGAATACCTAGGCACAGTACACCTATCCGAAGTACTGTCCTCGTGTACGGAGTACCAAGGTATTATCCGGACAGTACTTCGGATAGGTGTGCTGTAGATATTCGTGTACGGAGTAATACAGAGAGTCCAGTATCCAAGTGTTCGTACTCCGTAGGCTCTCCGTACTGTGCGCGCAGGACACCCAGCTCCCGCGTACCGTTTGGCAGACGGCTAGGCCTAACGGTCCCGAGACAACTGTTCCTGCTCGTTTCGCCCCCTAGTCGACTTGCGTACGTCCCGGTAGCAGTGCACTTACGAGTCCGAGTACAAATGACGACGAGCCCCACATGGACGTACGATGGCATTCAATTGAAAGAAAGTGATGCATCAACAATCGAGGCGCAAGCGCAGGCTCGGAAGGGGTCCAAGACAAAGGCGGCGGACGACGTCTGGGCCCTCCCAGGCGGATTAACTTGTCGCGATACTGCATCGTCGGAGTACTTGCGTGGTGCAGGTACTTGGATAATCGTTAGACATCCTGTACAAGGTATGGAGGTACCTACATGTACGGAGTACAGTAAGTACAGGTACGGAGTACGGAGTACAGAGTACATGTATGCACCAAGTACATGGACACAAGTATAGCCCAGCAAGTGTCCATGTACTGTACTTGCTTCGCATGCGCATTTACTTGCAGTATACTTACTGTACCTAGACAGTCAAGTACACTAGCACTACTGTACTTGTACAGCACAAAGTGTTCGTACAGTGCCTTAGTACTGGCACATTAGTAGGAGTACTAATAGGACTGTGAGTGCGGTACAAGTAGACGAAAGTGAGCACTGTACATACTCCGTACTCCGTAGTTGTAGGTATAAACAACAATGAGGCCGCTGACGGCACTCGCCTCGCGCCAAGCCAAGCCTGTTGCTGCCCGTACAGTACAGTACTTTACTTACTGTAGTTCAGCGTCGGAGCCGGCCCCAGTGAAGCAGAGGCGGCCAAGTACCGCTGCCGTCCACCACGACTAGCAGTGGTCGGCTGCCGGTCAACAACACTCACTGACCGGGTGGATGGTCGCATGGTGGGGCATTTTCTTCACCGAGCTCACCTTGAATTTTCTTGCCGCTCCTCGAAAATTTGACGAGCATTCGATCGATACCGGCACAGATACGCACGTTGCAGCGATTTCTCAACGGCACAGCAGAACGGAACGGTGACGACATCTCCTCCTCCCACAAGAAGGGTCCCTCACCACCTTCCTACCGGCCTATCCATCCTTCTTCCCCTTCCTACCTCGACACCGGAGTGGAGGTTCGAACCAGTCTCGTCAATTGACGGCGAAACCCTCTCGCGTCGCAGCACCATGGCCATGGCAGCCGGCGCCGGCGCTGAGGCGTCGCAAATGCCATTCATCAAGAATCTCGCCTCCAGCGGTTCGTCTCCCCCCCTCGTCCTGCCCTCACCTGCCCACCAAGGCCCCTTCCGCATCGAGGCCATCTAGCTCACGACGGGTAAAACAGACAGGAAACTCCGCACCCAGTCCCTCGAAGCGCTGCAATCCTTCCTCAATAGCCGCGGCGAGCTGCCCCTAGACGACGCACGCAAACTGTGGACCGGGCTCTACTATGCGCTGTGGATGACGGATCGTCCGCGTCCGCAGCAGGCCCTCGCCGCCGACCTCGCCAACCTCCTCTTCGGCCTCCGCGCCGCCTGCGCCGCCCCTTGGCTTCGCGCCTTCTGGCTCGTCCTCTCCGCCCAGTGGCCCTCCATCGACGCTCTCCGGATGGACAAGTTCCTCCTCCTCGCACGTCGGGGCTACGCCGCCCACGTCCGCTGGGTGAAACAGAGAGGCTACGGCGCCGACGAGCACGTTCCGGACGTTGCCCGCGTCCTGAGGGAGGTGTGCCTCGACGTCGACGAGGAGGCCCGCGTCGCCCTCGGCCTGCGCCTCCACATTCTTGACATCTGCATCGACGAGCTCGAGAACGAGGGTGTGCTGTCGCCCGTGGAAGACGATGAACCGCTCGAGGCGGTGAGGACCGCCTTCGTCCAGCTCTTCGGCGACATGGTCGAGGAGCTGCGCCGGAGCCCTGTCAAGAGCGTGCGGGAACGGGCCAAGGAGGCGTACGCGGATGAGAGGCTGCCTTGGGCGACGAGGGAGGAGGGCGACGACGACGACGAAATGGGCGAGAGCGACGGGGGAGCTGATGACGAGGGCTGGGGTGGCATCGACGATTAACCCTCTAATTACGGCTCGGGATGGTGTTTGGGCGTTCATTGATCGGGAGACCCCCATTTGACCCTTTTTATTTTCATACATCACGCGGGGTTCAGTCACCACCAGGATTAGATTTCACAGAATAGTGTAGGCGGCGCTTGCCAAGATGAAAAACGGGCCATGGGACTGGCAACCTTCGTTTCATTGCCCGAAACCCTAAGGCACTGTGTCTAGCAAGCCGTCTGCAGGTTCCGGGGCTCTCGTGAGATATCTGAATGAACTGGTGAAAATAATACAGGCCACCTTTGTTCGTCTTCCATCACCTTCATCACACGCGCCACGGCGCAAAGACACCCATTTCCAGCCTTCTTCGCCTGGTCCCTAGCCCCTCGCCACCATCACAACGCCTTGCCAACCAAGCAGGAGAATAGCCCAAGGGGGACACTCGGGTAACAAAATACATCCAGGCCGTTCTCTCGCCGTCCCATCATGTGTCGTCCGTTCATGTACGCATATGCACACATGCCAATTATATATGCGTGTGCGTTTATGTTTGTGATGTGATTGTGTTTGTGGTAGTGTGTGTGAGAAGCCTGCCCCCTGGAGCGGCAACGAGGCTGGGCAGGTGTTCATGAAACCCTCTCGTCGCCTCCCACCGAAGCACCCTCGTTGTCGTATTCGTCGCTGGCGTCGTAGCCCATCTCGCGGGCGTCTCGTGCGCGCTCCTTCGCGAGCCGAGCCCGACGCCAGGCGTCCCACTTGGCCTTCTGCTCCACCGACGGCGGCGATGGACGCCGGACGAGGCCCTTCTTTCGGAGCCGCCGTCGGTGTCGTCGCTTCTGCTCGGTAGACATGCCCTCGAACGGGAGAGACTGAATGGTCCGCCCGAGGGCCGCATCTTGCATGTCGGCGAAGCGGTCCTCGAGCTCCTCGACGGCCCAGGCGACGAGGCCGCGACCGCGGCCGCCCGTGGCCAGCTGGTCGAGCTTGACCGGCAGAGCACTTCCAAAGGTCGGGTCGTCGTACGAATAGACGCACGGCGCCGCAGGCGTGCACGTCGTGGGGCGACAGTACACGGCGCACGTCGCCGACTCGAGAACGTACCAGAGAGACGAGAGAGACAGCATCAAGCCGAGGAGGGTGAGACGGAAGCGCGGCACAGCATGGTAGAGGCGCGGAATCGGGATGTGGACGTAGGTTACCGTCGAGGGCCTCGGGTTCGTCATGCAATCGGGGCAGTGCTCCTCGAGCGTTGTTGCATCTTGCTTGCTGTCGCGATCGAGGCGGCGATGTGGCGAATCCGAGATGACGGCCGAGTCCGGAGACGACTTTGTTCTCGTCTCAGCGAGGGCCACGCGATCCTCAAGCCTCGCGATGCCCTCCTTGGCCGTGCGGAGACCCATGAGGCCGGTGCGGAGCGTCTTGCTCATGCGGCTGACCAAGGCCAGCTGGCTGTCGGAAGCGTCTTCTTCTTTGCGGCCGCTCTCGCCTTTCACTCGAATCAAGTTCTCGTCCTCGTCCCTCGTCCCGCTCGTCGACAGCGGCTGTCTTTTTGGCGACGCAACCTTCCGTCCCGCAAGAATGTCCTCGAGGTCGTCGAGGTTGGAGTCGTCGATGTTGTGCTTGCGCTGCAACTCGAGGAGATCGTTTTTGACCGAGGGAAGCCGCGCCGTATTCTTCAACGGCGGTCTGCGACGAGGGAGTGAACGGGCGCGTGGCTTTCTCGTCGTCACCATCACAGCCGCCGCATCGTCCTTGCCGTCGCTCGCTCCCGGGTCCGACGCCGTCTCCTGATCTCTCTCGTCCTCCCTCTCCTGGTCCCTCTCCCGACTCCTGCTCCCCCATCCTTTCCGATTTGGCCTCGTCTCCGGATGGCGAAAGACAGGAGCGCTCCTGTCGGGAGATCCCGGGCCCTCGGTACTCTTCGCCACCCGTGCCGTCGCCGGCGTCTCGATGTAGGCGCCGATGACTTTCGGCGTCGCCATGACCGACGGTTCCGTCTTCGGCGGCTTCGGCGTCGCGTCCACCGGCTGCTCCCTGTCCGAGTCGGCCGGCGATGACGGGGCTCGGACGGAGCTTGGCTCCGAGTAGTTGTCCTGGGGTGCAAACAGCTTCATCTCGGCCTCGATCCTATCAGTTGGATCAACCTCCGAATTCATGCTGGACCTCTTGCTTCTAGCAGAGTCGCTCGCCCGTCCTTCGTCTTCGGCTGCCAGGCCGACGAAGCCGACGGTTGGCCTCGCGCCGTCGTTGGCGGACATGACCTTCTTGCCATTTCCATTTTCCACCCTCGCAGGTCGCATCCCTCGCTTGCCGCCGTTCGTTTCGCCATTCGCCTGGCCTCGTTCAGAGGCAGCAGGCTCCGGGGCAGGACTCGAGCTCGTTGCCCTTGCCAGCCGTCGCAGCCAGTCGTACGAGTCTGGGGGTCCGTTGGCCGAGCCATCGGCGAGTCGGGTTTCGGCCCGCGTTTCCTTGCCGCTCTTCCGGCTCGCATCTACCGTCGCACGCTGGCCCTTGTAGATGGTGACGGGCGTGTCGGGAATTTTCTCTCCGCCAAGTCCCAACCCGTTCGCGTACGTATTCCTCGATCGCACCGAGCCTGGGCTTTTGTCCGCGCCTGGTGTCGACGCCAACCGTCGTGGCTGCTCTCGACCGGGAGCCGGTCGAAGGTCATCGGGTGACAGCGACCGAGACATGGAGTTTTGTTCTCGAATCTCCTCGAGCCGCGCAGTCGCGTAGGCGCGTCTCGAGAGACCTTCGGCTTCGCGCCGTCGAATCTCGTCGAGCTTCGTGTTCTTTGGTCGGCTTTGGCCCCGGGACTCTTCGGTGGTGGCTCCCTGCAGCTCCGCCGCCGCCGTCAGCGCCTGTTCCCTCGCTCGAATCTCGTCGAGCTTCGAGTTTTGCTTGGGCCGAGGCCTCCCCGACAGGACGGCGGCCGTCAACCTGCGTTCCCGGTCCTGCCCAACGTCCCGCTTGCCATCGTGGGCATGGTCTTGCGGCGCTCGGCGGGAAGGGGACCGCGTCAGCATTTTGTTGTCCCCGCTGATTAAGGGTGGGCGGTGCGCAAAGGGCGTGTTGCTGCCGACTTTGATCCTAGGACTGTCGGAGATCTGCAGGTCCCCCGCGGTAAAGTCGTCGTCAATCTGCCAAACGTAGCTCTTCTCGGGCGACCGGGTTTCCGCCTTGTTGCTTTTGGACGGTGACATCCGAAGCGGCGGCCGAGCAGCCGGCTCGATCGACGGTACCGCCACATCCTCGATGCCAGGCACGAGCTTGGGGCGATGGTCGGTGCCGTTGGTATCGGCCTGGCCCGCCGGCTGGCCACTCGCTCGCGTCCTCATCCTCGCCTCCGTCGGGCGGTCGAGCGTCGCCGAGCCTGCGATCCTCTGCTGCGTTCCGCGCTTGACGGGTGATTGGACCCTTTGCTTCTGGTTCGCGTTTCCCTTGGTGTCGAGGTGATCCCGCCCCAGCTGCTGCCTCAGCTTGTTCTCATCCTGAGCCGTGGCCCGCCAGGTTCTAGGTGCAGGACTCGGCGAGCCATCGACACCCTTGACCCGGTTTGCCTGGAGCTCCTCGTCCTCCGCGAGCTGCCAGGCCTCGTGGATGGAGATGGGCCGGCGGCGCCAGAAGGTCGAGCTGTTGGGTTGAGGGATGCGCGTGCCGGCGGCGGCTGGCGACGGCAGGCTCGCAACGCTTGAGCTGCTGCCTCTTCGGCCCAGCGGTGCGGTTTGCGAGTCGGATTTCGTCCGTCGTATAGGTGCTGCGCCGGCTAAGCTTCCGGCTCGGGCGTCGACGCGCGGCGACTCGCGAGCTTTGGTTGTGCTCGTGCTCGTGCTCGTGGCTGGGTCTCTCGAGCCGTTGCTGCCGAAAAGCGGTCGTCTCCCTTCCTGCCTCACCTGCAGCTGGGTCGATGCCGATCGTGGTCCAGGTCCAGGTCCAGGCCCAGGCCCAGGCGCTGGGCGCGCAGCCGCTCCCTCGAGGCCACCGTCCATGGCACCGGCCGCACGGCACGCGCAAGTCTCGTTCGCGAATCGTTCACGCGGAAGCAGGTGCGGGCATGGCTGGGAAAAGCACTCTCCGGGGAAGGGGGTGCAGGTTATGGCAAGGCTTCGTTGTTGACGTCGTGGCGCGTCATAGCAATCGTCGCAAGCGAAGGCGGAGGTGTGGAGGCGGACACGGAGGGCGATGAAAGAATTGTCCGAGGTGAATTTCGATGGCGAACTGGATGCTCGAGAGCGGGAGTCGGACGGAATTCGGACGATGAGGGAGGAGGTTGAGAAGAGTTGGTGGAATTTTGCGGGGTTGCGAGGGTCGAACGTTTGGTGTTGTTGACGAGAGTGCCGCTGATTCAGTGAATGAATGGAACTGGCTGGCCATGGCCTGGGCTGGCGAGGCATTTGGCGACCAGGGCGGCACGCGCGTGTCTTTGGCTTCCGGCTGTTGAGCCGAAATATTTGCAGGACGGAGTACTTGCCGCCACATTGAGGGACATGTACTTGTACTCCGATGGCACCACCACTACGCTTGCTACGTCTTGTAGCAGTACATGTCGCAGGAGTTTGTCGGAGGTACCTCGAACAGCTCTCACCACCACACCCTGTATTGGCGGTACAAGCAGCTTCAAGGAGTATTGTTTGGTACTTACACTGCAAGTTAATACGGGGAGTTCCACGGTAATAATTATTATTCGTAATCAGAATTAGCAACTGATTCCTAGTACGATTTAGTGGAAGCCAGGTAGTCAGTCTTTAGGCTGTATGATGGCCAGCAGTAACGCTGGGTCCCTCCAAGTCTTGTACAGCGAACTGACCTTGTGCTGGAGACCGTCAGTGAGCCCGGCTGCTAGGGGAGCCAGCCGCTATTACACATTTATTGCCCGTCTTCATCGGTTCATTTCTCGTTAGGGGATATACATATTATTATTTTATGGCTGCCTAGGGGGGTGCAGTCAATATCACCTTATTAATTACCACCCACATCTTCAAACCACACGTATTCGGTACCGTACAGACGTGTAGAGAACCATTACACCACACAAACCGAGGCGTGATCACTGATGCATCGCGCGAATTCTTTACGGATTCTCGTGTTTTCTTTCTTCTTTCGTTTCAAAATACACACCGTTGAAACCAATGAATGGTGGTGATGCAAACCGGTAGATGCATGCAGGCGTCCAGGGATTTTGTTTGTCGCCTCCTTGACTTGGTCATGGATCGCTGCGCACAACGGTAAAACCAACGACGGGGTCACCCTGCCCGCTTGAGGGTTAGGAATATCCAAAGGCGTTCCTCTAGCGCATGACGTACTATGTACGCACTGTGAATAATGAAGACTTGCGTGTGGACTTGTGCCCACGAACAAGACCGCAAGCGGGCATCGACATAATTCCTGACTGTTGACACTCTTGCCCTCCCGTCCGTGGAGTCCCTCACGCGCTCGGTATTTACTTTGGCGTAAACTATTATGACCGCAAATGAGTACGAATGTCGGCTGGATTGTTCCGCGAAAATATCAGATTTTGTGAAGCCAAGGCCCGGAGAAGGAAGAATGAACATGCTAAGAGCGCTCTTTGGCCCGCTCGCCGCTTGTCGTGTTGTGCTCCTCAGTAGGCTCATCTCCGCTTGGTGTAACATCATGGTATTCTCTAAATACTACTGTAAAGTCTTGTGCCTGAAAATTTCATCTCTTACTCCTTTCTACGCGTCGAGATGGCGGCGGCAAGAAAACGACTCTACTTAATCCGCCATGGCCATCGTTCGCTCGCTGTTATATTCATTGGTGTACCGCCCCAGTTTGATTCGGCTCTCTCCAGTACGTTGCTTTGGTCTTTGCACTCCAGCCAAATGCAGTCAATAATGCATCAGTCCGGGGGAAAAATGCATGATCAATTTTTGGCAACATCTTCATCCACAACCTCCTACATGTGGACATCCTGCTAGGCAGTCTTGTCGTCAAGCGTAGCGCAACCAACGCCAACTTCTACAACATGGTTGAGATCATGATCGTTGAATAAAGCTCATTCATCCTGCAAAGCGGCAGCAATGACGAGGTGCCATTGCCCGGCAACTACTTCGTCGTGGCCGAGGGCGCCGTCCGTGGTTCACGACGGGATCGTGAACATGGAAGATGGAACACTGCGGTTTCAATGGGCATTCAAAAACTCATACCATGACGTAGAATGGAAACTTGCAAAAACATGGTAACAATGCTGAGAATCGTGACCTCGGAAGAAGTGTTGAACTTGTTCTATCCTCGACAATCTCGCCGTCTTTCACATTAAGCACAAGTTTTCGACCGCCACTTCCATGACGGCCGGCAAAATAGGCAAATTGCCTCGTATGCGCTTTGGAGGACCGAAACTCGAAATTATCTGCTCGTTAGGCCGCTCCCCCTTGATGAACTCTAGGCCTTCGGAAACGTCCTCGATCTACCGGGATTTGCAGTGCTATCTGCGTTGTGTTGACAATAGGGAGCACGCCGACGAAACTTGTGCACGCTCGGGGACCATCTGCCATTCCAACATTATCACGGATGCCTGGGTAAACCCCCGCGTCGCCGTCTTTTGGGTGATCGGTTCGAACATGACCATCGTCCGTCGTGCCATTCGCATGGTTCGGCAGTCATATGACAAGAATTCACCTCCGCGTTATTGAGATTGTCATGCTAGTTATCGTTGCCTCAGATGCTAGCACCCCCATGTCCATCACGGACCTGCCCAGTTGAGCTCGCCATTCTCACGTGACCCAATATGACTACATCTCGTCAACATCTTCTTATTCAAGCCCTCAAGTCCATAGCACAAAGGGACTTCCGTCGATGGTATGGCAACCAATCTCTCTCCACCGTTCAACCACATTCCAGTCAAACTCCTGCCAATGCGGCCAGTGATTTGGTTCGGGCATCGATTGAATCGTTTTCTCAACACAGATCGAAGTTGAATGCAAAGTTGGCAGACGTTGAATCATCAGAGAATGCCGCCTCGCCTCGACCGTCACCAGGACAGAAACCGAGGCGACTTACCATATGGCGGCGACAACTTTGATGGCAACTAGACGACCGCGGAGCAGCCCATTTGCAGGAAACTCTCCAGCTGCTCCGCTTTGTGGCGAGGACGACTAGCAGCTTCACACCACAAGCCCAACCAAAAGGTGCGACGGAATCGTACAACTTACACTACTACATGACGGACCGGAAAGGCTTGGAGGCGTGGAGGCGTGGAGGCGTGAAGGCGTGCGGGCGGCAATGCAAGTGCTACTTCGTGGATCATGGTGGCGGTAACGTTCTGGACATACAGTTATATGCATCACACACGTAAAGGCACATGAGCCATGGGCGGAGATGGCATAACACCAAGCAACGTTTGGAGTGTGGACGGCCATCCGTCCCATCGGCCAAGGCGAAATTGCATGAAAGAGGCTTACAGCATGAGAGTTGCGGGTGAAGGAGGCAAGAACCATACTTTGGTGAGATTGCATTGAATAGGCTTGCAGTATAAGAGCGGCAGGTGAAAGAGCGAAAGAGACATGAACATACTTTGGCGGGATAGCCTTCATACCATGACAAAAGTATTACAAGTTACCCTGTGGGGGAGGGGAGTTCTAGTGAGCATAACGAGAAACCGTTCCTGCAAATAGTTCAGCCGGAGGACGGAACAAGGTAAGCTCTATGAACTATCCTAGTGGAGTCGTGGTAAATGCTGTTGCATGATTGTGCGTGTGCACCTTAAGCTACACGTAGTGCGTATTTAGTCCCCATGTTGACCTTGCCGTGGAGTAGCGAGTGTGCAGGCCAGGCACTGTAGACGCTCCACTTGGTCGAGATGCGACCAAAGCCATACGATGGGTTGTGCCGGACGACGGAAGAGCTACCTCCCAACGACGGCGGCAAACTATTATTACGGGCGCCTCCAGTATAGATGGTCGGCGATGCACACTGTGCGACGTCAACGCCGCCGGCTGGCCAAGGCCGTTGCGGAAGCGGGGCGCCGGCATTGTAAGCGTGCGAACCATGACGCCGCCATCATCCGTTCCGCGCCAACGACACAGGCATTGCATGCATGGCACGGAATGATGCCACGTCCGTCCGTCCATCACCGTTCACGCAAGCCGAGGGCCGCCGGGCGAGCTTGAACGACGACGTCCCAAGGCAGAGGCAAATGGCACAAGGCATGCTTCGTCTCGACGAATGAATCCCGAATCAAGGCAAGCAAGCATGGCAATGAGTTCTCAACATTTGTCGGAGTACAATAACATCTAGTTGGGTACAAAGAGATGGGGTACGCAGCTTCTCCATCCTCAAAAGAGAAGGCTCCCCCCCACGATAATATTTCCCACATTCCGCCTTGGCCGACGCGGGGCCGTTAGTCCCACAGCAGCAGATTCCTCTTGTGGTCGAGGCCGTTGATGAGCGTGTACTCCATGAAGCGCGGCTTGCCGTAGACGTTGTTGCCGATCCAGTTGGCCTCGTTGTTGGCGGGGCGCAGGCCCATGTCCTCGAGCGACTGCCACCAGTTGACCCACTGGGTCATGTTGTCGGGGATGTGGAGCTTGGGAGGCGACGGCATGAAGTGGAGCTCGATGAGGAGCTGGCCGAAGGGGAGGGTAGCGTTGTTGCCTTCGCCGAACTCGGCCTTGACGTCGTTGATCCAGGCCGTCATCGAGTCGAACTCGGCGCCTTCAATGTCCATCTTGACGATGTCGATGTACGTGTGCCCGTTCTCCTTCATGAGGTCGCTGATCTTGGTCATGGGCGGGTCGCCAGCCTTGTTGGTGACGTTGGAGATGCCCGTCTTGTGGAAGATGGCGCGCGAGTACTGGGGGCCGTGGATCTGGGCGCCCCAGCCGTTGACGCTGAAGTCGTAGCCCCAGATGCGGGCGTTGAGGCGGTCGAGGAGGGCCGCCTCGAAAGAGGAGTCGGTGCTGACGCCGAAGGAGTAGACGATGAGCTCCTTGGCCGGGTTGGAGCTCGACGACGGGCCGGGGCTTCGCTTCTCGTAGCGAGACATGCCGCAGACGACCTTGCCGCCGTCGCCGAGGGAGCCGACGCGCTCGAGCTCCCAGGGGCAGGTCCAGCTCGGGCGGGCGTAGTCCCAGACGTGGTAGGGGTAGATGTAGGCGTCGGGGAACTTGCGGGTGCCCATGGCCGAGACCATGTGGAGGCGATCCTGCCGAGACTGGTACCAGAGCCGCTCGGCGAGGCTTATCCTCGCCGCGAGGTCGGCGCTGGCGGCGCCGAAGATGCCGCCGGGCAGGCTCGTGAAGAGGCCGCCGCCGCCGCCGAAGAACTTGTGGAAGATGAGGAAGCAGAGCAGGCCGGCAGCGACGGCCGAGATGGTGATGACCCGCTTGTTGGCCGTACGCCGCATCATCGTTCCGTTCTTCCCACCGATGGGCTCGTACTGGGTGAAGGAGTTGTTGATGAGCTGCCTCGTCGAGGCGATGAAGGCAAGGACGACAGGACGCAGTGAGGAATACATGCGGCTGGACCTCGCGGGTTGCTGATCGCGGACGGCTGAAGGGTGACGGGGGGAGTTGGAAGGGCGAGGGGGGGATCGATGAGGAGAGGAGGGGGGGGGGGGGAGGGGGAGAGAACGAAGGAGGAGCGAACGAGTTGGGAGAGAGCAAGGTAGAGAAAGGAAGAAGAGGAGGAAGGAGGTAGAGGGACGGTAGAGTAGAGGGACAAGGAGGAAGTGGAGGAGGAGCGGCAACGAGGAGGCAGCAACACTTCTTCGTCTTCTTCTCGACCGACGTATGCGGGTACGATTCGATGCAACGATGTCAACGACAATGACAACGAATGCTAGTGGCCAAGGAAGTGGCAACGGCGAAGCAACGATGCGGATGAGGCAACGACGACAACGAACCGGACTGGGCGACCTTTTACGCAGCGCCGAGGGATAACGCGACGGCAGGAAGTCGACGGGATGCTCGTTGCTGCGTCGCTCCCTCGCCCCGGACATTGAACTTAAAAATGCGAGCAAGACACATATGCTCGCATATGTCTGATACATCAGGGCTGCGCATTCCTCGAGTTAGCTTCCTGCTAGAAGCCAAGGAGGCTCGCCCGAGGGCCGCTAGTGGATCGAGGCGTGCCTGTCGAGTGATACCCGGCCGCCAAGCCCCTGGACGAGCGACTACAGGGCACTAGCAGTCACGGACATGACAGGTGTAAAGTCTACGGTACAGTGCAGGCGCGCGACCCCTGTACGGTACACGCTCGCCAGCCTGCGTCTGGGCGGAAGTGACCTCTTCGCCGGCGTCGAGGTGCGGCGAGCTGTCCACGCAGTCCCTGCCGGCGGAGGGCGGCGTACATGCGGACGGAGATGCTGCCAGTTCGTGACTGGTAGCTGTCGTAGCGACGTCGGTTTCCGAGTCATAGCCTGCTGACGTTTTGGCGCACAGGGAGCCGGGATTGGGAGACACAATCCTCGCGCGGCAGCGTTTACAGTAGGTGCTCGCACCGCTCGCTTGCTCGTATTTGCCCGAGCTCGTGGTTCGCCGTCGTTGGTTCGGCTGGCACCACCCACCCTGCCGCCACCACGACAGGCCGACGACGGACGACGACGACGATCAAGACCGACACCACCACCACCACGACCATTGCCTCCACAACCATTGCCTCCACCACCATCGACTCCACCACCATTGCCTCCACCACCACTGGTCAACCTGCATATCGCGGGCCAAAGGCGATGAATGGCGCCGAAAGAGGGAATAAGGGGGGCTGGAAACAATAGCCAGCCGATAGAAAGAACGACTCGCGAGGAGGTTGCACGAGCTTACCTCGCGACTAACCCGAAACCGACAAGCTAGGGCAACCCTCCCTGCCTCTCCTGGCATCTCCTGTACTGAAGGTGCCCGTCCGTCCCTGACTCCCGACTCCCTAGCAGTACATGTGCATGCCTGCCAAGGCAACCCGCGGACAGGCACAGATACACTGACATGTACTCGCATGCAGGGGCGTGGCGTAAGTACGAACAAGGTAGCGGTACATGCAGGAATCTGGCGGGGAACGTACGACGCCGTACCGTACAGAGTACTGGTACATGCGCAGCAGTGCCGAGGGTGCTGATTGCGAGCTAAAACTAATACCTCCCTCCACGAAAAATGTACTGTACCCGCACACGATGATGACGGCAAGTACGGAGTACTGCAGGTGTACTCCGTGGTGCGGTCGGAGTACGGTAATTCTATAATCACCTGCGCACTGTACGTACGTTGCTGCCCGCGCATGTACTTAGCTCCGTACAGCAAGTAATACGTGGCATCGGACTTGGCTCCATCGCTGCCTGGATCCGTCCCCGATTGCCATTGACAAGGCAGAGCACAAGTGTTGAGGGGCAGCAACCAGTGCTCGAGGTCCTCGTGCACTCCATGCCGTATGCCGAGCATCGACCAGCACTCGAGTTCCTCCGTGCACTTGCATGCTGCGTGCTGTACCATCTCCTTGCACCATTCGTCATATGTGTCAGCAGATGCCAGCACAAGTGGGCAGGCAACAACCATCCCATCCATGTCATGTACAAGAGTGCAGCTGGATGGGCACACAATAAGCCCGCCAGTCTCCCGCCAGCCACGTCGCCAGTACATTCAGGTCGTCGCCGGCACGTTGCCGCCAGCGCATTGCCCCAGGTACCACATGTGCCTGTGGCACTGCGTCCTCACGGCCGCCACCAGTGCAAGCGTACGGCTCGGCCACTGGTGGGAGAGTATGGCGATGGACACTGTGCATTGCACGGTATCGGTACGGAGTACAAGCATGGTGATCCGGTTCGGTACCGAGTGCTGGCACTTGGTGCGTACGCTGTAGAGTCCCTGCAGAGTCCCTGCAGAGTCCCTCGCACGACACCCACAGCCGCTGCCTCGACGTCGCTCGCCCGCGCCACCGAACCCTTGTTGCGTTCGTACCGACCCTGCAGTCTCCACCCCCTCCCGAGGCTTGCTCTCCGCCTGCATGGGCAACCGACGCCACGGGCGACGCCACGAGGGCACATCGCGCCGCCACAGCTGTGTCCTCTTCTTCCACCAGCAGCCGAGACAGGCTCGCAGTCGTCGTCGGCCGCCGCAGGGTCCAAAGCGCAGAGGGTCAATTCCCAAAGTAGGGCTGGCCGTCGTCGAGGAGGCCTGAGACAGAGAGGGGGAGAAGCCATTCGCCGGATTTTGTCTCGCTCTCGAGTGCGAGCGAGCCCTCGCTGCGACCGGGGGTTGCTGGTCGCCTCCTGCTGCGTCGCCCGCGAACTTGATTGGCGACGACGCGTGCCAATAATCGCGTCTCGTCGCGCCCGTCGTCGGCAGCCGTGGCGGGGGACGTGGCGGCAGCGGTGGTGTGCTCGACTGGTATGGGCGCCCGTGCTAAGAGCAGGTCGACCGCGCAACGAGAGGCATGAGTACACGTTTGATCCTGGGCCGAGGATGCCGGCCGGCCACGAGTCGGCAGGCACGGCGAGGAGGTTCATGATTCGTATGGATTCCACGTCTGCGTCGGGTTGAATGCGGTGCCATGGCGAATGCTCAAGCGAGCCATGCGCGAGTATGTAAAATGATCGAGCATTGCTTGTACACGTCCGTAGGCGTTGGAGGCGTGCTTTGAGAGGTGGCACGATGATGACGAGCTTACGGAGTACATGTACCTGGTACCAACGGAGGAGTAGTCGGCCGACGAGTATTAATACTTGCATGTATCAATACCGTAAGCGCAAACCTAAGTACTTGTACTCGCGCTGCTGCAGCTGCATGCAGGTGCTGTACTTGTACATGTCATGGCCCGTACAGTGTGCATGGACGGAGTACTTGCACCTTGCATGCACGAGGTCGTCGTACCTCTCCCTCTCTTCTTCGACTACTGGGCACTCCTTGCCGAGGTGGGAATCAAGTTCATGAACAGAGTAGTTGTATTGTAGGAGCACGGAGAAGGTGTGCTGTAATATAGAGCACTTAAGTACCTAGTAGGTGTATGGAGTACTGAGAGCAGGGTGCTCGGGACCCATCTGGACGTGGCGACCGCCCCCTCGTGTCGCGCCGTCGCCCTGCGAAAAAGCAACGATGAAGGGTACCTGAATGATGATACCACCCGTCCACCAGATCGTCGGTAATTAGAGAACCATGTTAGAGAACCATGCAGGTGCAGGTACATGCACATTTACAACGACTCCGTAGTGCACAGTACATGTAAGTACTTGGCTGTACTGGGATGCATAGAATTGCCTGCTTACAAGTACTTGTAAGCAGGTACTACTGGCATACGGAGCAAGGTGTACTTACTCTACTGTAGTTGCACGCTGTTCGCGTGCTGTAAGTATTGGTCAACTAATTACAAGTATTACTCCGTACATGTGCTCCGTACGGAATGCTCCGTGCAGAGCACGTACATGTACACTTACATTTGTCCATGTACGGACAACGGAGTAATACTGGCATGACACAATCGTCCTCGCTTTGTGGCTCGTTTCGACCGACCACCGTTGAATGTGACGCAGAGGCAAAACGACGAACGAACAGGTTCCAAGCGCTCCGTACTCGGCCGGTACTTGTGCGGAATACTTACGTTGCAACAGGGGCGAGTTCACGCACCGACCTGCAAGTGCATGCAGTAAGTACACCACACGCTGTATCTATAGTGTCTGATGTGCTGCGTTGCACGGAGTACATACTGTACATTTAATTACTGTAATTTGTACATGTACTCCGTACTCTGTTCGTACTTGTAGCATGCAATTGCATTGAACTGATGTACAGTATGGTCTGTCGGTGTGCACTTTACTTACTGGCGGTACTCGTACTGTACATGTACACATCGGGCTTGTCCCTATTAGTTTGGTATCCCGCAATTTTGTACCCTGGCCAACGGCGGAAAATGCGTGCGTCGGCGGTTGGAAATCGGTACAATTTGGCAATTACACCTGGGATTCAGCGAGGGCCACGGCCAACAAACTACTAGGTAGTGTTACAAGTCCTCATCCATACTAACCTAGTACCTAGAACCTGGTACCTAAGTAGGCACTAGCCACTAACCTAGTAGGTGCCTCTAGTACTCTACCTACCTGCAGTAGGTAGGTCACACCAGCACCCAGCACGCCCTACTTGCTCTAGTACTTGACCGAAAGAATTACATGTAATGCTCGCAGTGTTGCCTCCCAACCCCAACTTGCCTCTCCCCCGACGTCTAAAAAAAACCCTTTCCATCGGAACCCCTCGCTCCCAACGGCCCGCCTCGCAAATGATGCAGTCGTTTGTGTGGATAGCAGTGGTTGCCGCAGTCGTCTACGATTGATGATGATAAGGCGTGCAAGTCGGACACCCGGCTCGCGCTGCGCTCCGGGTGCCACCTAGCTCCTTTGTTGCATGGCGCCCTTTTCCATCGAGTGGTTGGGACGGCGCCCGCTCGCGTTTCCATGGCGGGCGGGGTCCGGAGCGGCGGGCGACGACCCCTCGCGCTCTAGTTGATGTACCGGGCCATGAGAGCGACGGCGACGAGCAGTAGGCCGCCGCATACCATGAACCTGTTCTCGCGACTCGCATCTCCTGGGAAGCGTCTTAGCCGCAACGCATCAACCGTGGGCGGCAGCCGGCTGGGAACTCTTACCTGGCGCGATGGTGACGAGGGAGACGGTGACAAAGGCGTTGAGCGGCACGCGCAACAGGCCATAGACCTTGCCGCGGATTTCGTTGCCGAAGAGGTTGCCCTTGAGGTAGCCGATGCTCGGGAAGTAGATGCCGAGGCAGAACTCGAAGACGAGGAAGGACCAGAAGCGGAAAGCCTCGCCCGTCGTCGTCACTGTCACAAGCAGGCTGACGGCCGAGGCGGCGAGCGAGAGCTGGACCGAGTCGGACGAGAGCTGGATCGAGTTGCCGCCCCGCGTCACGTAGGCGTAGAAGAAGGAGCCGAGCGTCAGGGCGCACATGAAGTTGGCAAAGATGTAGCCAAAGGGGGGGTGGCCCGTCGTCGAGGCCATCTCGCGAGCCGAGATGATGGCCTGCGACCAGGAATAGACCATGACGTACATGGAGCCCTCGAGGAAGCAGGAGGCGGAGCCGATGGCCACTAGGATCTTGGAGTCTGCGCATCCGTCGCGTTAGCCTCACGTCACATCGTCGCCGCCACCGTCAGCCAGTCATCCTCTTTCGTCCTACCTGGGAGCGCGTCGAAGCTGGCGCGGAGCGACTTGATCGGCGTCACCTGAGGTGTTCCAAAGTTTTCCGCCTAAGGGTAGAGGCCCGCCGATGGTCAGTCAAGGGGACGTCCAGGTGAGGTGCAGCGGGAGAGGGGGAGAGCGGGCGAGCGCGGGCGAGGAGCGCCGAGGACGATGCGTACCCACGAGCGCGAGATGAGCACCGCCGAGGCGCCGAGGCAGCCGACGCTGGCGAGGAAGGGGGCCACCTCGTTGTTGGAGACCTTGACGAGGAGCTGGGCGATGACGCCGCTGGCGACGGCGATGAAGCCGTTGAGGATCGACATGGTGCCGTAGATGGTGCTCAGCGCGCTGTCCGAGTAGCCGAAGCCCAGGCGCGAGTACTCGGCAATCATCCACGTCTCAAAGGCGGTGAAGAGGATCGTGGTGCTGATTCCGCCGAGGACGCGTCCGAAGTAGAGGACGCCAATGTTGCTGGACAGCATCGTCATGCAGGACATGGCGTAGATGGCGCAGTAGGCGAGGCAGGCGCGCTTCCTGCCAAACTTGTCGGCGTAGGTGCCGACAAAGGTGGCGCTGATGCCGCCCGAAACGAAGCCGGTGGCGAAGAGCGTCGCGATCGTCGGCTCCGGGAGCTGCAGAGTGTTCTTGTAGAGGCTGTACATGAAGGAGCCCTGGCATCGGAGCCGCGTCAGCCCACGGCCATCCCATCCGCCGGGTGCTCGGTGACCCGGTTGACGAATCGGCACTTCATCGCGGCGGCACGGGACCTGGACCTACCTGGAGCCAGTCGGCGGCGATGGCAAAGCCGTAGACGACCAGGAACCCGTTGCGGAACTGGCAGAACCGATCGACCTCGTTCTTGCAGGCCAACTGGTGCATCTCGGCCTCGTCTTCCCCGTTCGCCTCGGCTTCGAGATCGTCGCCGTCGGCGTTGCTCTCCTCCTTCTGATTGAGCGTGAGCTTGGTCATATTGTTCTGGTGTTGCCAGTAGCCGGCGCCGACGAGGCCGGCGCCGAGGACGACGAGGTTGGCGAGGTAGAAATCCATGGCTGCGCTGCTACTTCTGCCGTCTCGTCAGACTGCTTGCCTTGCTTGCTGATCGACTGACTGCTCTGCTCGTGTCGTGTCGGCGAGAGCGCGTGAGAGGGGAGGAGGAAGAAGTGAGATGAGGCGGACGACGTTGGCAGCTCGGGCACGGGGGGGGGGGGGGGAGGTCGAAACCGTCGATGACATCGACCGACCGAACTTCTGGGGGTTGCCCGGTTACAAGTAGCTTCACCCAACTGGCCATCAGCATGGCGGCTTATGCCACATCTGTCCTGATTCCTCGTGTGTGAGCACGAGCAGGAACTACTAGGCGGTACTAGGTTCAGTAGGGGCCATTTGGGGAGGCATTCTGGGCAGATCGGAGGTCGGAGCCACAGGGTTGAAAGTACATTTCAGATACACCCTGCTTCCGGATTCAGCCAGGTGCCTCGTGCATGCTGAGGTTCCTGGTACAAGCCTGCAGGGTCATTCGCATGTACCTTCGACCCAGGCTGCACCGCAGTGCTCCGTACGTCGAAGTACCTACCCGCGCAGGTAGAATGTACGAGTACGGCTGGCGCCTGCCGGCACTGTGAAGCTGGGCTCCGTCGCACATTCCTCCGAAAAACTGTAGGCAGGGCAGGTGCCTCGTTTGCACCGTGCAAGTACGGGCCAGTGTCCGCCCACATGTCGATGTACTAGACTTGCAGAGAGAAGGGATGAGGGAGTTGAGGTAGCGGTACACACACTTACACCTCCTGGACCATCGCCCTTGCCCCAGAAATGAGACAGCGCAGGTCCCTGCAGGAGCGTAGGACGCGAGTACGTAGTGACACGAACTCAGGGAGCAGTACTCCGTAAGTATTCGCGAGAAGCAGGTACATGGACTGTACGTACAGAGTACGTACACGTATCGCAGCCGTACGATGTCTTGACAGATGCAAGTACACTTCAGGTACTCCGCGCTAGCAGCAAGCTGGTAGTGCTTGCACGTGCGAGAATGAACATTGCACATGCTCGAACCGTCGTCATTGTATCCGCAGAGACGACATTTCACCCTGACATAGACTGGCATGTCGCGCCGCGAGTACGGTCGTTGGGTCGTCGAGTCAATGTCAGGAGAGTGGGTTCTCGGTTCTTGTGCACGCACCGATCCGATGCGTAGGTTGCAGTGCATGCAAGTACTTACAAGTACTGCGGAGTATGGAGTACTGCCCGTAAGTTCCTAGGGATTACTAGTGGCGGTGCATGTACGGAGAACTTACATGCAGGTGCATCGTACGCACAAGTTCTCGGTACTCCGTTCAAGTACAGTGCCGAGAACAGTGGTGGTAGTATTACTACGTAGCGATCGATAAATCAACGAACCCCCGCTATAGTGCGTGCATGATGCAATGCTACCACAGCCAGGCACTTCGAGGTACAGTGTACTCCGTACTCCGTACTTACTCCGTCCGTATGCTCCTACATTGGTACCTTGCCTGTACTTGGCGGGTGGTCATACTTACATGTACCACGGCAGTTCTTCGTACGGAGTACATGTGCGTACGTATCTGGTTGTGGTGCAGGACCAAAGCAAGGTACTGATACATGGCAGCTGCCTGATGCTACCTGCGCACTGTGCAGTACTCTCGTACAGGTACCTAGCATCGACATCGGGCAAAATACGGAGCCTAGCTTTCTAGTGCTTGCAGTACTTGCATTTGTACTTGCCGGGACATGCGTTGCTTACCTGCAGCGTCGGCAACCAGCCAGCCTCTAGCTTCTCCGTCCCTTCCGACAACGTGTTGCGTAATCCGAGCAGCATCACCATCTCTCACAATTCGAGTTGCATCTCTCGCCACCACCGGATCCCGTGCTCTAGAAGTCCTCTGCCCATGCGACATATGATACAATCTACTGGCAAATCTGTACGCAGAGATGTCATCGTACGAGCCCGATGGGGGCCGTCGCACCCGCCGTAGGCATTGACCGACGATGCCCCCCTCCATGGCACATGGCGGCGGGCGGAATGGAACGACCGTCGTGCCGCTGATGGCTGCGGATTGTCTTTTGAGACACGTCAATACCGGGCGCCGCCATCGAGTGCCACGGCCAGCCCTGCCCGTGGAGACGCCCCTGCAGCGAGTTCGGATGTCAAACCCTCCCTCGCCATCGACTCGGCGGCAATGCGAGTGACGAGATGTTGTCCTCTACGCCATACTTGCAGGCATGTATGAGCAAAGGTTACGACTACCGACGACACTACGGCGCACTATTCACCTCCCCCCTCCTTCACGCCTCCCCACTCACCCCTTCGTCGTGGATGATCCTGGACCTGGCTCAGTTAAACTTTACCGCGACGTAAACTTAAAACCTTGCGTCAACTCAACTGTCATCCGGATCTGGCTTGCCAACTCCAAGCGATCCTACGCCCAAGCGCACTTGGCACTGTTCGCCGCTCTCGCAGTATGGAGCGCGGAGCACCCATCTCTCTCTCTCGCTCTCCGTCTTTGCCGAATCCGTCCCGTCTCCCTTTTCTCTGGGACACCGCCCCAGCTCTTGGCGTGTGTCGAGCATGGAAGCGACATGACAGCCATGGCGGATGAACAATGCACTCACATCGCTTGCTCTCTGATCCGTGGCGCTGGATCTCCGCAGAGCACGAGTTCCCCCTGCTACGGCTGTCCCTTTCCTCACTTGATTCCCTAATATCACCGCCAGATACGCCCAAGTGGCGGGAAGGAGTCGAGGTGAGAACGGGGGCTTCAGTCGAGGCTTCGCTTCTCGTCTTGCCGTGCCGTTGTTACCTTAAATTAGCATTCTGGCCAAACGATGGCGCGAGATCGGAATCAGGCAGGCCCGCCCAGTCTCGAACCCGCTCTATGGCCGTTGATGCCACTCACGCACGCGTGCCATCGGCGGCGGCGGCAAGATGATCCGTCGATTCCCCAACCTCATTTGTAGCTCCTTCTATCCATCCTGCCATACATTCGAAGTTAGTATCCTGTTGCATGCCTGGCATATCCAAGGGGAATTGCTCTTATGCCCATCTTGTCGCCCATCAATCGCTCGCCGTTCGAGTTCACTTCGCCCCAAAAGCCGTCGTGACGGAACAAGGCAACATGGCCATATTGGTAGGAAGCATTGCCAAAACAAAAACATGATGCGCATATTGACAGAGTGCTTGCCTCATCGATCGTCAGTTCTGTACCATGCGGGGGCTGTCAACCCTCCGTTGCCACTTTTGTCTGTATGGGCCAGGGTCCGCTCGTCCAGGTCGTTTTCATGTTGAGGGAATCAGCACCTCAGTTATGCTAAGTATTACGTGCACTTCCAGCCTCCTCCGCATCCTCATGAATCAATGAACCCAGTGATCGGATGCGTTGACGACTGGCAGTCGACGACACTGGCCAAGTGACCCCGCCACTGGGGTCTCTCGTCGCCGCTACAAAGGATGGGCCACTCTGCACATATGTTTGCTCGTTTCTTCTTGTTGTGCGAGGTAGGCTTCTGTATCATACGGACGCCTCCTTTGAAATATCTCATAAGGTGATGCATATCAGCATTTGGCAGATTCACATCAATGCAAACTCATACGTCATTTTGTTTATATCTTCGTACCTTTCTTCATGTTGCGCGAGGCAGACTTCAGCTTGTATCGTACGAAAGCCTTCGTGATACCACCAAAAAGCGACGCATACCAACATCGGCAGGTACACACCAATGCATACTTGTGGGCCATTGTATAGGTAGGGTTATACATTTCTGTTGATGCATGAGGTAGACTTCAACCTCTACCACGGACACCTTTGTAATATTGCCATAAGGCGATGCTTACCAACATTGGTGGGTACACACCATTGTATACTCATTGGACATTCTGCGGACGTCTTCACTCAATCCTTCTTTGTTGTGCGAAAAAGTCAGTCGGCTTGTAATGTGCGGACGCTGTCATGAAACCCCCATAAGGTGATGCATGCCAACATTGGTAGGTACACAACAGTGAATACTCATAGGTCAGGCACTTTCCCAGAGCTACATGCTATATACGCAAGATGCTCGTGCATGTCCCTCACACTTGTTTTCGTGTCAAGGTTGCAAACAGATACCTAATCTGGCCAGGAAGAACAAGCGTTACATTGATACCCGACTCCACAATGGAGATGGTGCCTCAGATGGTTCCAACACGAACGAGGACATGCAAAAATAGCCTTCATAATGATACTTCTCAAATTGAATACATGTTATTCCTTCACCAAACTCTGACTAGAGCTCTTCATAGTCCTCGAGTCAAAATGGAGAGTCTGCCGTCTCAAACCAATCGGACATACATTGCGCATATAATAAATGTATCGTACCGCACTCATACCGCAAATGTAGCCCATCATTATCATTTTAGTTTACATTCACTTGCCCACTGAGGCCCATGAATAATCAAACATGGTGTATGTATTTCAAAGAGAACAATTTCTACCACACAACTTTTGCTCCTCCATAACCACAACTAGTTGCAAGTATTAATACGAACAGTTATTGACGAGTATTACCATGAGCGAAATATCACCTTCCATATTCATATCCATCCCATTATGTCCAACCATTGACACCTGTGCAGAGTGGCGGATGAATTACAGCATGTAGACGGCCATGGCAGCGACGACGGCAAGGATGGCACCAACGTCGCTGACCATGATGCCGTTGGCACCGGCCACCACCACGCTGGTCTGCTCGGCAGGGTAACCGGGGTTCGCGGGCGCACCGGGTGCAGCCGGGGCTGGGGCAGCAGCTGGGGCTGGGGCAGCAGCCGGTGCGCCAGGATTTGCTGGAGCCTGGTAGCCAGGGCTGGCCGGAGCCTGGTAGCCAGGGCTGGCCGGAGCCTGGTAGCCAGGGCTGGCCGGAGCCTGGTAGCCAGGGCTGGCCGGAGCCTGATAGCCAGGGCTGGCCGGAGCCGCCGGGTAACTAGGGCTTCCAGGGCTGGCCGGGGCCGCCGGGTACCCAGGATTTCCAGGGCTGGCCGGAGCCGCCGGGTATCCGGGGCTTCCAGGGCTGGCCGGAGCGGCAGGGTATCCGGGGCTCCCGGGGCCGGCCGGAGCAGCAGGGTATCCGGGGCTTCCAGGACTCCCCGGCGCAGCGGGATATCCAGGCGCGGCGGGATGTCCAGGGGGTCCAGGGGGGGCAGGGTATCCAGGAGCAGCGGGGTAGCCAGGTTTGCCTGGGACCGGAGTCTCGGGTGTCACGGGACAGACAGTGGTGTAGGTGATGGTCTCGGTCGTCTTGTGGCCGAGGAAGCAGTTGAGAATGGCGGGCGGGCAATGCGTGATAATGTAGATGGATGTCTTGGTGACGATCGACGTCGTCATGTTGACTGGCATGGGATGTGGTGTGTGGCCGGGCATGTAGTGGGTAGTGGAGTGGCCCGGCATGGTGTGAGTCGAACGGGCCGGACAGTTGCGGCAGGTGAAAGTCGAGTTGGCGGCCTCGACGCCGGTGAGGGCTGGATACAGTCAGTACCGTCTCATCTGCAAACGAGCGAAAGACACGAGGGGGAATGGTTGACGCGTACCGGCCAAGGCAGCGACAATGACGAACTTCATGATGGCGGCGGCAACTGTTTACGAGTGATAAACGAATGTGACGGAGGCAAGCGAGTGGCACTGATACCGCGGCGCATGAGAGTCGAGGAGAATGAAGAGAGCGGCGAAGCTGGGGATTAAGAAGAAAATCAAAAGCCCAGAGCAGATAGATATGTGCACCATCAGAGTTGTCGCTTGCAGGAGGAAGGGATGACAGCATCGTTTTTACGAGGAATAAGCTCGTCTCGGAACGAACATGACAAGTTCCGTTCCTATCCCTCCAGTGAGGTAAATTCCATCTTCTGTAAACTTTGAACTTGCAGCCTCCTTCTCAACGAGAAACCAGCATCCTCGGACCCAACCTGGCCTCCGCCGGGTAGACGGCATCATGCGCATCCCCAAGCTTTCGCCAAGGAGTCATGTTCTAGAGCTGGGTGACTACCTTGTTGGATGATATGGGCGAGCCACGCTTACGAGTCAAATACGTCACTTGCGGCTAGGTTCTTGCCATCAGAGTTGCTACGAGGCCAAACATCCGCGGCAGGTGTCCAGCCTTGGCAATAAGCAAGGAACGTCCCGGTGCTCGGAAGATTGCGTTGCCAAGGACGAAGATGCCGCCGCCAGCCGTCATCTTTTATCATGCAGACACTACAACTCAGCCTGAGCAAAGTCGAGAGGATGGGCCGTGGGGACGGGACGAGAGGCTGAGACGAGAAGGTTACCCGCCAACATGGCCTCGGATCCGAGCCCAACGGCCATGGGTCTCCCAGCTGTCCGAGAATATGGAGCTTGTTTTCGGAAAGACTATACGCGGGTTAACAACAAACTACGCTGACCCGAAAGATGCCTGATCCCATGCCTTGAGTCTCTGTTTCACCGCCGCCCCTGTTCCTAAATGTTCCCAAAACTAGCCCCGAGCTGCTCCTTCTCCCGCCCCTGCGCTTCATGTGCAGTGAAGAAGTGTGTTTCCCTTTGAGTCACGTATTGCTACCCTCCATCTCGACGACAGTCAGATAATGAAAAAAGAATAGGGGGGGGGGGGGTTCTAGTTTCAGCCACGGTGAACAATGCGGCTTGAAAGCATGCTCCCGAGGCCACGACGGCATCATCCTGATCCTCATGCTCAACTGCACCTTCATGCTGAAGCACGTGGAAATTATACTTCATCCCCGGTGGCTGGCTAGCCGGCTTTTTCAAGGCTACTGAAAGCCAGGACGTGGTCTGCTACAACAACTCTCATGGGTCGACAACCCATGAGACGTCGACCTGTGTTTGATTTCGGCACATCCAACGGCAGGCATGAAAAGGCCCCTATTCAACAAGGTGAAGAGAATTCACATCAGCTTACGCAGAACAGATCGTAATCTATCTGCTGTTGTCACCCCCGAATCGGATGCATCCGCGTCCTAGGTTAGCTTGCCGGCCGCCTCCGTCAGCCTCTTCGACGTCTGCGTGCCCGCCTATCTCGCCGCCGCCGCCGACATCATGAGCAAGAATACCTCGACACTATCGGTTCCATCCAGTCAATCGAGAAGTCACCGACGACTCCGCTTACCTGCAGCCCGGCACCGGGCAGCCAGGCTTTCGATGCAGCCCCTAAAGTCTATTCTTGGCCAAATCGGTGAGTCCATCCCGCTGTTCGCGAAGCTCGGGTACCAAGCGCTCGTCTCAAGCTCTCCTTTCACCCCATGTGCCACCCTGATGGCCCCCTCCGATCACGAGAGGCAGCCTACCAGCCGGCACGGCATCTGGCCTTTGCCGCTGCTTACAATCCCTTTGCAGGCTATTCTTGCCGGAGGAGCGGCAATCAGCTTGACCATCGCCGCTTCTATTCGGTCATAGCCTGCGCACCCCCCGTCGCCCGATACCGATAACGCCGAATCTCTTATCCACTTGAATTCTTCTTCGTTTGGTCGTACTTTAACAGGTACCAATTTATCGGCATCAGACAGGATGGTAGAGACGCCGTCGAGGCCGAACGGCATCACAGGCGTGTATCGCTTTCAAGAGCACAACCTAGTCCTTGTCCAAGCTGATGATGATCTCTTGAGCGAAGCAACTATTCTGCTCTTCCAGATCCTCCGGAGTGGATGGATGTGAAGCACCGGGCAGCACCGATCTCGGGTGTAGGATACCGTTTGTTTTGTTCAGGGGCCGATTTTTGGATAGAAGCAACTCGTGATGAACAGCTGACGCACGAGAACGTCCTATGTTCATTAAGGGGTCACAGCATCATTGATTGGCGCACGGAATTGAGACACGCGAGACTGGTGCTGCACACCGCTGGTCTTGTTCAACGGACCGATTCTTTGATGGAAGCAGCTGCGGCTGAACGCTGGCGCGATCGTCTTACCTTCATTCAGGAGTCACAGCATCATCGATGGGCGCACGGAATTGACAGAGACGTTTTGCCAGCAACATCTTGTGAGGGAGTTCATCTGTAGCCAGCAGATTCGGCTCACCAAGGTGCAGTAAGTATGAATCGTCCAGTGTTCGCAAGTTATATTGCATCAGGGGTTGATTGATGTCGTGGCAAGCACCCATCACTAAAGTCACAGTTTCGAAGCATTCTTGCCTGGTAGGCTGGCGAAGAGCGTGTGGAAGAGCGTGTGTGCATATAGTCAATTCAAATAATCGAGGCTCTCGCTGTCGATTGCGTCACAGATTAGTTCATACTGTGACGAGCACCCCCATCATATCCCGCTCTGGCCATGGTCAAGACCGTCCGCAAGCTTTGCCGACACGAACTACCCTTGCCGCGTAGGCAGACAGACAATCAGTAGTAGTATGTGTAGCAATTCAAAGGAATCGAGGCTCTCGCTGGCAAGTAAAAATGACCATCTGTCCCAACGCCTTATTGTGCAATCGAACGACAATGCAAGAAGGCAACATGTGCAAGACTCTCCCGAGAAGCGTGCGAGAGTGTCATGGCCCTCCGGCCCTCCGAGGTCTGCCCTTTGTCAAATTTGCCTATGTACAGGTCCTTGCTAGCGATATTTAGTCGGAGGCGTTGGTGAGAGACAGGTACGCGGTCCAAGCGATACCGACCGTCGAGACAAACGGCTGGACAATGTTAGCCGGTCAGGCCTCTCATTCGCCAGGGGTGGGGTGGGAGAACGTACGAGCTGGAACATGACGGGCATGAGGCGGAAGTTGACAACCTGGACGGCCGGCCAGACGACGTAGTTGGCCTTGAGGGTCGGCACGTACATCTCGCGCAGCTTGCTGTGGACCGCACGGCGGCCGCCGCCCTCGGCAATGGTCATGGCGATGAAGAAGAGGGCGACACCGAAGGGTGCGTAGATGAACTGGTCGAGGGCGACGCGCTTCATGGCCGGGCCAGAGGCGCTCGCCTTGGTCATGGGGAAGGTATGCTCGAGGAAGCGGAACCACTTGAACTGCAGGGGTGCGATGCAGAAGCCGTAGGTCATGAAGCGGATGAGGCGCTCAAAGTCCAAGGGTGGCGCCAGCGACTGGGCGTCGCTGGTGCTGTCGCGCTCGTACAAGGAATTCTTACGGCCCAGCTCGTTGATCTCCATGACGAAGTTGTCATGCCTGTCCGTGTCGGCGAGCTTCTTGGTGGCACGGTGACGGATGGCCGTGATGATCTGGGCGACGGTGTCGGCAATGCCTCCGAGGACGGCGTTGGTGACCATCATGGTCATGACTGACGGGCCATTGGTTAGCTTTCGGGACGAAAGGACGCAACGCACACGGCACCGTCGGGAGAGTTGTCCGGACGCAGGGAGGAGAGAACGGGTGGCATACGGGGTCGCTCCTCGTAATAGTCGCTGAACTGAGCCGTCAGCCGCGCGATGATGGCCATTTCGATGAGGAAAATGGCGACGTGGAGAAGAGGCTGTTAGCCGTCAGCGGTTTGCATCATTTCGGTACCGTTCGCCCCGTTCGAGCGAGCGGCCGACGGCGGCGGCGGGGGAACCAGAGGTGGGGGGGCCTACGATGCGGCCGAAGAGGTATCGACTGTTGGCAGCACGGCCGATGCGTTGTGCGGTTTGTTCCAACGACATGATGAATGCTACAGTGCGACGGTGCGAGGATCCGTTCAGTCGATGGCTGGCTTCGAAATGACCGACCGAGCGAGTCGCAGGGTTCGAGGGGCCAGGGGGATGGCGGATGGATGAATGGATGGATGGATGGATGGATGGAATTGGCCCTGAAGTCTTTCGTCGTTTTCGCTGAATGTTTCAGACCAAGAAGCGGAGTCGACAGAGGCCGGGAGAAGCAGTGACGTGATAGGTGGCCATGAACGGCGAAAGCTGACTAAATAGGCATGGTCCAGAAAAGACCCTTTCTTCCAAGAGGGCGGCACAAAGGTGTAGCGTAGCATGCAGGGAACCAGGGGTCCAGATGTTAGTGTTTCGCATAAATACGCCTACAGTGATATAACAGCCTCGTTCACCCTCTCCGCAGCGAACCGCAAAGCTCCCCCCCGTGGCTAACGCTAGCCTAGCCTGATCACCTAAGTACTTATGCGCCACTGATGACGATTCCTCTTCGTACCATCTTTAGCGCCTACTGGTCAAGTCTGCTAGCACTACTCCGTACTTCGTACGACTTTGCACCTACTTACTTGCTTCGAACACATCGTGACCAGTCCCCTTCGCTTCCCTTGGGCTTCTCTCTCGCCTCGGCCGACGCAAAATGCCTCTACACTCTTCCATCTCCCTCCACTGTTGTCCTCGATTCCATGAATTATGGGCAAGAGATTTTTCCATTTCGTCGGAATCTGAAACCTTGACGTTCCACACAAACGTTTTGAGTATGACTCTGGGACTACAATGACCATGCACAGATGAATGACGATTCCGTTGAGTCAGTCGATTCCTCAACTGGCTTACGTACGCGTTGTGCCTTTGGCTTCGGCTCCACATGCGACTTTGACCGAAGCAGGCATGCCTCGAGCGCCGAGTAGACTCGTTCAACTCGCCCGAACAGTGGCGCTATGTACTCGGACAGCTGGGAGACTTGTGCTCGTCGGGCTCGAATCGGCGGCCAGCATGCCTCGAGTGCCTAGTGGAGTCGTCCGAGCAGAAGCTCCATATGCTCGGACAGCAGGAAGGTTCGTGTTTGTTGGACTCTGATCGGCGGCCAGCATGCCTCGAGTGCCGGGTGAAGTCGTCCAAACAGAAGCTCCATATACTCGTACAGCCAGGAGGCTTGTGCTCGTTGGGCTCTCATCCGCGGCAGACGTGCCTCGAATACCGATTGAAGTCGTCCGAACAGGAGCTCCCTATACTCGGACAGCTGGCAGACTCGTCCTCGTCAGGCTCTGGACGGCAGCCAGCATTCCTCGCGAGAGTGCCGAGTGAAGTCGTCCGAGAGAACGTCTTACCTGTCCGTAGCTCGTCGTTGGAACCTTCTTGTCAACAAATGCAGCATACCATTCCGTCTTTCACATGGCCGCCATCGACGTCGTTTCTGGCCAAGTTTCTACAATCACGCTTTCGCTACCGTGTGCGTACGTGTGCCTCTCTCGGACTGACGGTAACATGCCGCGGGTGTGATTGCACCCGCACCACCCATGGACATTCGTACCATCGCCAAACCGGCCTGAGCCCACGGGACGGCTGCGCGCTCGCACCTGCATCACCGGCCAAGGCCGAGCATGTCCGCTACCACTGTTCATGTCCGTGTTCGTCCCACCCGAATGGCAATATTCTTCGCACTCGCGCCCAGACTGCACGAAACCAGTTGACGAAGCAGGTTTCCACCTCGGATCGGCACCCGACGAGGCGAGCAAAGACCAAGCCCGTGGCAACAAGGACGACGGCGCGCAACGCATGCTGTTGCTCCTCCATCAGGTCGTTGGCGAGGGAGCAACTCCCCGCACAGCGCGCCGTCCGCTCTGTCGCCGCTCTGTCGCCAAGGCCACTAAAGAGCTCGTCAGGGTTCTCGCCCCGACGGGATTTTGACCTTGACCAGCTCTTGGCCGAGATGCGGCCGGGCACGACACGCTTTCGCTGTCATCATTCGCCATTCCCCACAAACGACTCTTGTAAAGGTTCAGGAAGCAGGCGGTGCTGTGTGGCCTCGCCCCCACGCTCGGCATGGCCCTGCGGGTTGCCAGGTAGCTTCATCGGGCCAGACGCCACGCAGAAACTTGTTCGAGCGGCTCTCCACCTCGTTGAACGTGGCATCCAGCGTGATGGGGATTTCAACCATGGCGCCGTGCACGAGACGACATCGGAATTCCAACTCTCCTTGTCGGTCAAGGGCAACATCTTCGAACAGCTGCCGCAGGAGCGCCTTGTTCTCGTTGATCATTGGAAAAGGGCGCAATGGATGTAACGGAACCGCAGCGGCATGCTGGATATCCGTCGACAGCGATTGCCTTGGCGCTCGCGCAGCAGTTTGGGGTGGTCGGTCAGAGTGATTAATAGAGATGACGGGGTGAGAGTGTTGCGATATGAAAATACTGAGAGCATCTTGACGAGAATCGCTCTGGCGTCACCAGCACTATATGCCTGGAACCAATTTCTTCGTCGTTTTTTTTTCGCTTTCGAGCTTCAAGTTGCTCTTTATCTGTGCCGGTAGCATGGCATACACCCCCTTTACTAGAGCTTCAGATTGCTCGGCTGCCTCCGTACCTGCGGCATGGTTTTCATCCCTTTTTACCGTATTTCTCCTTCGACATGATGACCAACGATAATGCCCAGGGCATTTTCCCGGGAAATAGAGTGGCTTGGGAGTGGAAGAGCAGGAGTGGCAAGAATAGTGCACGGTACGCCAAGTAGTAGAACAGCAAGCCATTCGTTTTGTTGCACGCATGTTTTCGTGGTCCCTCCAAGCGAAGATAATTTAGATCAAAATTCATGGTACGTGCACGCTCACTTCCTCGTCCCCCTCCCCCCCCCCCCCCCCTTTTTTTTTTCCCATGATAAACATCAAAAGCTAATCTGCACAAACAAAACGACCATTTCCCTTCCGCAGAGTAAGAAGGCGCTATCAGATGACACCAAGACAGTTCCGCGGCAAGGACCACTATCCTGAAAATGCTGGCGAAAGGTATAGGGTAGGTTATTTGTCGGTTCTCACCACCGACAAAGGCAAATTACTCTGTACAGAGACAGAATATTATTTGTAGTCGTACTCCGTACGGAGTACGGAGTACTGGTTGATGGTATTGGTGCTCTGAAGTACAAAGCGCCGTGGCCACCCATTGCCACGACCACCGAGTACTGCCGCTACGTAGCGATACAATGGGCCAATGGCACGGCGTGCACCCTCAGCACTGTAAGTGTACATATGTGAATGGATTGTGCAGCATTTGGAAGACGAATGCAAAAAGTCAGACGAAATCGACCTTGTCATCCTTTCTCGGTCATGGAGAGCTTCTTTCCCGCGTTTGCAGACGCAATTGCCCCGAGTCGGCAATGTTGTGTTGAGTACAAAGAGTGCTGGCATGAATCCTGGGCCGCTGTGGCGTTGGAGGAATTGGACGCGTGGCGATCGAATGGCAGTGCAACTCTCACTGGGCCGCACCATGTAGGTACTAGGCAAGTACTGTATTTAAGCAATTACTGTACAGCCACCTACGGATGCCGTGTTGATGGAATCTGTAGTAATAGCGCGTACGGTGCACTTCACGAACAGCACTGGCTTTACAAGACTACTTGCACAGGGCAGTATTACTAGTGGTCCCCTCCTGATCGAAACGGTAGCGTTCACGTAATATTACTGCACATGTGCGGTAGGGGCCACGATAATACTTGTAGCAGCATCGACCCCTCAGCGTGGCAGTAGCGTGTTCGAATATGCCCGCCGCGGACGTGGACCGCCAGAAGAGTCCCAAGTCTGCGCACGAGCACGGAGTTCGGCTCGAAACCGGGCGGCGATTGTCCCGGACCTTGTGGAAGCTGGCGTGCGAGGAATGGCACATGATACGGATCTGTGCCGTCGTGGTGGCATTGTCAACTCGGGGCGGCACTAGTGCCGACCGCATGAACCGGACGCCAGTGTCGACGGAATGGGAGGACTTGGCGTGGTACGAGCAGCGCTTCATTGGAGCCACTTTGCTTGTCCTGGAGCCCTAACGGGCCGGATGATGGGGTTGCTTGGCTGCAAGGGCGGGTTATCGTCCTGACATGAAACCCAGGTACGGGAGCCAGTCCCCTCACTAACTGCACACACCACGGAAGCACACGTAATGCCCCGTCCTGTTGTAAGTACTTACCTAGTTGCTAGCATTGTACGCTGTACTGTACATGTTCATGTATGGAGTACAAGTACAAACAATTTCTGGCGTGTGCATGTTCGCAAAGTACTTGTACAGACGGAGTACGAGCACTTGCATGCGCCAAGTGCCAGGGTCATACGTCCACTGTAAGTACAAGTCTTGTCAAGTAATTACTCCGTGCTCGTACAGCAAGTACATGCTGAATACAACTACATGTACGGAGTAATACGGAGTACGGAGTTCTCCCTCCGTACCAACATCTGCTGAATGTACTGTACATGTACCCAATCTGAGGTACTTATATACGGAGTGCTGTAGGGAGTACTGTACAGTACTGTCGTTGCTTGAATTTGTTCACCTATCTCGTCGATTAGAAGCACATGCTCGAAAAATGCACACACACAGGCGGCATGAGCCTTCAGCGTTGACTGACATTCCGCAGACTTGACGCCCGGTATTCGCCAGGTTGTGGACTTCATCGCCGTGCTCGGTCCAATGCCATTGACGCTTGACGCGAAGCCAGAGCGGTTTGTTTCTCAACCACCACTTCACCAATAGTGCTTGTAAGGAGTGTAAACGTTCTACTCTACTACAGTACGGGGATCGCAAACCTGACTCGTCGCCGTAATACCGGTTCCTGCGCACCACTCTTGGCTACTTCTGTTCGTTGGTCGGTATTGCGGGATGATAGGCCATGGGTGTTGGTGCCCTGGTACCTGCGTATACCAAGATGACGTACTGCAGTACCGTGCGTGAATGGCTCGCGGTACCTCGCTGAGCGGACCATATGGTCCTGGCCGGAAAAATGGCAACATACTTAAGTAGTGTCGGCCTGAACTGTACCCTTCAGTACAAACCTGTCTGGAATATGCAGAGCACGAATGATTATACCTACTTGAATGCGAGCATGTAAGAACGTATGGAGCTGGAAAACTGATACCTAGTAATTCTCACCTTGTAAGTGTCCGTCCCTGATGCTACTGGAATGGCCTACTCATGCCTTCCTTGTACTTGAACTGTACGCTTCAAGCAGTGCGTGTGCATGCGTGTACTTGCTTCCATGCACATATAGTTGCACACCAACTACAAGTACTTACTGTACAAGAACGGAGTATTACTAGTTCAGAAGTTCTACGTGTAGTTCCGCAGTACGAACTACCACTTCTGCCACGGTGTCATATGAGTACGGTGCAGTCACTGGCTCGTATCCGGATATGGCGTCCCGTACTACTCCGTAGGTTGTAGCATGTAATTATCCCTCGCTACTAGGTACTTAGTACGGAGTACTCCGTACAAGCATTGACAGGTACCTGAGGCACCTACTAACGCGCACCTGCGTCCACTGATCTTATCTGTCTGTACCTGAATGTTCCCTACTACATACCTACAGTAGTACTGCGAGACACCACACTACGAGAACTGTAGGTACAAGATTGTGCTGAAGCGAGGTATTGCACCTAAAGTCCTTGTATTTACTCAGCACGAGTTCTTGTGCCCCGTTCAAGCGCACCCAATGCGAATCTCGGTTTGTTGCATCCCAACCTCCTCCCCGGCATAAGTACATGTATGTGCATGTAATTGTATTCTTTCGCGTACGCACACATACATACATATATGCTGTGCATACGTCAATTCGACCGCGTTCACCCTCCACCGGCCGTCTCTCCATCCCTTGTCTCCTTTGCTGTGGATGGATGATTTATGCTTGCATTCTCGCTCTCGTCGATGGATGGTCGCACAACCTGCAGGGCCGATGACACGCCCTAAGCCGGTAACAAATCAAGTGCCCACCGCACAAATCCGTACTCCCGTGTCGGAGGCAAGTACTAGTACCTAGCAGGTGATTGTCCAAGGACGTGAGAAAGCCTGGCTCTGCCTTCGTGTGCTGGTGCAGCTACAACCTGCCAACTCCGTATATAGATGTACATGTACTTCTAGCGCATGAAACATGTACTGTAATATATGAAGAGGCCGCTTCTGCAGAACGGTGCCATTGGTGGGGTAGTACCCCGTACTCCGTACAGTACAAGTACATGCAGTACCTACTGCAGAGGACTAGTGGTATGCAGGGCATTCAAAAATAGCACGGCAAGTCAGTGGTTGGTGAAGCCCTGAGACCTTGCAAGGATATACTTAGACCAATCACCACCGCCACCTGCGTACGGTTTAGGTTGGGGCAGCGCTCTGGAGGACCCGCTGCAACGCTTGACAGGGCACTGCTGGGCGGAAGGCAGCCAAAGTACATGTGCGGAGTACTCGCACGTAAGCCTGCACCAACGTGCACTGTACGTTGTACTGTACTAGTACCCTTAGTCTGTGGCACGAGTGTACTGTGATGCAAGTACGGAGTACTTACGGAGCACAAGTACTGCTGTTAGCGGAAGGGAATGGTACTTATACCCACAACGAAAAGTAGTACATGTACTTGGACGAGAGCTCGAACGCGTACTGTGGGTGCCGACCAAACTACTAGGTCCTCAGCAATACAACGCAACAATGTGCACCGACAGATCACCCAGGTATACCATGCTACTACTGCGATTACAGCGTACATCGTACTAGGAATCCGGTACGGAGTATTAACATCAGTACTCGTTCGCAACAGAGTACTGCAGGGGTCTCAATGTTACCAGGCATCACCCAGCATGCACTTGCATGTATCCATACTTGCGCCAAAATACCTAGTAGGCACCTCGTGGTAGGTGCATGGGCGTACAGAGTACTCCGTAGGCGCTGCTAGAATGTACTGCAGTACAGTACACCGTGCGGTACTCCGTACAGAACACGTGCAGAGTACTTACACCTAATAATACATGTACATGTTCAAAATTGACGTCGTGCCCCTACTAGTCGTTGGGAACCCACTGGCAGCGTTTCCAGGATCCACCGACCAATCCGGCACTCACAGCCTCACAGCAGTGCCTGACAGTGGCGACTGCTGCTGAATTGGGCTGGCTGGCAACCCAACCCAACGCCCGGAAGCCTGTGCCGACCCAAGTTTCTAGGAGGTATTACTGGGTGGGCTCGGCTGCATCTTCATCTCGATTCTTCCGCCGCTCCCAAAGACAACCCTGCATGTACTTACTTGCGTACTTGCTTGCTTTGCCGCACCGCTCCGAACACGTACAACTCGTCCTTTTTCTCACCTCCCCTACGTGCCTCTCATCTCTGTCGTCTCCCCCTCCACCCCCGTACATATAATCATCCATACATACACGTACGCACCTGACCCCAGAGGACCCTTTCCCTCCTTCGAGCCGCCGCGGGAAGCGTCCCTCGTTTGCCTCCCCGGGTCGTCGTTCGTTTGTCCTCGGCCGGCGGCGCCCATCGTCCACCATCGACCGACCGCCCTTCTCGGCCCTCTGGCATTTCCTTGTCTCGGCTCGTCCGCCGCGGCAGCGCCCCCCTTCAGCCTTCGAGACCCGGCCTCGATCAATCCGTTTACCCGTCCCGTCGCGTGACCTTGCCCCAACGGTTGGTTTCACCCTCCGTGCCCAGCCGGCGGGCTCGTTCCTCGATTCGTACGACGACGCCGACGGCCAAAACAAGATCCGACCTGCCTGCTGCGTCGGCGACGACGAGGACACACGACCGAGCCTCGTGCGGAGGCAACGCCGTTCGCCATGAATCGACTCTTCCTCCGGGACGATGACAACGACGGCGGAAAGGAGCTTCTCAATCTGCTCCAAGACCCGTTCCATGGACAGGTAAGCGCGACCGACCCTCGCCTCGCCGCCATCGTGAGAATTCCTCCTGACGCAGAATCCTCCCCCAGCTCGCGGCCGCCTCGTTGTACTCGGCGTTGGCCATCTCGCTAGGCGTCACCACCTTCATCACGATCTGCTTCTCCTTCCTCCGCCCCTACAACCAAGCCATCTACGCGCCCAAACTCAAGCATGCAGACGAGAAGCATGCGCCGCCGCCCATCGGCAAGATGCCCTGGGCCTGGGTCACGCCCGTGATCAAGACCGACGAGGCCACCATCGCCCAGCAGATCGGCATGGACGCCACCATCTTCCTCCGCTTCGTCCGCATGCTGCGCAACATTTTTCTCATCCTCGTCGTCCTCGGCATCGGCATCCTCGTCCCCGTCTATTCCAAATTCTCCCAGAAGGAAGTGGGCGGGGTCGCAACCGAGTGGTACGTCCAGATCACCCCTCGCGACGTAAAAGAAGAGCCCCAGTGGGCCCAGGTCGTCTTCGCCTACCTCAGCAACTTCGTCGTCGTGGGCTTCCTGTGGTGGAACTACCGAAAGGTCCTGCAGCTCCGGAGGATGTACTTTGACAGCGACGAGTACCAGAATAGCCTGCATGCTCGCACCCTCATGGTGAGTCGGACTCCTCCCCACCGCCCGTCGTTCGTCGGCGAAACCCCATCGTCGGCGACACCTCCCTGCGCCGGCTAACCTGGCCCTTCTCGCCGCCGCCGACAGCTGTTTGATCTCCCGAAGCAGGGCCGGTCCGACGAAGGCATCGCGAGAATCATCGACGAGGTCGTGCCGGACTCGTCCTTTGCCCGCACCGTCGTTGCGCGAAACGTCAAGGACCTCCCCGAACTCATCCACCAGCACAGCCGCGCCGTCCGCAAGCTCGAGGAGATTCTGGCCAAGTACCTCAAGAACCCCGACCAGCTCCCGGAGCGTCCCCTCTGCAAGCCGGCCAAGAAGGATCGCGCGTTCGACACGTACGCGAGGGGCCAGAAAATCGACGCCATCGACTACTACACCAAGCGCATCCGCGATCTCGAGGTCGAGATCAAGGAGGTCCGCGCCGGCGTCGACAAGCGCGGCACCATGCCCTACGGCTTCGCGAGCTACACCGACATCGTCGAGGCCCACAACATCGCCTTCGCCTGCCGCAAGAAGAAGCTCCACGGGGCCACGGTCCAGCTGGCGCCGCGCCCCAACGACATCATCTGGCGCAACATGCCGCTCTCGCGCGCCTCCCGCAGCCGCCGGCGGTGGATCAACAGCCTCTGGGTCGCCCTCCTGACCCTCCTCTGGGTCGCGCCCAATGCCATGATCGCCATCTTCCTCGTCAACCTGACCAACCTCGGCAAGGTCTGGCCCGCCTTCAACCGGTCGCTGAAGGAGAGCCCGACGCTCTGGGGCATCGTCCAAGGTATCGCCTCGCCCGCCTTGATGTCGCTCGTCTATCTCGTCCTCCCCATCATCTTCCGCCGCCTCTCCATCAAGGCCGGCGACCAGACCAAGACGGGGCGCGAGCATCACGTCATCGCCCGCATGTTCGGCTTCTTCATCTTCAACAACCTCATCGTCTTCTCCTTCTTCAGCACCGTCTGGACCTTCATCGCCGGCGTCGTCAAGGAGACGAACGAGACCAAGGACGCCTGGAAGGCCATCGTCAACGGCAACATCGCCGACGCCGTCTTCCAGGCCTTCTGCAACAACAGCCCCTTCTGGGTGACGTACCTGCTGCAGCGCCAGCTCGGCGCCGCCGTCGACCTCGCCCAGCTCTGGCCCGTCATCTACGCCTTCTTCCTCAAGAAGTTTTCGAGCCCTACTCCGAGGGAGCTCATCGAGCTGTCGGCGCCGGAGCCCTTCGACTACGCGAGCTACTACAACTACTTCCTCTTCTATACCACCGTCACCTTCTGCTTCATGGGTATCCAGCCCCTCACGCTCGTCGCGACGGCCATGTACTTCTGCATCGACTCCTACCTCAAGAAGTACCTCATCATGTACCGTTTCGTCACCAAGACCGAGTCCGGCGGCGTCTTCTGGCGCATCTTGTTCAACCGCCTCATCTTCGGCACCATTCTCGGCAACCTCGTCGTCCTGCTCACCTGCTGGGCCCGCGGCAGCGGCCGGCTGCACTTCTACTGCGTCTGTCCGCTACCCGTCATCCTTATCGTCTTCAAGATCTACTGCCGGAGCGTCTTCGACGACAAGATCCAGTACTACAGCACCCGCCGCGTCGGCCGCAATGCCGACCAGGGCCTGCCGCAAAAGGAGAACCGGCGGCGCAGCGAGAAGCTGGCGAGCCGATTCGGCCACCCTGCGCTGTACAAGCCGCTCATCACGCCCATGGTGCACTCCAAGGCCCAGAACCTGCTGCCGTCCATCTATCACGGCCGGCTGACGGACGGCCGCGAGGTGAATGCGAGCGACCTCATGAGCGTCAGCGGCTACTCGGACATGTACGCCCTCGACGCCATGCAGGGTGGGAAGCCGGGCAAGAGCGCCGGCAACAACGTTCCCGGCTTCGAGTACGTCTCGGAGGCGCACATGGACTTTGAGTTCTACAAGAACAGGGCCGAGTTCACCGACCAGCACGGCGGGGGCGAGATGTACGGCCGGGGAAGCGACATCACGCGGTCCGGCACGCCCGCCTCCTTCGACGACTACTCGGACCGCTCCCTCTCGAGACCACTGTCGCAGGGATCGACGAGCACGGCCTACTTCGCCGGCGCCGGGCCGGCGCGGCGCGTCATGCCCAACAAGCCGAGCATGTCCAGCATGTCCAACGTGACCAACATGTCCGACATGACCGACGTGCCGATCATGCCCGCGCTGCCCGGCGCGGCCGAGACGGGCTACCACGGCCCGCGCGAACGCAGCCCCATGTACGCGCAGGACAACGGCAGCTCCTCGGCGCTCATGCGCAACCCGGCGGGCATGAGCATGGTGCCGCTGAACCCACCGGCGAGCATGACGCCGCCGCCGAGCTACCAGCGCGACATCGCGACCGACCGCGGCCGGATGGCCTCCCGGCAGCATGCGCACCCGGCCTCCATCAGCCCGGGACCGTCCGTCGGCGCCCTCGGCGGCGGCCCTCAGGGCTACAGCGGCTTAGCCCAGGCCGAGGACCTGGACCAGCACGGCCACAACCACAACCAAGGCACCGCCGATCCGGCGCAGTACAACTACTACAGGGGGGACAGGGTGGGTGGTGGCCAGCCGGTGCAGCAAGCCCCAGGCCAGGGCCAAGGGTGGCAAGGGCAAGGGCAGGGCCACGGTCACGGGTGGCAAGGGCAAGGTCAGGACCAAGGTCAAGGGTGGCAAGGGCAAGGTCAGGGCCACAGTCAGGGCCAGGGCCAAGGGTGGCAAGGCCATGGTCAAGCATGGTAGGATTCGTCGGATAGGACGGGCGTCGCAGCGGAACTCCCGTCGGTGCCGAGTGGCACATCGCACATACGAGCGCAACCGGATCGGCTTGTCTCATTGTTTTTCTTTTTGCAAGGCGTTTGGGATAGACGGACTGCCCGACGGCGCCGACGGCGCGAGCTGGCGAGATTGGCCGGGCCTCTTGTTGTGATGCATAGCCATTTGATTCAGGATATTTAGTGACCACCCCGTGGAAGCGCTGATGGTACATGCATAGGAGAGGTACGCCGTCCGTGAGGGTCTGCATCCAAACATGGGACATGAAGCGAATATACCGTCAGTACAGCAATGCCACCGCCATCATTGCACGTAAACCCCATTCATGCCTCTGGCAGTCGTCCATGACGCACTCCAGTTGCGAGGCTGCGCTGTACTACATAGTACGTACAAAAACTTGTCAGGTCGAAATCAATACGTCCCTCCTGCTGAGGCCATTAGAAAGCGCCGATTCCATGGCAAATCATCTCGCTGGCCTGTGAGAAGATGAGGGAAACCGGCGAGGAATGCCATCAACACCATTTGATGCATACCGGAAGTGAGCGAGGGTGAGTGATTTTCTCAACGGAAGCGGTTATACTGGGGGACTCGGTAAATAGTGCTGGTCCCCTGAACGTCATGACCCCGCCACAGCAGTCACCCCACCACCCCGCCAAACGACGGTTCTTCTCTCTTCAGCTCTCACTTTCATACTTTACTTTCCCATCTATTCCCATCTACTGCTCCCACAAACGTCCGGACGCCTGAGCCGACACGCAATTGCCATCCTTCTGCCGTCTCGCTTTCTAGCCGCCTCCTCCCGCCTTGTCCGATTCGCCGTCAACATGTCTCTCTCCAACAAGCTCTCCATCACCGACGTCGATCTCAAGGGCAAGAGGGTCCTGATTCGAGTGCGTTTGTCTCCGGCCGGCGGACAGCCGTTTCCTTTCCAGTGATTTCGTCTTCGTCACCTTGGTGCCCGTCGTCGTCGAGTTGGTGCCGTACCTACAGCTGCTGACCAGCGACTCCTCGTCCGACTAGGTCGACTTCAACGTACCCCTCGACGAGAACAAGAAGATTACGAACAACCAGCGCATCGTCGGCGCCGTCCCGACCATCAAGCATGCGCTGAACCACGGGGCCAAGACAGTGGTCCTCATGTCGCACCTTGGCCGCCCCAACGGCCAGGTCAACGTCAAGTACTCGCTGAAGCCCGTCGTTGGCGAGCTCGAGAAGCTCCTCGGCAAGAGCGTCACCTTTGCGCCCGACTGCGTCGGCGCCGAGGTCGAGGCGCTCGTCGGCAAGGCTGATGCCGGCTCCGTCATCCTGCTGGAGAACCTGCGCTTCCACATCGAGGAGGAGGGTAGCGCCAAGGACGAGGCCGGCAACAAGACCAAGGCGGACAAGGCCAAGGTCGACGAGTTCCGCAGGGGCTTGACGGCCCTCGGCGACGTTTACATCAGTGCGCCGAACCCGAACCTGCCCCTCTCTTCTCCCGCCCCTTTCCCCTTCTCGCGTGAGCAAGAGCTGAGACGGATGCAGACGACGCCTTCGGCACCGCCCACCGCGCTCACTCGTCCATGGTCGGCGTCGATCTGCCCCAGAAGGCGGCCGGCTTCCTCATGAAGAAGGAGCTCGACTACTTTGCCCAGGCGCTCGAGTCTCCCAAGCGACCCTTCCTCGCCATCCTCGGCGGCGCCAAGGTCTCGGACAAGATCCAGCTCATCGACAACCTGCTGGATAAGGTCAACACGCTCATCGTCTGCGGCGGCATGGCTTTTACCTTCAAGAAGACGCTCGACGGTATGCCCATCGGCAACTCGCTCTTCGACGAGGCAGGCGCCAAGACGGTGCCGCAGCTCGTCAAGAAGGCCAAGGACAAGAACGTCAAGCTCGTGCTACCCGTCGACTACATCACGGCCGACAAGTTTGACAAGAACGCGAACACGGGCAAGGCGACCGACGCCGATGGCATCCCCGACGGCTGGATGGGCCTCGACTGCGGCGAGAAGTCGATTGCGCTCTACAAGGAGGCCATCAAGGAGGCCAAGACGATCCTCTGGAACGGACCGGCGGGCGTGTTCGAGTTTGAAAAGTTTGCCAACGGCACCAAGGCGACGCTCGACGCCGTCGTCGACGGCTGCCAGAACGAGGGCAAGATTGTCATCATCGGCGGCGGCGACACGGCCACGGTGGCGGCCAACTACGGCGTCGAGGACAAGCTGAGCCACGTGTCGACTGGCGGCGGTGCCAGCCTGGAGCTGCTCGAGGGCAAGGAGCTGCCGGGTGTGTCTGCGCTGTCGAGCAAGTAGATGTCGCGTGCGCATCATTCATTCGGATCACCTCCCCTCGGCAAGACGTGTGTGAATTGACGGGATCGAGGCCGACCTGAGTGGCAGCTTTCCGCGAATAAATACAGCCCCCCGACGCCTTTCCTCTCCTTCTATTATTGACCCTCTTGTGCCGAGCGAGGGGTGAGTTGTGCATGCGTCTTATGTATCATTCATCGGGCCGCGAATCTATGTTGTCGTCGAGCCATGTCCATCCGTTCTCTTTTCACCCATACCCCCCCTTCATCTCCGCTTGGCCGCATCCACCTTTTTGAGCTCCTCCCTGGAAAGGTCAGCATTCATTGCTGGCATGATCGTAGCCCCCGAGAAGGTAGGTGGACTGACTTGAGCTGCGCGGAAAAGTCGTCGTTCGTGTCGTCGTCATCCCAGCTCTCCTCCCATAGGTGCTTGGCATCGTCGCCACCATGCTGGGCGCCTTCGGTCTGCTCATCAGGCCAGTCTGGAAGAAGCAAGAACGGAGTCGGTCAGCAGGTTCCTGAGCGAAGCGAGGGGAGCAGGAGGACGGCACGACTCCGTCTCTCCGCACCAGGCCAGAGGGAAGATGCGGACGAATGCAAGGGCGGATAGAACGAACCATCGACGGGGAAGTCTTCGAATTCGTCATCCTCACCGAGCGCGGAGCTCGTGGGCTTCTGCTCCGCTGCTGGTTGCTGCTCCTGGCTCTCGGCCTTGTCCGTGACGGCGGGCTTTGCGTTTGTCGAGGCCATGGCGGCGGGTGTGTGTGCTAACGTCGGGGAGTTGGCAGCGACGTCGGCTTGCGCTATGATGGTTGGAGCCTCGGGAAGCCGTGAGTTGTATCGGGTCTTGGGAGGGGTGGCGGGGTTCTGATGGTGTGCGGTTGTGTGATGGTGATGGATGGATGGATGGATGGATGGATGTATGGATGGATGGATGTATGGATGAATGAATGGCACTCATGTACAGCTACAGTAATTACCGTAATACTATTTCCGAACGGTACACGGCATGCGGTGTGAGTAGGCCCGTGGGTGAGGATTAGCGGAAGAAAGTTGATCCGAGCTCTAGGGTAGGCCCGAAAATCAGGTTCTGTCCCGGTACCATGCTCTCTAAGTACACGTACTGTACTTACGCATTACAAGTACTTACTTTTGTAGGTACTACAGTGACTCGACAAAAGTGACGATTAAGCTTTGGTGGTGTTACTTGTACAAATTGAATCGACATTTTTGCCACCCAACTGTAGTACTTGCCAGTCCTCTGTGCTTGTTCGTACCTGGATGCGGACCGAAGCTGTAGCAAGCTCGGGAAGGAGCCATGGACGCAAGAAGATGGCAAGTATTATTAATACTGTTAATCCTTGTTTGAATTCAAGATGCTCTTCATTGGTCAGCAGCAACGAAGCGAGAATTTCTTGTCCTCTGGTAGCTTCCCCCCCCTTTCACACAAGTTGTCGACGGCGAGCAGAACCGGTTCGTCGTAAACAACAGTATCGACGCATGGCCTACGTCGAATGCTGGGAGCCACTGATGCAGCGAGCGATCCGGCCGCGACGAACGCCCCGAATTGATGGCGAATGGGGTTTACACCAGGGGCTGTCTCGTTCGGCCGAAACGAGCAGCTTCCATTCCAAGCGTCCTCCTCGTCGACGGCTCTCCCATGGCGTACCGGGGAGGGTTGGGCATCTGCGACTTACAGGAACGGCACGAGAGTTATTACTGCAAGTAGCGCGTCGGTTCTGGTCTTCCGCATTTGACATAGCCATTCATCGGCCCCGGCGATCCGGCACGCCCAACAGAGTCGGGACCGACCTCTGCTCCACTTGCGGCGACTTCTCCAAGCTCACTCATACGGTCTTGTCGATCTCGCGTGGCTATTAGTACTCGACCTTTCCATTGCTCACTCGTGTCATTCGGTCAGGATTTGTCTTATCCGACCGGACCCGTCACAAATCCGTCCCACGCTCTGCCACGGCACGGGGGCAAGTCTCCATCTCCCTGGCACGTTGTCCATCTCCCTGCCGACGCCTGAACCGAAGGAAGAGATTGACTGCATTGCCCTGCCCTGCCCTGCCCTGCTCTGCCCTGCCCTGCTCTGCCCTGCTCTCCTCGCCTCTCAGACCCAGCCTCCGCCAGGCCCTCCGCCTCGTCCTCTCCCCCGAGACCGAATTGACGAATCGACCACCGGACTGCCGACGCGATGCCTTGGTTCAGGAGCGGCGATGCCGAAAAAACCAACGGTGATGCGGAGACGGCTGCCGCCAAGGAGCGCGCGAGCCTCGAGGAGGCACTGCAGTGGACGAGCCTTGTGATGAACGACGACCTCGACGGAGCCTTCGAGGCCCTGCAGCGCGGCGACTCCTCCTTCCACAGCCTCGGCGAGTCCGTCACATTCTTCATGCGCTCCATCCTCGGCTTCGAGAAGCAGGTCATGGCCGAGGCGTCGTCGCGACTGGCCGATTGCGAGACGCGCGCCTGGAACGACTTTAAGCGCGCGCAGCAGCGGCCCGGCAGCAAGCTGTACCCGGCCGGGACCGAGTACGAGCTCGTGCGTGCCGAGGCGCAGCTCATGGGCGCCGTCGTCGGCGTCCTGCACGAGAGCCTCGTCGAGGCGATGCGAAGCTTCCTCAAGCTACGCAAGGCCTTCATCATCCTCGACGGCATCATCGCCACCGAGACGAAGATGCTCGCGGCACGTGCCGAGGATGGCAACGGTGGTGACGGCGGCGGCACCAGCGGCAGCGCGGTGGAGGCTGCCGACGCCGTCGAGGGTGAGGGTGCCGAAGCCGGGAAGACGTCGACGACGGCAGCGGCCGACGCTGACGAGACGAAAGCCCCCCTCGCGGCTCCGCAATCCAAGGTGACGGACGAGGAGCTGCGGGTCGTCGATGCCGTTGACATCTTCATCCACTCGGGCGCGAACATGTGCTTCGGCATCATCCTCCTCATCCTCAGCCTCATACCGCCCGCCTTCTCGCGCATCCTCGCCGTCGTCGGCTTCCGGGGCGATCGTGCGCGCGGCGTCAAGATGCTCTGGAAATCGGCCTCGCACGACAACGTCAACGGCGCGCTGGCCGGCATGGTCCTGCTCGGCTACTACAACGGCCTCCTGGGCGCCGTCGACATCGCGCCCGACGCGGGCGACTACGACGACGACGCCGAGGCCGTCGGCGCACCGCTGGAGAAGTGCAACCGGCTGCTGGCCGAGCTGCGCACGCGGTACCCCGACTCGCGTCTCTGGCGCGTCGAGGAGGCACGGCTGCTGGCCAACAACCGCAAGCTCGCCGAGGCCGTCCAGCTCCTCTCGACGGGGCCCGAGTCGCGGATGAAGCAGGTGACAGCCCTCAACGACTTCGAGCTCGCCACCGACGCCGCCATGATCCAGGACTGGGTCCTCATGCGCGACACCTTCCTGCTCTGCCTCGAGGTCAACGACTGGAGCCCGGCCATGTACCACTACATGGCCGGCTGCGCCTCGCTCGAGCTCTACCGCGACGCCGTCGCCGCCGGCGACGAAGAGGGCGCGCGCCGCCGCAAGGCCGAGGCCGAGGCGTCGCTGCGCAAGGGGCCCCAGGTGGCCGGCAAGAAGCGGCTCATGGCCCGCCAGCTGCCCATCGAGACCTTTGTCCAGCGGAAGGTGGTCAAGTGGGAGGGCCAGGCCAAGGCGTGGGGGGTCGACCTCGCCGACGCCATCGGCGCGAGCCCGGCGCTCGAGATGTGCTACATGTGGAACGGGCCGAAGCGGATGGGCGACGACGACCTCGCTCGCGGGGTAAAGAACCTCGCCTGGACGCGCTGCACGGCGCCGGCCGACGTCCTCGACGAGCGCATCCGCCGCGACGGCGTCGAGGTGGCCGTTTGGGCCGTCAGCATGTCGGGCATGCTGCGAGCCCAAGGGAAGCTCGACGAGGCGCGCCGGGTGATTGAGGAGCACGTCATGATCCACGACCGGTACGTTCACCACCAATCCAGCCCCCCCTCGCGCCGCACCATTTAGTGTCTCCTCCCTGCCGCCGCGCGTCTCGGGCTCGCTGACCGGCCCAGCGCCATCTTCAAGGGCGCGAACAAGGACGACTACGTGCTGCCGACGGCGACGTACGAGCTTGGCGTCATCGAGTGGGTGGCCTGCTGCCACCCGCCCGCCGACCTCGCGGCCGAGGACGTGGCCGCCTACCGCCGGGGCAAGCTCGACGAGTGCGAGGCCCAGCTCAACAAGGCCAAGGCGTGGGAGTCCTACACGCTCGACGCGCGCATCGGCATGCGCATCCAGAGCGGGCTCGAGACGGTCGCCTGGTTGCGGCGGAAGATGAGCTGGTAGCGCAGCCATGCATGCGTGCCGCCGTCGACGTATTTATTCTTGCCTCGTACATCCTGAGCGAGGGCCCGCCTCGTACGAGATAGCAGGCGATGCCAGCCCCCGAGATGTCGGCGAAGGAAGTCACGGCAGTTGCAGGTAGCCGCTCGCCGCGTTGCTCGCTCGCACCGGCAGCAACTCGATGAATAATAAGCGTTGCAGGCGACCGGGCCAGGGTGTTGATTCCATGCCGGCCGCATGGACAGCAGCTCATTCCGTCGCCTCCTCGGCCGTCGCCCCTCGACACCGCCGACGACGTGGAGCCTTGCTACGGGATACCAGAGCCGGCCGCAGAGGGCGAAGGCCCTGGACACGGACGAGGGCGGCCCAGACGAGTCGGAGGAAGCGCCGGTTGAGGGAGGAGGTGAACTGCGAGGCGGGAGGGGCGAGGTGGTGGCCGAGGAGGGGAACGATGAGGAGTAAATCCATCGTGGGGGAGCACCTTTGACGACGATGTAGCTGGGACGACCCATGGTGCGAGCACCTTTACACTCGGTACTGGACATCTACCTAATGGTAGTAATTTCTGGTAATTGCATGAATCTGTACTTGTTCCCGGGCACCTGGCTAGTAGTCGTAATTACTGGCATCTGCATTACACGTGCCTCTGTCGTCGGATGACATCATTCGCTAGGCTGCAGGTCGAGTGTCCGTCCGATGGCGGGAGAGCCAAGAGCACGATGAATCGAGAGAGACGCGAGAGAGAGAGAGAGAGAGGAACTGCGACGGGAGAGAATTCGATCCAAGGGCGGATGGAATGGATGGATGACTGATGTTGTCGACGACGACAGTGGCCAGAAGCTGTGTTTGGCTATGTCGCTGGCCAGACTGTTAGCCAAGAACAAAGGGGCGGACAAGACGGCGGCTGACGGCATGGGCAGCATCGTGACAGGAACGAGCCTCATTGTGCTTGAACTGCTTTGCTCCGTTGTCTCGATCTCCTGCCTGCGCATGCATGCCTGTCGCCGTTGGCAAGCAAACGACTTTGCAGCCGTTCCCAGCAGGGATCCCTAGGACGATTCAGCGATGTTTACAGAGCACAAGTACTTGTAAGTGAGATGGTAGTACTCCGTAGTGAGTGGGACGATTCCGTGCAGGACGTCGTGCAAGTACTGGTGCCTGCATCAGGACGATGCGGTAACAAGGCGTACGTGCACCGGCGGTCGGGCTGCAAGCACTGTAGCAGGACGATTTCAGTGCAGTGTCAGTGTACTGGTAATAGCCGTAGCACGATTCAGTACGTTGAGTAATTACGTACCTGTAGGTACTCCGTAGTACAGCGACAAGCACAAATATACTGGCAGCACTCCGTATCAGTAGGATAATTCAGCCAGGTGTCAGTGAACTGGTACCTACTACTAAACTTCGGTAAGTTGGTGCAAGGTGCCGGACTCATCTGTATAGTAATTACAGCACAGTAATTACGTGCTGTAGACGTTGGGAGTATTACAGTGTAAAGACACGCAAAACCAGGCATTAGGTCCAGTGCCAACAGCGTTGTTCAGTGGGGATGAATGCTTGCCTTGTTCTCCTTACTCCCCGCTCCGCACAGCGTTGCACCTGTACTGTAGAGTGAACGGATGCCGCTGTCCCAACTGCTTGCCAGGCACCTCACTACACTACCTAGTAATGTACAGCGGAGTACAGTACTACGGACTAGGTACCTAGGTACTGGGTAGGTAGGTTAGTAGGTACTAATACTACTAGGTCTAGTAGGTACTAACCCTAAGTACCTAGTAGGTACATAGCTTCGAATACACTCTGTGCATGCGGCACCTAGACACCCCCAAGGCGTCCATCGCTCTTCGTCATTCCTCAGTGTTCACCCAAGTAGATGGACGGCACGGCCAAGTCAGTACGGTGACGCGTACGTCTTGCTCAGAAAGTACGCGAAATGCAGGGTCCGAACATGGATTGGTCGACAAATACCAACCACATGGACGCGTCGGCGTCGCAGGCGGCTCCCCCTACAGGTAATAAGCGTGCATATGTCATTACACCGCATGCGCGGAGGGGGTATTCCGTACCGTACGTGTACATGCAAGGGCACGGGACAGCAAGTACAAGTAATACTCTGCAGAGCACGTCTGGTGTTAGGAGTCCTTCCGTCGCGTGACGAGAGCGTGACGACGGCGTAGTGCATGCACTTGTAAGTGTCCGTATGCTTGTACGTGTAACCCAGGCTGCCATCACCCGCGCCTGGAAAGAGTATTACCTACGGCGCGGCAGCTGAGGTGCAAGGAGCAAGGACACTGTGCAGCACTGAGCGGCCAGCAACCACCCTTCGTCGTGCTGTATATGGATCTGTTGGTACACGTTGCGGGAGCAGCACACTGTACACCTACAAGCAATAATAATTACAGTAATACAGCACACTTCCAGCACGGCGCTGCTGGCGCCATCCTGCCGTACCGTCGTGCTGTGGTTATTCTTGGCACGCACGGCTGGATGCTGCCGACGCGCCACGTGGCTGTCTCAAGGGCGGCGACGCATTTGTTGACTCAAATCATTCGGTCTCGACTCTGACGATGGAAAGGCTAGATGCCCATGCAAGACACGCCGGCGTGCCGTACCTCGAATCACCGATTTGCGCAGGCGCAAGAAGCAAGTGCGCAGGTGCATGCACCGATGAGGCTGGAGCTGACGTACCTGGCCGAGCTGATGAGGGAGCATCGCTAGCCGCACCGCTAGGCCTGGGAGTTGGGTATTACCAACCAACCTCTCAATGTTACGGCGGTGCTCCCAAGTTACAGGTACCTACCTACCGCTAGCCATGGCGTCTCGTCCCGACCCGGCTTTCGGTGTTTGCTGCACAGGCGCTGTGCGCGCCGCGAGCCCCCCATACCTACACCTCGGCGACGGCAAGGTCAAGGTCGCCGCAGAGGCACGGAAGCCAGCCGCACGGCGAGAGCACTCGGAGCGCTCCGGAACGGCACTGCGGCAGAGGGAATATCGGTCGAGGGTATCCACATGGCGCCTGGATCTATCGTTCGCTGCCGGCAGTTCGGCGCCCGAACGGTGGCAAGGTCGCATCATGCGTCCGCCCTGTAATACTTGCAACGTTCCGTACCGCAGCACAAATGGTCCGCAGCAGTTACTTGCATAGGTAGTTGTTGGGGGGGACTTGCACATGTACTGTACTTATTCCGTACTCCGGATTGTACAAGCACTGCGAGTGTGCATTGCGCATCTGCACAAGTACTTGTACCACCTGCAGCGTGCGAGTACATGCAGGTACCAACCAGGGTGGACGGAGTTTCCACAGAATAATGTCGGAATGTTTCCATGCACGCCTTTCTTTTGCGACTCGACTCGACCACGAAGCTGCGTCGATGGTAGGACGCATCTGTAAGTATATGTCAGTGATGCATCTCACCTTGGGTACGGAGAGAGTACTTACCTGGCACCTAATTTGGTCCACACTACAGTACTCCGTAGCTGCTAATTATACCACCAAGGTTCTTGGCTACCCAGCGCTAGCAGCGCTCCATGCAGTACCTGCATATGTACTAAGGCTAGTGCTGTCCGTAAGTACTTGCCAGCGCTAGTGCAGGTGGTCGCCGGCAGCCTTCCCTAGGTACCTCGAGGTGCAAACTCGGGTCGCCTGTGAGGGACGGCCTACCGGTAGCGCTGGGCACTACCCTGGCGCACCCAGCCCCCAGCATCGCCCTGTCCACTCTGCCACGGCAGCGCTGGCCGTGAACCGGTTGGGCATCGTTCCAAATCGTTGCGAGACGTGCCAATCTTGTCCAGTACCGGGTGCTAGGCACGGATTAGGTAGGTGGATGGGTGCGCATGCCTAGCCGTCCTCGCACTCGTTCTTTTTGTCGTACGAGCATCGACCATGTTTCGATCCGGCACGGCACTGGGCGAGCGAGCTTCAGCTGTGCCTCACCAGTCGCCCGAGCAGGGGTCAGGGTCGCCAACGAGCTCCCCTGCCGCCGCCGCCTCTGCCCAAGACCCCTTCGCTGCCGCCCTTATTTCCGTTCCGGTGCCACACCTCGTGGCGCCACGCTTCCTGTCCCAAATAATATCCTTCTGCACAGATCCAATCTTGCACGCTCGTGCCTCCACCCTGCTACACCTCCCAGCTGGCGGCGAGCAGCATGCCACCTTGGCCATCGACGACGCAGAGACGACGGCGCAGCTTCTGGGCCTGAGCCGCCACGCACGCGCACGACCTGAAGCTGGGGTGGATGCAGAAGCGGCAGCAGAAGTAGCAGAAACACCAGCAGAACCGGAAGCCGACGACGACGCCGAAGCAGAAGCAGAGACATAGACAGAGGGCAGAGGCAGAGGCCTAGGCAGAGGCAAAACCAGATCAAGATTTTCTTCCTGTTTTTACTTCAGCAGCCGGCGAGCCTTCGTTCGACGTGCGGCACGGACGGGCACGCTTGCTCATCGATCTGTCGATCCGTCCACTCGTCATCCTCATCGAACCCCCCCTCCCCCCGTCGGTCCCCATCGATTCCCCATCTGTCCATGCCGCCACGACTCTCGGGCCGCCGACCGAACCGAATCGCTGCCGAGGGGGACTGTGTCCTCTGACCCGCCGCCGCCGCCGCCGCGAGACCTGGTCGCTTGACCGAGACCGACTTGGTGGCCGGGCAGGCACTGCGGCCAAGACAAGACAGCATGGAGGCCGACGCCACGCCCCCTTTTCCCCCGCGTCACCGCCACGGCCAGCATCACCAGCATCACCAGCGCTCGCACCATCATCGCCACCAGCACCACCAGCACCACCAGCACCACCAGCACCACCAGCACCACCAGCACCACCATCACCCCCAGCACCCTCGCGAGGGCGCCCGCCGCCGACCCAGGCTGCAGCCCGCATCCGCCGGCCCCGAGCTCATATCGAGCCTCATCACCTCCCTGAGCGGCATCTCTCACCTCGACGGCCCCGCCGCCGCCTCCCTCCCCGCCTCCCCAGACGTCGTCCGCTCGGCCACCTCCTCCTGCGGCAGCTTCGGCGTCGACTACGGCGCCTACAACCGGCCTGCCCTCGACCACCATGATCCGCTCGACCCCGTCTGCCTCGACGAGCTCGCAGCCAGCGCCCCCGTCGTCCGCACAACCAAGCATCCCGCCGCCGCCTCGCTCCTGACGGCCGTCAAGAGATCTCCCCGTCTGGGCTCGAGCCGCGACGGCGCCACCGCCGGCCTGCGCTCTTTCATCATCGCCAGCGGTGCCAGCGGACCTTCGTGCTCGGCCTCCCCCATCTCCTCCGAGAATGACGACGGTCGGGCCGTCGGTAACGTCTCCATGGAACACCCCGACGACGACGACCGAGGAGCTTGTCGCCCCTTCGAGACCTGCGCGAGGAGGGTCAACGGCGCCGGAAGAGGCCTCGCCTGTGCCGCCTCTGGGGAGCGCCTCTCGGCCTCGAGCAGCATGCGCAGCGTCAACGTCCCCGCCACGCCTGTCGGAGACGCCTGCCTCGCCGAGAGGTCCATCGCGGAGGAGCCCAACGTGGGCAGCCCGAGCCCGATTCCCGACCGTGACTCGAGCCTGAGGCAGAAGAGGACCTCGCACCGCAGACGGGACGGCACCCGACGGACGAAGCGGGATGCCGATGCGACCCTTCCCGTCGTCGACGATCGGGCTGTCAGAACGCGCCACGCCTCCTCCGACCTCGATCTCGACCTTGGCGTCCGCTCCTTTCTGCTCGGTCCCGACGAGTGTGCGACGCCGCCGCCGCCAAAGAGCCCCGGGGAGCGACGGTGTGATCGTCGTGCCGTCGGGAGGGACGGATGCGATGACGACGGCGCTCCGTACCCGTCCGTCTCGAGCGGTCGCCGACGTGAGGACCCGAGCAGCAGCCGTCTGAGCCCGGTTCCGAAGGAGGCTCTCAAGATGAAGCGGAGCAGCTCCCGCCTGAAGCGCCTCTCCGCTGGCGGCCTGACACCCCTGACGCCGTCCGGCCACGAACGACCTGCCTCGGCCGACTCGGTTGACGACGCCGTCGAGTCCTACCTCTGCTCGCCGAGCCTCTCCCAGAAGATTCAACACCCCCAGACCGGCCGCGTCATCTCCTTCTCCGAGGTCGGCGACCCCAACGGATCCGCCGTCTTCTGCTGCGTCGGCATGGGCCTCACGAGATACGTCACCGCCTTCTACGACGAGCTCGCCGTGACGCTGCGCCTCCGGCTCATCACCCCGGACCGGCCCGGCGTCGGCGACAGCGAGCCGTACTCGGACGGCACCGCCACCCCTCTCAGCTGGCCAGGTAAGCAAGCAGCGCTCCGACAAAGGCGAAAGCAAGGCCGGCTAACGCGCGACAGACGACGTCTACGCCATCTGCCAGGCGCTCGGCATCACCAAGTTTTCGCTCCTCGCCCACTCGGCCGGTGCCATATACGCGCTCGCGACGGCTCTGCGCATGCCCCAGCACATCCGCGGCCGGATTCACCTCCTCGCCCCCTGGATACCGCCGTCCCAGATGAACGTTTTCGGAACGTCGGCGACGTCGCCGCCGACGAACGCCATCCCGACCTCGCAGAAGATCCTCCGCGCGCTGCCCACGCCCTTCCTCAAGGCCGCCAACTCGAGCTTCATGACGGCGACAAGCAGCTCCATCACGAGCTCGCTGCCCAAGAACCCCCGCCGCGGCAAGCGGAGGACCCTGCAGGCCAAGGACGCCCCCGCGCCGGGCCGCAACCTGACGCCCGTGCCCGACAAGGAAAAGGCCGGGACGGTGCCGAACGAGGACGGGACCGTCGCGTCGCCGAGCCCGACCGAGACCCTGGACCGCATGTCGCCGCCCCGTCCCGTCACTGGCTCCTCGGCCGACTTCGCCACCCGCGCCGACGGCACCGTCGATAGGGAGCGGCAAAAGACATACGACACCCGCCTCACCCACGCCATCTGGGAGCTCGCCACGACGGGAGCCAACCCGGCCGTCGACCTGCTCGTCTGCCTCGAGCGCCGGCACACCATCGGCTTCCGCTACGTCGACATCACCCGCCCCGTCGTCATCCACCACGGCAGCCGCGACTCGCGCGTGCCGGTCGATAACGTCAAGTGGCTGGCCAAGACGATGCGGAGGTGCGAGGTGCGACTGCTCGAGGGTGAGGGCCACGGCCTCATGGCGAGCGCCGCCGTCATGGGATCCGTCCTGACGGAGATGAGCAAGGAGTGGGAGGACTGGATGCGCGCCACGGGCGCCGACAAGAGGCAGGAAAAGGCGCGGACACGCCGAGGGACGCTCGTCGGAAGGTGAGGAGCCGACCGGGAGAACGGGTCATGATGATACCCCTGGACACCCGCCGTCTTGTCTGTTCGATACCAGCACCCAGCGCGGACCGCATGCCGCGTTTCTCCGTTCCGTCACCGCGGGGGCGAGCGTGGCGGATGGAGGACGGATCGGATACGACGTTGATTTTGCCGCCGCTCGCGCGCCAGCTTTTGTATGAATTTCTACGCATAGGACGACAACATGCTGGACTGTGCGCCCGAGTGTATAGACTTGATTCATGCAACGTACCCATCATCCATGCAGACATATTGCCTTGGTCACCCCGGGCAGGTCATGACATCACTCATGGCCCCCCTTGCGCGCAGGCACCGCGTACCCGACGCAGGCGAGCGCCGAGTGCCAGGTTGCGACGTGGCACAACCGCACTCGCTCACTCGGACGTCAGGGCGCGGGTCCAGTCAAACTTGCGCCATGACTTCTTCCAAGGCTCCAGCCGGGGGTCGGCCCGTGACCAGCGGCCCTGTTTCTTGGCGAGATGCGGCTCGGCACCGACGATGGAGGCGACGACCTCGCGGGCGAACAGGTCGCCGCGGGGCCACCGATCGGCGTTCTCGACGACGTGACCGAGCCCGCCGTCGAGGGAGAACCAGACGTGAAAGTAGGGCATCTCCTTGGCGATGCTGCGGCGGAAGGCCATGCGACCGAGGCCGTCGCGGGCGCGGGCGGCCGTGTCGATGACCTTTTTGTGCTGCGACCACTCTTCGTCGGATGAGAGAAAGGCTTCGCGGAAGAAGGCCGGCGCGGTGGCGCCCTCCTCGTACGGGATCGGGACGGCGACCATGGCGGCGTGGAGGTGACGGCGCGGCGCCGCGGCATTTTCGTAGAAGAGGACATCGCGACCCTGCTCGTGATACATGCGGGTGAGGCACTTCATGAAGTTCCGCACCTCCTCCCACTCGTCGTCGTCGCACTCGAGGAGGTTGCGCCTGTGGGCGAGCGGTACGATGACGGCGCCGCCCTCGCCGAGCTCCGGCTCGGTTGCGAGCGTGAGGAAGACGCGGGTGCCGAGGGAGACGACGGGCGCCAGCGGAGGCCGTCCCGTGTCCTCGTGGTGGCACAGCGGGCAGCTGTCGAGGACGCGGTTGAGCCGCTGGAACTCGTTGACGGCCATGTTCTTGAGGTTAGCCTCGCTCTTATGGACGCGTCGAGCGAGCTTCTCGGCGTTTTCGTCCATGTACTCGAGGTTATCGTCGTACTTGGCGTCCTTGGCGATGCGTTCGGCGAGACGCATGCCCTCGCCGCCGGCCTGGCCCTTGGTCCGGCGCTCCTCGCGCACCATGTCGTCGATCGACATGTCTGCGTTCTCCTCGACCGCGCCCCGACCGCGGCCGCGCTGCGTCGTCACCGCCTTGACCTCCGCACGGGTGCCCGCGAGCTGGCGGTTGTCCATGACGCCGAGGACGACGGCCTGGGGCGTCGGGTGCGCCGCAGCGGCGGCGGCCGCCTCGTTGTACTCCTGCTCCAGCTGGGCTGCGTTGGGCGCTTTCCGGAGCTTCGCCTTCATCATCTGGGCGCGGAGCCTGTTGAGGGCGGTCGGGTCCATGGGGGCTCTCGCCGCCGGCAGGACGGTTCCCTGCTCCGGCTCGGGGGTCGGTTCCTTGGTTCGCCGCCGTTCGCGGTAGAGGTCGCCCGTAGGCTTCTCTCGTTCCCTGTAGCCATGGCCGTACAGCTTCCTCCTCTCCAGCTCATTCTTCTCCTCGCGAGCGTCGTCAAAGTCTTGGAGGCTTCCGAACCGCTCGAGAGCGACGGCATCGACCGACCTCCCCGACTCTTCGGCCGCGGTGTAGACGGCCTTGAGCTTCGTCATGCGCCAAGAGGAGCCCTCGTCGCCGAAGAGGTAGTCGACGCTGCGCTCGGCCGGCACGGCGTCGGCATCAGCATCGAGCACGGCGTCAGGAAGGGATTGGCCATCGTTGAGCGCCTGCAGATGGCCGGAATTGAGCTCGCGTGAGTGGATCATCCGCTTGGGCGCTTCCTTGGGCGGGGGTGTTGTGTCGCGAGCGGGTCGGTGGACGTGTTCGACCTCGAGTGCTGAGGGCGCCGTCATCCAGGCGTCGCGTTCGAGATGCTGAGGCGCTTCGCTTCGATCGTCTCGGCCCGCATTCTCCTCAGGCTTGGATCGAGCGTCGTAGTCGGTTCGGGAGCGTCCCGACTGTTGATGGCGGTCGCCTTCGGTGTCGTCGCGCGAATGACGGCTTCGTTTGTGCCGGTGACCACTGTCCTCGTCAACTCTGTGCTTACGATTCCTTTCTTCATCTCTGCCTTTGTGTTCGTGTCTGTGTTCGTGTCTGTGGTGGTGGTGGTGGGATCGACTGTCGTCATGTCGGTGGCCATGACGGTGCTTGTGATGTTTTCGCCGCTCGTCGCCGTCTCGTTCTGCCCTCTCCCTCTCGGCCTTTTCTGCCGCTAGAGACTTTTCGAACTCTTCGAGCCCATCCATGGTCGATTGCTTTTGATCGGCCGGGAGTGCTGAGGTTTGTGGTGGATGAATCAGGATGTTGGAGAGTAAGTATGATGCAACTCTCAACGAGCTGCAAGCTACAATGAATGTGTAGTCAGCACTTGAGGATTTGAGCGGGGCAAAGTATTATCTGGCAGAAGTCACTCTCCTTACCAATGACGCTGGGAAGCTACTTGACTGGCGATAAAGATGTGAATTCCAATTCTGTACAAGTACAGTACAAGTAGCATGTACATGTACTGTAGATGTACAGGCATGTTCTTAGTTTTGTACTGTACTTAATTACAGTGCTTACTGTACAGTACAGTACAGTACATGTACGAAGCACTCCGCAAGTACTTCGTGCATGTGGGTGGTAGGCCTTGGTATCTACAGTACTGTAGTGTGTGGAGTACACCGACTTGTGCATGTACTTAGGCATATTCATACCTACTTAGTACTCCGTACTCCGTATTATATTACTGTTACTCTGGGTACTCCGTACCGTGCTGTAATATTATTAGGCACTCCGTTCACTGTACTACTTCGTACAGTAAGTAACCAGTTCATGAAATTGCCTGTCAGAGCAGTTGGAATTTTGGCCTTTATTTCGTACTACTTCGGTGCTGCAGCACAAGCACGCGTCCCTGCTGGTACTTCAGCTCTTGCTCAGTACGGAGTATATGTTCTTGATTAGTACTATTAGTACTTGGACACAGTACAGCACATAGCTAGTTAATACCAATCCCGGACTGTCCTCTACTACCCGTACAGTATTTGTAGGTATCAAACTATTTGTTCACTTACACGTGAGCTCCTGGCTCAGCCAACGCCTGTTTCCCTGGATCCTCCATCATTTTCCCTCTCCATGCCAACCAACGCCAAAGGTAGTCTATCCGTTCCACATGAAAACTTTTGTCCGTATCGATTTGGATAATGGACCAGGAAGAGGTAGTAGAGAGTCGGAACCCTTTTGTTGCGCCGCACACCCCCCAACGAATTTCAGGCGTTCATGGAGTGTCTCGAGCACTCGGTCGATAAAATAAGGCGCTTTCTACAGAGAAAATGCAAAGGAGCAACACCGGCAAGGCGAGAGAGCGAAAAAGTAGCAAAGACGACACGCGTGGCTGGTCCTTAATGAGGCAGCGGTGATCGAGACTCTTCACCTTCGTGTCCCCTTTCGTGTTCCCTTTCGTGTCCCATGCCGTCTCCAATTTCGCCCATGTCGTCTCCTCCTTGCTCCGGCTCTACGGGGTACAGATGACGGCGAGATACGTAGAACGGCACCGGGCGTTCCTGCCCTTGACCGTCTCCGGACGAGGCCGTATCGTTGCTCTGAAAAAGATAAACGAGCGTGTAGTCTTCCTCCTCCGATCGGCGGTAATTGGAGGGGTACTTCTTGCGAGATTCGCCACGGAAACGGCTCCCCTCACAGCCGATGGCATAGGGGTTGTTTTGACATATCGTGGCGGGCGCTATGTAGCGCTGCGAGTTGTCCGGGCACGAACATGCCCCCGGCACTTTCGGTGCCGGTCTCGACGCGGGTGTCGGCCTCCATGCGGGTGCGGGTGCCGGCCTCCATGCGGGTGCGGGTGCCGGCCTCCAGGCGGGTGCGGGTGCCGGTCTCCAGGCGGGTGCGGGTGCCGGTCTCCAGGCGGGTGCGGGTGCCGGTCTCCATGCGGGTGCCGGTCTCCGTGCTGGTGCGGGCGCCGGTCTCCATGCAGGAGCGGGTGCGGGCGCGGGCGCGGGTGCGGATGAGGATGCCGGTCGCGGATTGTTCGGAGCTGCGCCCGGTCCGTCGACGCGCAAACCTGTCCTCGGTTGGTCAGAGCCACCTTGGCGGACGCGTTTCAGGGCGACCTGTCGCATCGTCCGCACCTGACTCTCGTCAAAGTCATAGCGACGGCCCATGTTTCGGCTGCGTGGACGTGTCAGCGAACACGCGGCATGCTGGTTGGCAGGGGCAGGGGCAGGAGCAGGCGCTGGGGACGGGACGGGGACGGGAGTGATGGAGAGGTACGCACCCGATGGGAGCTGTCATCATGTTGTACGTTCCCTTTTTCGTGAGTCCGCCGCGCCAGTGTGGCTGGCCCAGCCAGTGACCGCATTCGTGGCAGCTCACGGAGACCCATTCAGTCTCCTTGAGGTATCCACGCCGGGCCAGGCCGGTGTGAGCTTCGTGGAGGTCCCGGGAGAAGAACCGGGTGACGCCGCTCCAGAGGTCGGACAGGATCCCGCTGCCGGATCCGAGACGGGCAGGGGGGTTGGCGGCCGGCTGATTATCGTCCCCTTCGTCCATGCCGGGAAGGGTGTCCATGGCGACGGTGCAGCCGTCGAGGTTGCCGAGCATGTTGGCGTCGTAGGCGTAGGGGTTGGCGTCCCAGGACAGGCCCTTGGCACCGTCTCCCTGGTTATTGGGCAGGTAGAGGAAGTTGAGGACCCTCGCGTCGCCGACGTAGAAGCCGCGCTTCAGCTCGTCGGTCCCCCATCTGTCGCCGACGTTTGTTCGGCCGCATCGCTCGTCCGTGACCCACTCGACGAGCAGGATGTCGAACCAGATTTTGGCCATGGCTAACTTTTCGTTCATGATGTCCACCTGCCTGCTGACAGACTCTTTCTAGGCAACGTTAGTCTTGCGCTCGTCGACGGGTAGGTGGATGGATCGAGTCGTACACTGGCACAACGGAATCCTTCGACGCAGCACAGGTGGGCAACGATGTAGAGCTTGACCCAGCTGTTGTCGTCCGGGATGACATCTCGCTTCACGATGACCGGCAGCTCGGCGGTGGAGTTGACGTGGTCGTAGGAAGCGGCGCTGACGAGGCTAACCGCGGTCCCCGTGGCCCAGAGGGCGGCGATGGCGAAGCGTCGGAGTGCCATTGCAAAGGCCACCAACGTTGCTCAAGGGTCTTTGGCTTCAGGGTTGGGACAGGACGGACGGAGCAGGATCGAGGGGAAGCGGTGGGGGAAGGAAGAACTTGCGGCCGGTTGGGCGTGCCGGCTATTAATATGCCCAAGAAGGCCTCTTGGACCTCGGGGAGTGCAATTGCAGTGCTACCACCATGCGAATGCCATGCGAATGCCATGCGAATGCTGGACAACCACCATGCTAACCCGATGCTAAGACTCTGCTAATACCATACTATTCCTATGCTATTCCTATGCTATTCCTTTGCTAATACTATGGTAATACTATGCTAGTACTATGCTGACACTATGCTGATACCATGCTACTGCTGTGCCGATGCCACCCCAACGCCATGGCCATGCTATGTCTGTTCGTCTCTCGGTGTTGCCAAAGGGAGGACGCATAAACGTCGACGCAGCGTGCGAAGGGCAGGTTCATGCTGCGACGCAGGCCCGACGGTGGTGTTGGCGGCGAGCAGCGTTAGCACGGTATGCAGCATCAGCCTAGTCCAGTCTTGGGACCGGCGACTCGGGATTGATTCAGCAAGCGGCCGTCGGTGTTGGATGCTCGCTCGACATCAAGGAGTTCGTTTCGGCATTGATGCACTATTAGTTCTTTTTACGCCTGCAGCGACCAGTGGAGCCAGTACCGATACAGCGCAAGAGAGTACTTGCCATCCCCCGCCGCTATCATGACCGGGCGCCGTCAACCCGACACAGGGACCTCCGGTGTGGGGTCGGCAGAGTCGTTGCGCGTTGGCAAGGCAAGGCAAGTACAAGTACGTGCTTGGTACGGAGCCCTTGCCGCAGGTACCGCAGATGTGCACGTCACTTCAAGTGCATGTACTTACTGGATGCCTTTGCAGTCTGCGCACGCACTTGGGTACCAGCGCATGTGCTTCGAGCACTACAGTCTTGGTGCTGTACACCTCTTACTTACTGTATGGGCGTTCCTGTAACTCCGTACAAGGGCAATGCTTGCGCTGATTCGTCGCCTCTTGTCATGAGGAACTGGTCCGCACTGGTGATACGAGCAGGCAGGAGTCGCACATTTGAATCTGTACGCGAGTCGGTAGCGGCACCCGACGTCGTCGCCACGAGATGTACCCAAGTACGAAGTGTTCTTAATTACTTACTCATCATGTTTGGCATACACCGTGCAGGCGCGGACTCGGTACTAGGCACGAAGTATTCATTCATAGGTACCGAACTTTGACCCCAATACCTTCAGCACCTGGGCAAATGCACCCCTACGCCCTACTGCTGCAGGTACACAATGCCACCATTTTAGTGCACTAGTTTCAAAGACTGCACTGTGAAGAGTACAGTACATGAACCTGGATAGTGGACGAAGCAGTACCTGTAGTAGTCGTGCATGTAGGTGCAAGTGCTCGTCGTTGCGACGTCGAGATCCTGTGTCACATTTCGTGTGGACGCTCGTACCGATATTCGTCCGTTCTCGATGCAGCAACATTCCATGCCGTTGATTCGAAGCAATCAACACATGTACGCGATACGGGAACTTGCCAAGCAATACTCGTGCTGGTCGAGAAGTGGACATGAGACGGTCTGTCGGGCTGGAGTACAAATCAACTGGTAGGTACAATGCAAGCACCATCGTTGGCGGGTGATGGGTGTCCATTAGGTACCTAGTACTTGGTACTCGCAAGGTGCAAGTGCCTTTGTTAGTACTCTGTACTGCACATGCGGCACCTACTCGCCGAAACGGAGCATGTACATGTAAGTACATGTAGTTGTATTAAGTACATGTACGGAGGAGTACGGAGTAAGTACGGAGTAAGTATGTCGGCCAGATTGAACGGCTGGCCGCCGTGGTAGTGCAAGTACATGGAACGGCTCAGGGGGTTCTTCAGTGCAAGCGGATCACCATGGTTCTGTGGGTCGCCGGGACTCTCTCCGTCACACCCGATGCAGGTACAAGTACCTACTGTACTTACTGTACCTAAGTACTTACTAACTCAGTACTCCGTACTCCGGACAACTTACTCCGTACAGTAATACACATTTGCTCCTTAGGTACCCCATATGCTCCATAGTTAACTCCAGGTTCTTGTACTCCGTACGAAGTACTCAGTACTTGTACTTATACTTGTACCTACTAGGTCATGCTTGTATGTTCTCAGCTAACGGTACTGGAAGCGAGGCGCACTCGCATGCTTGCTCAGGCTACCGCAGTGCTTGTCCGTACCGAATCCGCGGCTGCACTTCATTGCTGACTTACTCGTCATACTCCGTACCGCTGCTGGCGGAGTGATAACTAGCAAGCACCCGCTTCATGTGCTTGCGTGCAAGAGGCAGGCGTCAGGGGCCGTCGGACGCAAGTACTTCGTCCCGTGCCTCCGTTGCTCGCAGGTGATGAATGCCATCACCATGCCAGTCTTCACACTTCACACTGTACCGCGTGCCCATCCATGTGGATGCTGCCGAGTACGGTGTCTGCTCTATGTGCACAAAAAGTGTTCTTACTCATGCATGCTCTTACACGTACGTGCACTTGCGTCATGATGTGCATATTCCGGCCGTTCGAGTATTGTAGACACTTCATTCGAGACGGGCTCAAGTCGGCATGGTGAATGTGTCCAGCGTGCCACGGGAAGCAGCGAGGCCAAGGTGTAGCACAGCGTACACGCACATGAGTGCACGTAGGGCCATAAGTGCAGTGCCCCGGCAGCAACGAGCGCCGTACCCCACGGCTACATGTGCGCACTGTGCTGACGAAGATCTGCCCACGTGCCACGTACGTGAACGGTGGCAATCCGAGCTTGAACGTGCCGGTACGTCAACGCATCACCGTCACAGTCACCGGCTTGAACCCGACGGAGACGTGAGCCGAAATGGACGCCAGCAGGCGTGAATGCTGTCCACGGGGGAGCCGCAACGTGAGACCGAGCCGAGGAGGTGACCTGGCCAAAACAGCGAACACGACGGCAGGCGAAAGCCAAAGGCTGACCTGGCAACAGTGCATCATGCGGCTTCGCTTGACTTTGAGGAGAGCAAGGTGAACATGGCCTCTGGAATGTGAGCCTGCCCGACGGAGGCCGAGGCGGAGGCGTTGTACCGACCGCGGTGCCCGCTTGATGGCAATGGAAGCCGATGGCCGACGTGATGACCCCCTCGCAAGGGCCGTCGTGACCACGACCGTACCGACGAGCCGAGGAAAGACCATGGCCTTTGCTTGGATGCTGCCGCTGCCGACCTGCTCGGTGCGATGGTCGCGCCCCTGTTCGTGCCGGGCCTCGATTGATGCACCTGGTCATGCGCCATCAACGAAACCATATCGCAACCATCAACCGCCCATCAACCACCCATCAACCGAACTGACGGGTGGACATCCGGGCGCTCGCTCCATCGGGTACGGTTCAAGCGCGTGTTGGAGTCCACGTGCAGGCCTGCGGAGCGAGAAAAGACCATGGCGCGCGGGTGCCTCAACCGGGACAGGACGTGTGCCGGCAGCTCGAGCGTGGACGAGCCTTGGCTTCGTATCCCAACGGAGCAGCCCAACGGAGCAGCCCTTCCTCCTTCGCCCCATCTTGCTCGTATGCGCTGCGGGCCACCAGGGAAGAGACCGGACACACCACGGCGTCGGCGTGTCGCCGAACCATTTGAACCTACACGCTGATCACCGCTGGTAGACACCCCTGCCCCTAGCTTCTCGTCCGAGGTAGGCGTGGTAACAGGCCACGGACGAACCCGACAAAGCCATCGTCACCCGTTCCTTTCTGCGCCATCTCAAACATGACCGGCGCCGTAGCCACTTCAGGCTTCTCCGCTCGCGTGCGCCATCCAGGGATGCGGGAGCGTCGGCATAATGCGTCGGAAACGAAACAAACGGGGAAGCAAACAAACTTGAACCCGTCGCGGTGGAGTTCGTCAAGCACCAGAATCGGCCGTGGCGACGACGTCGTTGGCGTCGTTTGTTTGGCACCTACGTTGCCTTCCCAAACGCTTGCCTTATCCCAGACAAAGCCGCGCAGCAAAAGAGGCACCAACTGCGCTTGGTTGGCCATCCTGCCTGATGGGTCTCTTCCTCCCATCGAGCTCTGGCGTCAGCTACGGCCCAAACCTTCCAATTCGAGACGGAGAAACGGCGAAACGGTGGCATCGGTTGGCAGCGAGCGGGGGAAACAGGGGCCGGGCGCAACACGAGGGCCAGCCCAGCGGCAGCGTGGCATGAAACCTTCTCCCCCAGAGCGTGCGAATAGGTCGTGGCGCGGACAAGCCGTCGGCGGGGTTCGACTGCGTCGAAGGGACCGGCTGGTGACAGTCTAGGCCAAGTGTCCTGGAATGAGAGTCAAAAAGCTTTGGCGGCGTTAACCTATCGTACCACCCACTCAACCTCCGACTCGCCCTCCAACCCGGCGCCTTCGCCGCCTGTCGAATTCCCCGCCCTACCAAGCTCGCTCCGTTGTTGGCATTTGTTTGCCGCGGCGGTCTCGCCTGCTTCCAGAATCGCCCTCCGTGGGGTACGGCAGCGGGCAATTCTCGCAACGGTTGGTCAGTCCATGCAGTTGCCAATCACCCTGCTTCCTCCCATCCATGCATCATACGCCGTCGCTCCGTCGAGAGTACCCCATGGTTCGCCGAATGCAGCAGTCGCGTTGACGTCTTGGCGGATGCTGAACCGAGCAGGGTCATCATGTTCTTCATCTGGCGCCCTGTGCATCCCTTCACTCGATTCGAACATGTGCTCGGCATCTCCTCGACGCACCACGTACCCGGGTATGCGAATCCGTGTCTGGCGGCACGAGGCAAACAAGGCAAGCCAGGGCAACAGTAGAAGCAGGTGTCGAAACAATCTTCGTCCCGAGCGGACAGAACCGTACCTGCAGCCAGGAGCCCCTGGGCCTGGGGAGCCGACCAGACGCCACGAGCACGACCCACCCGCCTAGAGAATGGCCGGGAAGTCCGGTTACACATCTAGGGTCTCCATCCAACTAACAAGCCCTATGGGCTGCAGAGTGGGCGTAGGCTGGGCGCAGGTAGGGGGGGAAACTACTGTTGAAACTCAGGAACGCCCACTGACGGGCGGAGGATGGCTGTGTGAAGACGGCAGGTTTCAGAACGGGAAGATGTCAAGCCATCCGTTAGCCAGATCCCCAAGTTTTTGGTCGAGAATTATCTATATAAGTCTCGAATGCATCCGACATTTGGCAATCGAAATCATCATCACACTCACACACACACACACTCACTCACTAGCACTCACTCACTTACACTCGCTCACTTACACTCGTTTACACAACCACAACAGCAACAGCAGAATCATTCTTTCTCATCGTCTTCATTTTGCCATCTATCTGCTCCAACAGCCATCCAACCCAAACGTATCTTCCATCACAATGAAGTTCACAACCGCCGTCGCCTTCGCTTCCGTCGCCTCCGCCGGCGTCATCGACAAGCGCTCCGTCGCCTCGGACGCCCTGACTGCCGTCCAAGCCAAGCTGTCGGCCCTCAACCAGCAAGTCAAATCCTTCAACGGCAATACCGCCCAGCTCCAAGCTGCCACCAACGACCTCTTGACCACCATGGAGAAGGCCGCGGCTGACGTCAAGAAGGGTGGGGCCTTGGGTCTCATGGACGCCATGGGCCTTCAAACAGTCACAACGAGCCTTCAGACGGTTGGCACCGAGCTGCAGTCCTCGATGAAGGCCCAGAAGCCGGCTTTCCAGAAGGCTGGTGCTTGCGCCAGCATCCGCCAGTCGCTCGTCAAGCTCAGCACCGACTCCCAGGCTCTCACCGATGCCGTCATCAGCCAGGTGGACGGGTCACTCAAGGCGATCGCCCAGAAGAGCTCTGCTGGTCTCTCCGACACCCTGAAAGCATCCAATGCAGAGTTTGCCCCAGACAAGTGCGTCGATGCGAAGACGGCCGCCTCGGGTCCCAATTCGGGTGCTGCTTCGGGTCCCGCTTCGGGTCCCGCTTCGGGTCCCGCTTCGGGTCCCGCTTCGGGTGCCTCGTCGGGTGCCAACTCAGGCACTGCCTCTACTGGCTCGGCCGTCGCTTTGAGCGACGCTGAAGATGCAGCTTTGGATGCCGACGACGAGATTTCCTCCAATTCTATCACGGGCGGTGCTACCGCCAAGGCCGGTACTACTACCGGTGGCTCTTCCCAGTCCACCTCCGGCGGCATGTCGTCTTCATCTTCCATGACTAGTGGCTCTACTGGCGGCTCTTCCAGCACTCTTAGCGGTAACGGTGTTGGCACTGACACGCCACCCCCCGCACCCGCCGTCACACCTCCGGCCCCTGCCTCTTCTGGAGGCGGCAACTTCCTCACCACCCTCCTCGGACTTTTCACCTCTTTATTCTAAGTTTTTTTTTTACCTCTTTGCTTCTAATATCAGTAAACCAATTGAGGCATGGGTTTTTTTTTCTTTTTTCTTTTCTCTTCTCATTTGGAGTTGGGGGTTGTACTTTGACCAGGTTTTTGGCAAGCACCTCATTACATTCATTGATAGGCAGCGAGTGTATCTAGACATGTATAGTTTTTCTTTCAGCAATGCACACGATTTCAATTCAGTCAATTCGTTTAAGACCTCTTTGCTAGGTGACTGTCGTGCTTTCGCTGATTAGAACGTCCCGAGCGGCCGTCTCTGGAGTCGAATAGCCACTTGCTTATCCCATCGACGTGCTCAAACCAATTGACCGTTCATGCGCAGGAAACCGTCGATTGCATCAAGCAGAACCGCAAGAGAGGGGTCGTATCCCACGTCAACGCGGAGACGATAGGTATCTGCACCGCATCGTCCTTGTCGGCGATGTGACATCGGGATGGAGGAGATGGTTGAGCGATACAGATTGACCATGGGTATCACTTGTGCTGGCAGTCATGAAGAGAAGTACGCAATTGGTCTTTGCATTGCTCCTAACCGTGGCCTTCTCCTGCCACAGCTCTCTCCACCACGCCGTTGCCGTTGCCGACACAAATGCAAAGCACAATACTGTTGATCAGTCGGATGCATCAGTTGGTGGTGGGTGCTCAGCACATGTTACTCCCTTGCTCGGAGCATCCGTACTTGGGCCGTGCCATTTTCGTGCAAATACTTGCGTGTACACCTACAATACTAGTAATTCCTTGTACACCTACTTACGTGTTCGTACTGTTCGTCAGTCTTTCGGTGATGGTGGGTACCGACGCTAGCATCGTGCTGCCGGCGTAACCGGCCGTCATCATCCTAGTGGGGCCGTTTCGAGATAAATGCCAAGTACCCACTACGGAGCACACTGGACTCCGTGCCGTGGTGGAAGTACAGCTACTTAAGTACGCAGTACTTGTACTCCGTATTGTACTTGCCACGAAGTTCTCCGTACTCCGTACCGTGATGACGCGTTTTCCGTACGGTGCCGTACAAGTAATGCACAACTAAGTAAGTACTAGGTACATGTGGGTGAACCAGTAAGTACTCCTGATCAGCACGATACTTACAGGTTACAGCAAGTGCTACTCCGTACCCAGCACCAAGTCCCTCGTACTATACAAGTGCTCTCCGCACTGTACGGAGTATACTTCCATGTGCGACAAGTACATGTACATGTACTCCCGTACTACATACTCGGGCACAACTACCTACTGTACATGCACATGTCCGGTACGGAGTATTACTCCGTAGGTACTCCGTATCTCTAGCCTTGTCGAGAACCGACACCGACGGCCAATCATCGTCATGCCTTGCCCAGGCTATGGAGTGGGTGCTCGTACCACCATCGTGATTCCATCGAATCGTCTGCGCTAGTCTCGCATTATCTGAACTTATTGAAATAGTATTCATATTTTATGCCCACTGCGGCGCTCTACTGGAAATACATCGCGTACGTGCGCTCAAGTACGCCGCTGTTCGCAGAGTCAACTGGCTCATCCTCGTGCGAGCAAGACAGGGACGGACCCACACGGATGGATGCCTTTTGGCTCCCATTCTTGCTGCTCGCCGAGCCATCGCACTGCACCACCCTGTTGCACGACGTTGCACCACATGTGTATACATGTATGTACGGCCGTATGCTTCGGCAGACGAAGAGAAAAAGAATAAAATGTGACATGATGAGAAAAAACTATGTAGAAGAAACAGAAAAAAAAGGGAAGACTGGGAGTGACAGTGAGGGTGCGCGAGAGTGCGAGGGACAAGAGAGCCAAGCCGGGACGAGGGGACGAGGGGGAAGCGGCCGAGGCGACCGTCTCCATCCTCGTCCTCGTCCTCGTCCTCGTCCTTTTCCGCTCCCGTGGCCTTGCCTCATCTTGGTGACGTTCATGGCATCGTGGTGCGGCCCGAGCCGACGTGACGCCAACGTGGCGTGGTGCGCATGCATGTCGTCCGTCCTCTTCGCCGGGCTCCCCTAGTCGCCTTGCTTGAACCTCCGGAGCGGGTGCGCCTCCGTTGTGAGCACCCAGTCGTCGAGGTTGATCAGCTCGGGCTCCGAGAAGATGAGGTAAAAGTACTTGAGCGTCTCGCCAAGCCAGTAGCTCTCCATGACGTCGATCTTGTCGGCCGCCTCGCCCTCATGGTGGTTGGCGTTGACGTTGGTCACGGCGCTGTGGCCCCGGCTCGTGCTCGTGAGGGCGTCGATCGACTCCCACATTTTCCATGCAATGTCCTGCCACTTCTTGTCGCCCGTGACGCGGTACATGACGAAGACGCTCTCGATGGCCTCGGGCCGCAGCACGTACCGGCCGTCGTTGATCTTGGAGATGCCCTTGGGCAGCTTGAACTGCTGCGCGAGCTCCGAGCCGGGCTTTCCCTCGGCCCGGTCGGCGTTGGCGGCGGCGACGGCGTCGTGCCACGTCGACTCCGACCACGGGCAGTTGTTTCGGTCCGCGCAGCGCGTGAGCTCGAGCACCTCGGGCATGACGCCCGACGGCAGGGCCGAGTAGGCCCAGACGCAGCCCTTGGTGATCTTCTCGGCGAGGGCGAGGTGGGACTCCTCCTTGAGGAGCTTGCTGCCGAGGGCGAGGACGCCGCCGAGGAAGCAGGTGAGGTGGCCCGAGCTCGGGACGAGGATGACCGAGGTGCCGTCGCTGTTGCGGTTCGCGTGCAGGACGCCCGAGAAGAGGATGTCGTCGTTTTCGGGCGTCATGGGCCGGAAGAAGAGGTACTCGTTCGAGGCCTTCATGCTCTCGAGGTACATCTCGACCCACTTGCCCGAGTCCTGGCCGAGGAGGGCGGCCGTCTTCAGCGGGCACTCGTAGGCGCTGTCCGACATGCCGCCGAGGGTGTAAAAGGAGCCCGAGTCGAAGTCCTCGTCGGCCGGGTTGATAAAGGCCGGCCAGAGGCCCGGCACCTTGGTGTACATCTGGGCCCGGTGGAGCAGCTGGGCGATGTTGTCGACGGCGTCGTGGTACTTGGGGTCGCCCGTGAGCAGGCTGAGCCGCGTGAACTCGAGGCTCAACGAGCCGATCTCGGCGAGCAGCGCCACCTGCGCCGCCGACTGGGACTGCTTCTGGGCCGCCTCCTTGAGCTCCCAGCGGAGCGAGGGCAGGTGGTTGGGCGTGTCGAAGGACATGTAGAGCATGTCGCCGACGTCGCGTGCCTTGAGGAGCATGCGCCGGTCGCCGCTGAGGTCGTGGGCGGCGAGGAGGCCGCCGAGGTAGCGGATCGTCGTCTCGAAGACGGAGATGCCGGGCGTGTTGGAGAAGGCGAACGAGATGTTCTTGTGGACGGCGGCGATGGCCTCTTCGAACTCAGGCTTCATGTCCATGATCCAGAGTGTGTCGAGCGCGTCGACGAGCGTCGCGCCCCAGCCGTTGAGCGAGTTTTTGGGCTGACCTGACACGGGCCCGACCTCGTCCCTCATCCAGGCGTGCTTGCGGTACGAGGTCCAGGCCTTGCTGAAGGCATCCTTGATGACGCCGCGCCGGCTCAGCCGGAGCTGCTTGTCCTGGTCCGACTCGGGCTCGAACTTGGCCTGCACGGGCGGCAGCGTCTTGGCCGTGCCCGTCGGCAGAGGCCGGAAGCTCGTGACGGGGAACTGGGGCTCGAGGTTGCGCCAGAAGAAGTCATCCTTGGGGAAGCTGCCCGAGTCGAGCTGGAGCTGGTCGAGCAGGCTCGACGGCAGCAGGCTGCTCGTGCCGTAGTTGCGCCAGAGGGAGATGAAGACGAAGAGGAGGATGCCGGTGAGGATGTATCTTCGAATGGCCCACATGATGACGGGCGGGCGGCCGGACGAGCCGACGGATTCGACGGGGGGGGGGGATGAAAGCCGCGAGAAGGAAAGGGAGGGAGGGCGCGTTCGCGTTCGGTGGCGAGTGGCAGTCGAGTCAAGGTCGCACGCGGGATCGACATCCTTCGCTCGCGAGACGAGTCTCCGTTCTATATAGTACCCAGAACCGCGACGAGCGTCCGATTGTTGGCCCGAGAAAGGGACACATGGTGGAGCGGACGCGGTCAAGCCACGAACGACAGGTCAACTCTTCAGACGACGTTTGCAACGGCCGAGCAGCGAGCTCGACACTTTGGCAGTGAACGGTGGGATGGGCCATATGGGCATTCGTGGTTGGCGGGCTCCTCCCTGTCCGCCCGGTAGTGCGGTTCCTGCGAATCGTGCTGTCGTGTGGGGGCGGTTGTTCAGGCGTGCGGTCGTGCCGCCGTAGCGTAGGTCGAGGACGCAAGCCATCGCTGGGCGCTGGCCCGTTCCGGACGACAGCGCGGTAGCGACACCGATGGTTGGCCTTGATAATTTACATCATCAACTACAGGTAGATAGCGGCCTACCCTTTTGCCATTTGCGGATGGATGGCGCAACAGATAATTTGACAGTTCCAGCGCCACGCGCGCGCTATGGGTGTGTTGATGGGGGCGTCGATGGAGGCGTCGATCGGCGGGATGGACGAGGGGGGGCCACCATGGGGCCATCTTGGGGAAACGACGTAGGCGTGCGAGGATGGGTGTCACCCCCCACCACTCGCGGCAAGTATGAAGTTGTCGACCGAAATCTGAACAGCCGGTAGTCGAATGTGGCGAACGGCATATGTGTCCACTATCGACGACGACGACCCCGGGAGGGTTGCTAGTTGTCAATGAATGATGGGGAACAAGCAGGCTGCTGTGTCGAGGTCGATGCAAGCTTGGTTTTCTTCAAGTGTGGATGGATGAATTGGGTGGATGGATGGATGGATTCGTCGTTGGAAAGCGGAGGTTGAGTGAGGGGAACAGCATCGTTGGCCAAGTCCTCGTCATGATGGGTGGAGGACGGAGTTGATAATAGTCCGTACTGTGTGAGCGAGTGCCCCAAGACTCTACATGGACTGTATTGCTGCACTCACTGTATTAGTTGTAGGCGCAGCAATTTGGTGTGCTCCATAACACAGTGCACAGTGCTTCGAACAGAAGCTATCTGTTGTATTACGTAATTATTCTCTGTCTGGACACATCATCCGGACGACTCACCCTCGTTTCTCCTCGTAACTGACTGCCTGCTTGCTGCCAGCTTGCCCGCCATTACTTACATTCATCATTTGGTCATGAACCTAGGCTCGCTCGGCGTCGACACTCACCTAGGCCTTGAGGACACATCGTGCTACTCAGTACAGCCGCCGACAATACCGCTGCTTCCACCACAAATCGATGGCTGGCATGTGCACCTCCCGACGCCACCATCCATGACGGCGGCGAGCTTATCTTTTAGCTCGCCTGTCGCCCCAGTCTAGCAGCTGCTGTGGGACCTCGGCGAAGCCACGTAGATCCGTCTGCTGTGATGCTGCTCCTGTCGTTGAGCAGGTCTCATGTCCAATCGGCCGACGATGGCCGAGCATCAGTTCATCCGGATACTCGTTCATGCATTCCTTGGTCCACTCGCAAGCCATTACAAGCAATACTGAAGCCGACTCTTTCCTTGATGGGAAAACTTGCAGATCGGCTCGGCGCGCTGGTCGTGTGTCGTGACGAATGCGATCCTCCCGTCACCCTCCTATACGGACCAAATCGAGTCGAGATGTGTGTGCGACATGTACATGGTAGAATACGCATCTCCATGAATTATACACCGTCGACGGATTTCACGGTAAACCGCGAACGATGGCAGGCGAAACGTAGAGCACGAGGCGTGTGCTCGTCGTTAGAGCGTGGCAAATGCAAGTGTTGCACAAGTACAGAGTACGGCCAGTACTTGTGCTACCCAGCTATGTATGCATATCCAGAGTGCTCATGAGTACGGAGTATTAGTGGAATAAATGAATCTCGGATGCGCCGTCCTGACAGCCTGTCACGGAGCTGACACCGGCGCAAGCCGATCGGACGTCCGGACGTACGCCGTTGATGCCCGTCCCCTATCACCCTGCTCTGCCCGTCGCACACCAGCTCGGTCCCATAATATAAGGACCCCTGTCCCTATGCTACCAAGCATGGAGGGTGGGGATGGATCGATGAATACGATGACTTACAGAACGTACACTGTAGTGGTACTAGCGCTACACATTATGGTCTGGCAAGTAACTTGCTGTATTATTCAAGTAGTTTATTACTCCGTAATTACGGAGTACTTCGTACATGGAACACCAAGGCCCCCGGAGCTGCCTCACAGGCCCACTGCGCCCAATGCGCCGACAATGACTATATAACTCCACGTCCTTCGGAGGTATACATGTACATGAGCTCTTTCTGCTCTCCACTCGGCATCGGCCACGGGGTCATGTCAATATCGTGCCATGTCATGCCTTGCCATCCCTTGTATTGTCCTGTCTTGCCATGTTCCCTTGAATCGAGAAGCACCTTTTGCCAGGATGATACAGTGTCGACCCAAGCACATGAAGATGGCGTAGGCCGCCGATCGGGAATCAAGCCTCCAGTCGAACGTTTGGACATGCACTGGACATCGGTCCCAAACACCCCTGAGCGTGAGCAGCCGTCCTACAGGACGATGCCACTGCGTTCCTCCCCTTCACCACAAATGTGCAGCAGCCAACTGTCCACTGGAGCATCGCCTTCGACGTCCAATCCAAATGTCGTCACTCCGCTGCTCGACGGCACTTGTCTAGAAAGAAAGTTGATTTGCCTTGATTCTTCCACAATCCTCCATACCGCCTGCTCTCGACTTGTGCCCGTATTCGTGCCTACATACCTTTTTCATTTTGGTAATATCGTATAGGCTAGGCTGTCATGGGACCTCTGCCAGTGTCGTCCCAATCGGCGTAACTAACGGAAAGGTTGGTGGGATCCTGCCCGAAGCCGAAGGACAATAACAAGCGGACAAAGTGCGAACGGGGTTCCATGCGATTTGTTTCCCGATGGTTCCAGAAACAGCATTTAATATCGTCGCATTGTCTCTAACTGGTCAGGGGGGCATCGGCGAAATGTACCACGAGGCCGACAAGGAGTTGTCTCTACTTCTACCTCCGTCCCGCCTGCGAGCGGCGAGCTCCGGTTCGGTGATTTCCACGACTAGCTGGGGGGTGGGGATCTCGGTAGGTAACGTTGATAACAAGTCAATTGATTCAAACTTATCCTCTCTCGATTCAAGCACTAGCCGAGATGCCGGTCACGATTAACTCAAGGATACAGTTGTTCAGGAGTTGAAATATTGAATATGTCACCTTGTAATCTGTCCCATCGACTCTCCAGTGTATGTATGCCTTGCTCGTGCGTCCGAGAAGGACCTTGTCCATGTCATGGCACCCAATCAGCCGAGTTACGCCGATGTGGTGCTGGAACAGACGGGCAGAGACAATACGATTCATCGCGTGCGGAGCCGAGAGGTCCCAGATCGCCAACGGTTCTCTACAATGAATTACCGTACACTCGCAAGAAGAAATGCACGTCGACATCCACCAGGAATGTGTAATGGCACCAGACATCAATGATTGGAAAACATGCATGAAAATATTCTCAACAGTTTCGCCTTTCGCAAGGTCCGAAACCCTGCACGACATGCTCGCGGACGGGACCGTGGGTCGGCATGTTGACTGTTCCAGATTTGCAAAACTGGACGCGAAGTCAGTCTCCCGAACCATATTTCTATACTCTTCTCATATTATTCGCTCCGTTGCTCTTTGCCTCTGCCATTTTCAGCCTATACTAGGCAAGGAGCAAGCCTTGAATGTTCTTGGAACAATATGGACCATCCAAATAAATGATGTACACACATAATAGCATTCTACACGCGGTCCCTATCTCCGATGTAAAATAATGAGCTCTTATTTTCTTAGCTTTGCTTCACCAGACCTTTGACCACTTCTGACAAGTCTTCTGGTAGGACTTCTGACAGCAGGACCGGCCATTCTAAACGCCAATGATGCCGCCTGAGTCACAGAAAAGTATTACCCCTGCACCCCGATTAACCTTCTTTTCTCGACAAGGGCATGCGACACGGTACACCGTGTGGGTAATATATGCCGACTAGCATGGGCTGTACTCGCTCTCGGCCACCCTGTCGATGCTTGAATGTTCTTGGTCGCAACGCTTGTTTGACCGCATTAATGACCAATTTCGCATTAAAAGTGTTTACTCAATCCAAGCAGGCACTGGATTGTATATTCCCCGAGACGAACTTCACACGCTCCTCGTGGATCTTGCAACAGCTGCATTGGCAACACTACCCCAACCGTCAGTCTTTCCAACGATACGTTAACGACCGAGCACGAGCCGGAATTGAAAGGAGAAATGGTAGTACTCGTGACTACCGCATTGTTCATCTCGGCCCTCTTCCGAACTCGTCATAATTGTTCCGGGGGCTTGTCAACGATGGGCAGGACCATTTATGCGCCCACCAAAAAACATTCTATCCACCTCATTGTTGCGGCATTACAGTCTCAATGGTACAACGAAACTGCCTCATGGGCGATGTTATTTCTTCTAGGATATGGACGTGTGCGTCGCGCAGCCGCAAAGTTTATCATGTACGCTCGCGTCCAAGCTCCGCTCTCGCGTTTGATCAGTGAGACACAGATTATTGTCCTTGACTGTACCGACTTAGCAGCCAGGTTTCCGCGGCGGGCACCATACTTGTACCCGCTCCAGCAATACATGAACGCATGTATGCTGACCTTGGCATTATTGCTCTGATGAGGCGGGCTTGGTACGGAGAAGCAACAGCGTCCACGAAGACCCTAGTTCAAGAGGCAAGTATTAGTTGGTGTCAGAATGCATTATAACTTGTCGGTGGTCCCACTTATGAGATGAACAGGGGAACGGAATGAGTGTTGTATATAGTAGAGAACAACCAGGCGTGACGGCTTCATCCAAGCCCCCATCCCATCTTGGCAAATAGTCTGTGGCAAAGGATATCAAACCCATGGCCTTGTCCCCAAGCAACCATCCTTGGACCATACAGAAAATTTGGCGAATTTGGCCATGAGCATGAACGGCACCTCTCAATAGTGATTACGCGACCGGATTGTTCTCAGGGACAGATCCAGAACATTGCTCGCTCTCAAGAGAATCTCATGCGAGCATATGATGTTTACCACGGATACTCTTCATGGCCTGGAGGGTTCCCTTGCAAACGATTTCATGAGTTGAAGGATTTCAGCCCTTCCATCGGTGCCACTAGAATGAATTGTCAACTTGGCTCGGCCAAACAATTGGATATTAAGGCCGACTTTCTCGCTTGGTTTGATCACGAGCCTTAACCACGTTCAGAGTACTGCATTCGTTTTATTGAAGAGCTATGGATTCCCTCAAAATGGTTGGAAAATCATTCCCTGCGCTGCTGAGCGCCCTCATGTGTCTGCAACAGGGAGTCACCAACGCTGCTGGTGTACCTGCTGACCCAACGACCACCAGCGGTCTAATCGTCCGCTGCAACAATGTCGTGGACGCCATGGCCAATGGGGTCGGACACCCGCTAAGACATGAACAAGAAGCAACAAGTCTGTCTTGTCATATTCTTGAGTGTTCATATACCGAAGCTAATACAACTATCAAGTTGACATCAATGCACCCGCCGTCAGAGAGGGGAGAGTCTTGCGAAGACAGGACCAGCCCAAATCTATCAAACTTGTCCTGGATAAGATGGAAGCCCTGACAAACTTGCTGACGAGCACTCCTGTGCGGGCCGACTGCATCTTCGTCACTGTTTCTCATCTCCTTGGTACGACGCCCGAAGAGGTTTCACGTCGCAGCGGCGTCGAGATTCCCGCCCCGGGGCAGGGTGGTTCCGGCCACATCTTTGAGGTTCTTGCGAGAAACGGCATTGCCTGGCGTTTGTGGAGAGTCCGTGGTGATGAAACGAGTGGACGACGGCCAGGTCCTGATCGAAATCAGTTGACACACCAGGGTCGACCGGAGTATCTAGCTTTCCCACCTGGCATGCCACGTATTGTGGGAGTGGCCTACTGGCCCAGGGGGACCGGCACCCGCCCCGACACAAGGAGGGTTCCTGGACATGTTGTCATTTGCAGGTCCGTTGTATTTCAGCACTCCCTTACTTTCTCCCTCCCTCGTCATAGGCTGATGCAAGAAACACGCAGGAACCCCGGAACGCCATACCGACGCTACATCGACTACCAGGCGGATCCTAATGGCCTAGATATCACCCATACAATGGATCACGTGCAGATCTTTGGCTACTTTGCCGTTGACCTGGATGCCTCCCATGGGGACCTCGTCACGGCTCAGAGGCCGGCCATAGAGAGGATGGAGGTCGAAGAGCAGCGAGCCCACCCCGAGTCTGAAGACGGGCAACAGATAATAGAGAGTCCAGGACCATTACATCAGGGACTTGATGCGGAGCCGATGGAAGTGGACGAAGAAAATCTTGACCTATGGGGAAGCGGGCAGTTCGGGGTGGCCAGCTGCGCTGCGGTCCTTGCAACTCTCGTGGCACACCATAAGCATGAGAAAAGATCGCTTGTGAACTCCTTACGGGGGTCTCGTCAGGGTACGTATCCCTCCGTTCCCCCTTCGTTTTGTCTTTCGGAATAGCACTGCTCAGGCTCAACTCTCGGTCGATGCGGCAGCATTCAAGGGTCGTGATTGTGATAGGGCGCGAGAAATAGCCATGCGGACGCCCCGACCACCCATGCTGGCTGGGATAGAGGATTGCCGATACTTTAGGAAGCTCAGCATCCACTTGCACATCGGCAATGGAATCAGCGGTGGAAGCGACGACGAGATTGTCATGGACATTGGCAAGCAAACCCTTCTTCTCGCCACCTCCCCAGATCGAGGGTTCGAAAACGTGAAATCCGTGAATATTAAAAAGGCCTTTGGGGTTCGCAATGTTCGTGTTTCTGATGTGAAACACTTTACGCTGTACTCTAGGTCTCATGCCGGATCAAACCCAGACTATTGGGAGCTTGGCGGTAAGGCGACTCTTGTTCAATCTCAAATCTTGCAGCGGAAGAACATGATGAAAATCAAGGTTGACAGATCGATACTGACCGACTCGTCTATTCAGGTGTTTCGTTCAAAGGAATATGCTCCGGCTCGGGTAGAGTTGCCGTGATTGACAAATGGTCATCCCTCTACGAGTGGCTCGACCGTGACATGCAGGCCACAGGAGGAAAGACGCCAACGAAGCTGAAAAAGTCTATTGCTCCGCACGACTGGCAATGGGAAACCGAAGACTCGAAGACAAAAACGCTCGCAGTGCAGCCACCGGGAGAGCCGTGGGCATGCACGCGTTTCAAGTCTCTCGAAGTTCGGCTCGAGCTGGGCAGCAACATTGCGGGTTCGGGAACGTACGACAACATCGTCATCGATGTCGGAAAGTCGACTACATCGCTGACCGAGGCCCCATCCGGGGGCGCCAATGAGAGGCGAATGATCGACTTGAAGAAAGCATTCGGGTCGCGTGCCCCTGAGGTGAGCGATATCACCAAGTTTACACTTCGATCGGTCGAGGGATGGGAGCATCCGGATGCCGACCCGTGGGAGGTGAAGAGTATGCCATCCCCATCGAGTTGCTGGTACGCATATCTATTGACAGCATCTCCACTTACCAGGCATTACATTTACCGGGCACTGCTCTGGGTCATCGAGAAAGGCAGTGCTTAACAAGTACGCGAACATCTACAAGTGGGTGAACCGTCCCGAGACCTATGAGCGGGACCTGCACATCGGCGACTGGAAATGGGCTTGAGACGATCGATTTTGACTCACAGTGACTCGATTGGCTTTGGTGACCATATGGGAGCAACGAGAGTGATGGGGGGGGAGTCGCCGTTCAAGGGATTCATTTCGGTTGACAGCACTGTTTATACTCGAAAGGCTTACTTCATTACCGGACAACTATCCGCTAGAGCCACACCCCTGGGACAGAATCCCAGCATAAGCAGTTTTGATTGATTCCATTTTCATTGCATCTTGCTTACCTTGGACGCAAAAACGCACAACCATTCATCGTACCGAGTAGGGGAAGCCTGTCCAGTCTTCCCCTGAGGAGTGACGACCACCCTGGACCACAACCTCTTTCTTCTCACCGACCCTACTCTTTCCCCAACTGAAAGACCGACTTGACAGCGGCGTGGTCTGTTGTCCATTCGTTGTGTCGATGGTTTGGCTGTGGCGCAGGCTTCCCCACGACGAGGACCTGCGAGTCGACAACGGTCAAGCCCTTGTGGTAGATGAAGTCGATACGATCGAGCGGCTCCCGACGACCTGCGTTATCGAGGTAAACAGGCGACCAGGTGTTACCCGGCACCCTTGCCGGGTCCGGGTGGATCTCACGGAACGAGTCGACGAGACCAAGCTTGAAGGGCTCAATAGAAGTCGGCCAGGGAGTCAAGCCTACGCCGCAGTGCTGGCCTCGCGTGTCGTCGGTCCAGTCAAGATGGGAGGGCGCGTTGAAGTCGCCAAGGAGGATGATGGGAACGCGGCTCGTGTTGGACAGCTGGGTCTTCATCCGACCAAGGACATCGCGTATCTGGGGCGTCCGACCGGACTCGGTTTCGCGTCGGAGCACACGCTCCCAGCTCATCTTGTCAAAGCAAAAATCGTATGGTCCGTACGGCGTGTAGCCGAGATGGACGTTCCACACAATCACCTGCCGGTTTTCGCCGTCGAGGGAGATGCGGACGGCGCCGGCCACCCACATGTCAGGATATACTTGGACGATGGGATAGCGACTGATGATGCCGACGTCATTGCCCTGGTAGACATCCCAGCCAAGGGCCTGAGCGAGACGGATGGCGTGGCCACCGGTGCTCTCCTGAAAGCCGACAACGTCGACACCGGTGGAGACGATGAACTGGACCTGCTTACGGTGGTAGTCACTGACCTGCGTGCCTCCGTGCCAGAGGTTAAAGGAGAGAGCCCCAAGGCGGTCGACGAGAGGCGTCCCATACTTGCGCACGGGGATGGTTGCCTCGAGGGACGCCTGAGAGCCGTCGGTGGCTGTCGCCCGGACCGTCACGCGGGAGGTGCCGGCAGCGTCAGGAATGCCGGACAAGGTGCCGTCGGCCGAAACGCGGACCCAAGCGGGGCCTGACACCTTGGAGAAGCTCGTCTTGGCGTCGGGCGGGTTCGCCAGCAGGCCGGAGATGCTCGCCCGAAAGCCGTCGCCGACACGGCCGTTGCGGGTGGTAAACTGATCAACGGTAAAGGCGAGGGCCCCCTTACCGGCGACGACAAAGGACACCGGACGGGCGAGCCACCTGTAGCCGTCCTCGGCAAGGAAATAGGCCTTGTAGGACCCCGGCTGCAGCTTGGCAGCCGGGATGTGGACGCCGCCCTCGGTCGCGGGCGCGTACTCCCACGTTATCGATGGCGAAACGAACTTTTCCTTCTCGGGCCCGCCGGAGTATATGTTGTAGATGCCGATCCAGTTCTTCGCGTGCGCCTGCGGCGTAACGTAGTCAAAGGTGAAGAGGCTCTTGCCGCTGGCCAAGGCGATCGATCCAGTCGTTGCAGGGGCCGCGAAGGCGCTGGCGAGGAGGCCGAGGCCGGCCGCAGCCGTCGAGAGCAGGTAGGCCATGGGCATATTCAACGGGGCCGTCTCCGTCTGGGAGCCACAGGGCGTTCTCGTCCAAAGAAATAGGCGAGCTACTTGTTATGTTTGCCCCTGTTCGTGCACGCGTTCGTGTTTGCAGGAGACGGCCGCATCCCCTTGGTCGACTCTTATAGGCACTCGCGCGACAGCGCAGTGCGACGCAATGCGATCCGTCGCCGTCTACATCTCCCGACGACACCCTGCCGTCGTCCACGGTCACGCACGACGAGGGGGTTTCCCGCGACCAGGCCACGCCGAGGTGCCGCATTCGCCCGTTCCACGCACGCCTCCCTCGACCAGCAGCAGCCAACAACAGCAGGTGCTCCAAGTACTGGGTCGCCTTTGCTGCTCGCGAGACACCAAAACGGGGCGCTCGAGCATGCCATCTGTCGGTCCGCAACCTCTCTAGCAGGACGAGCAGCCTTCCGATTCTCCATCCCGTGATGGGGTCCGGTGGGGGTCGTGACTCGCCCCCAACGCACGAGCGGCACATCACCACCCTACCTGCCCAGCCGGGTTACCCCTACCCTCCTGTACGGTACGTGGAAGGGAACGCGTATGGGTCAGGGCCGAGCCAATGCCAAGGTGACATCCATGCACGCGGCCGGGTGGCCGCTCTGCCAGGTGGAGACCCCGTGCGGCCGGACGCGGCGCTCATCGGTCGGAGGACGTCGGAGGACGACCGAGAGTCGAGACGGCCACCGAGACGGCCGTTTGCTCGTCCTCACATGGCCATCCAGCACCATCCAGCCTCTCTGTCGTGAGCAGCCAACCGGAAGAGGCTCGAAGGAAACGCGGACCAGTGAATGGCGAGCTTTGCTCACTTGGATATATATACATGTGTTACCGACCAGTCACCCTGGATGCGGTGCGAGTCCCCATTGACAAACGCCCCATTACCCCATCAACGCATCTTTGCGCAGGTAAATAACGCAGAGGGCCATCATATGAACATGAGCGGCCGCTCCGCTCCCCTCACCTCCCCTCTCGTCCCCTCTCGTCCCCTCTCGTCCCCGGTGGCCGCACGTGAGGCAACGGTTGGTCGGCTCGGACCCGGTCCACGCGAGCCTGGCCACTTCGTGCAACAGGGCAACGAAGCACAGCATCGAGCCATGATTCCCAAATGGACGCATCGGCCATGGGACGGCCAATACTGGCCCGTCGCCCAGGTTGCATCATCGTCGCATGCGCCCCTTCGGTGCCGCTTCGGCCCGATCGCCGGCGGCCTCCGAATCTCGAGCGCTCATCGCACGCTCATCGCACCTCGGGCCTCGCCTCCGGGGACTCCTTCTTGCTCCACTGGTGCGTCTTTCGGGCGTCCGACGTCCGCTGCAACTCGTCCCAGAGGCGAGCCGTAAAGAATTTGTGGAGATACACCCACGCGCCGTGGTGCGCAATCGTGTGGTCGCTGTCAGGAAAGGCCATCATCCGGAGGCGGTCTGACGAAAGGCCGTCGCCGATGAGCACGTCGACGAGGGCCGCCGTGTTCTGGAAGTGGACATTGTCGTCGGCCATGCCGTGGGCGACGGAAAAGGCGCCGGCGAGATTCTGGAAGCCGGCGGCGCGACGGACGGCAGCCTCCTCGTAGCCGGCGGCGTTCGTCCCCGGCGTCTTCATGTATCGCTCAATGTACATGAAATCGTAAAGGCGCGGGTCGATCATGGGAGCGGCCGCGAGGCCAAAGGTGAAGACTCCATCGTCCTTCTCGATGGCCTTGGCGGCGACGAAGGCGCCGTAGGACCACCCGAAGATACCGACGTGTCCGTCGTCGATGAAGCCTTTGGTCTTGATAAGCTCCTTGGCCGCCCAAATCTGGTCGTCGGCCTCAAGCTTCCCGAGCTGACGGGCGACGACGCTGCGGAAGCGGCGGCCCTGAAATCCGGTGCCGCGGTTGTCGACGACGTAGATGACGAACTGCAATTCCGGATCGGACGCAATGTACGTCTTCCAGTCGTACGGCTGGAAGGACTTGAGGACCGCCTGCGAGTTAGGCCCGCCGTAGGGACAGAAGAGAACGGGATACTTCTTGGCGGGGTTGAAGGCGGGTGGCAGGATCTGCATCACGTTGAGTTTGTAGCCGCCCATCTCCTTCTCCAAGTCGGTCATGTTGGGCCGGTCGGCATCGGAGTCCCTCTGCAGCTCGAAGTAGGTGATGTTGGGCAGCTTGTACTCATTGAGCGCCTCGTGCACGTCGGCGTTGGCCGTCAGCGTCTGAAGAGCCTTCCCGCCGTCGGTTGCACGCACTTCCTGATAAGGCACGTTGGGCCTTTGTAAGTCAGGATGTAAGCGTCTCCCCTCGGCGAGAAGCTGGCAGACCACAAGGCCGGCACGGTATCGTTGACGAGGGGTGACGACTCCATCGTCACCCACGAGACGCTGTAGACGTGCCGCTCGGTGCTGTGGCGCTTCGCGGCCGTGTAGTAGACGAGGCCGCGGCAGGCGTCGACGTGGAGGATGGCCTCGACCTCCCAGTCACCGTCGGTGAGCTGGATGGAGGAGTTGCTTCTGGTCGGGTACAGGTAAATGTGCGTCCAGCCCGACTCATCCGACAGGTCAGCGTAGTACTTTTTGCCGTCATCGGGCCGACCCTCGAGCTTGCCGACGTAGCGCATGGCCATGGAATTATCGAGCCAGCCGTCGGGGGAATCGCGCTCCCGGACAACAAAGGCGCGAGGGTGTCCGGTTTCCATGTTGACGAGGACGTGCCTGGAGCGGTCCTGGACCCTGTTGAAGATGCGGTACACGAGCGCCGCGTGGCCGTTGGTGACCCAGGCGACCTCGCCGACGATGCCGCTGCCGTCGGGAAACCGGCTCAAGGGGACGTTCGAGAGCTTCTTGGAAGAGACGTCGATGATGCTGAGGCCGACCGTCGGGTTCCTCGTTCCCGCCTTGGGATAGCGGAGCCTGGTCTCGGCCGGGTACGGCAGCGCCCGGTGCTTTCGATCAGTGTAGCGGGGAACGGTCGAGGTGCCGACGCCCGTCTCGTTAAAGCTCAGGAAGGCGATGGAGGCGCCGTCGGGAGAGAACCAGAGGGCCGAGCGGCTGGAGAGGATCTCTTCTTCGTAGACCCAGTCGGGCACGCCGTGGTACAGATCGGGGTCTCCATCCGACGTCAGCTTCGTCACCTCGCCGTCGCCATTCCTCAGGTAGATGTTGTTGCCTCGGACGAAGGCGATGTGCCGTCCGCGGGGCGCAAAGACGGCGTACTGGATATCGCCCGCCTGGTCGTCCACCAGCGGCTTCCGGCTGCCGCTCCGGACGTCGATGACAAAGTAGTCGGCACGGAACGAGTAGCGGTACTGGTTCGTGGCGTTGATCGCGGTGAGCACCGTACTATTGTCATGGCTGACCCAGTAGTCGTTTGCACTCTCCACCAGCTTGTCGGCCGTGACGAATTCCTGGGGTTCACCGGTGCCGGCCTGGTACAGGACGAGGTTCCCATCCTCGTCGGGGTTGACGTAGGCGCCATCGACGCCCCAGGTGGCCCAGCGTACGACCTGGAGCGACGGGGAAAGGCTTTTGGGTTCGACGGTTTCGTTGAAGGTGAGAAGCCCCTGCCCGTTGCCTGTGGGTTGGTGAGCCTCCCGAGGAGGTTCGACGGCGCAGGCGAAGGAGGACAGCAGGGCGAGGAGCGCTGCCGCTCGTTGGCCACGCGAGGTCCGCATGTCTGCCAATCCGTATGCCTGGCAATCCGTATGCCTGGCAATCCGTATGCCTGGCTATCCGTATGCCTGGCTATCCGTATGCCTGGCTATCCGTATGCCTGGCTATCCGTTTGTCGGCCTGTCCGCCTCTCTCATAGCCTGCGTATACGTCTGGCGGTCAGTCTATCGGCGTCTGAAGGTAGACCTGCTTGCGTGACGAGCGGATGGACGGACGGCGGTTGGGGGAATGAACGAGGCGGGGGAGGTGAGAAGAATAGGGTCTTATACCCATCGATCCCGCGGCCGGCCTTGCCCAGCTCGACGACCCATGCCGGCAGCCATGGATTGGCAGCGTTACCCGCACAATCGGGCGATGGCGTATCCTGTCGTTGTTCGGGCAATTGGTAGGAGTTGGATCAAGTTGGATTTCGCGATTGGCGTAAAGTAACGTTGGGGCGCGAGTACCTGCATGTACAGGCGCACCCCGAGGTACGTGCCACTGTGCGGCAAGCGCTCTTGGCGTGCATGTCCATCGAGCTAAGCAGGTACCGGCGCAGTACAAGCAGCTGCTGAGCATCCTATCCACATATCCGGAAACCCGGTCAACTCTTCTCTGCTGGACCCTTATTATGATCCTTGAATGTTGATTGCCGGTACTAGGGCGATGGGAGCGCCTCCAGTTCGCGATGTCTATTACAATTACTTACGTACCACTCACTGACTGCATGTGCTGTAGGCGTCACCATCGCCGCGGAGAATGCAGGGTGCCCACAACGGAAATCCGCCGGCGGTTGCTTGCGCGCCTTGGTTTGCCATCGCCGCACAGTGCGCATGTGCTCCTACATGTACAGTGTGAGCTGGCTGGCTTTTGGGGGCCAACGGAGGCAGGGATGGGCGTCCATCCGCTCCGGCAGCTAGTTCGATTCGGCAATGGGCGGAATCCTGCCGTCTCCCTCCTCTTGGTGACTCGCACTGTACGAATCGCAGCACGGGTGGTGCTGGTGTTGGCAAGGTCATGGCCAGGCAGCCGCGGGTGGTGCACCAGAACAGTACGGCACAGTGTCATCGGTCCGTACCCTCCGAGTATTTGCGGAACAGGCTACCGCACATGCACATGCACATGCACACGGTACAAGGAATTGTCATTGCGCGGGTGGGAAACGCGGAGAAGGGAATGAAAAAGGATGGTTTCGACCCCTGCGTCGACATGTCCTCGGTGCTGCCCCAGGGGGGATGGTGGTGGAATATTCTTACGTAGTCGTACTAGTAATAGCGAGCACGTACTCTGTACAAATAGTACTAGGTAGTAATACTATCACCGCAGTCCTGCGCAAATAAGTTCAAGTACATGTAGGTGTGCTTTGTACACTCACGGCACGGAGTGCTCCGTACTGTAAGTACTTGCACTCACCGACAGATCGCAGGCTTGCCCAGCGGATCAGGACCCCTTCATTACATGTATTACTGGGTTTGCTCAGGTCAGCGTGTGCATGTACTATGCGCACATGTCCTGGCTTTCATGCGCATTCATTTTAGGGAGCGCTGCTGCTAAGTACTTGTACTGTATTACTTGCTGTACAAATTGACTCGGCACTCTTGCCACCCCACTGTACTTTTAGCTTCCAACAAAACTTACTTGCTGAAGTACTTACAGCACACCTGCTTGCACATCTACTCGCAGGTGTAAGCAGGTATATTCACCTGCAAGTCCATGGGCGCATGCAGAGGGACGAAATTATTGGGAACAAGGACGATGCTCTCGTAAGTGTACACTGCATGCGTACTAGTGCAGTGTGGAAACTGGAGGTGGTAACTGTCATATGTGACGCTCTGCATGACGTGATTTCTCCCCATGTCGGCTTCCATGAGCGATACTGCTGGCATGTATGATTGAGTACTTGCACTCGGTCCATACAACTACTTGCACTTACTTGCAACTACAGTACAACCACTATTGAGTACGCGTACTTGCAACTGCATGTGCTGTAATGCTCACCAAACGTATAACAAGGTTTACGTGACAAGTACAAGAAAGTACCTGTACCTGCAAGTAAGGGGTCCGGTAATTAACAGCGTCCTCCGTAAGTACCTAGTACATGTTCTGTACAACTACACTTGCTTGTATTTTGCGCACTTGCGGATACTGAACGGTCATGTGTACATGTACATGTATTTGCAGTGCCTACTGTAGTTGTAGTTGTACTGTTGGTACAGCAACATGTACGGAGTACGGAGTACGGTGAAAGCGATAGGATACGCTGCTATACTTGTAGGTACGGAATATTTTTTGTATGTTCCCGCCATACTGGATACTTGAGTAATAGTTGAACGCTCCGTATGTACTTGTATTGGTAGTACTCCGTACTCCGTACTTGGCAGACCATCAGTCAAACAAGCGCACCCACCAATTCGGTACCGGAGCACTCCGTACAGTACTCCGTACAATACCCTGGTAATGCAGCCATGGCATGCTGGCTGCAGGTATTACCAATCGGGCGGTAGGCAAAGCTACTAATTTCCGATGCCCTACTCACCTGGCACAAAATTGTCGCGGCCTAGTATGCAAGTAGCACAGTACTTACTTGCTGCGTAATATATTTATTACTTACAAGTTTCACGTAAATACGGAGTACTTCCTTGATCTTTGGTGTACTTGCGTAGGTACGTACAGTATACTTATATCTCCGGTGGCATGTGCGGAGTACAACCACGGAGTACTGGAGGCCGTTTTCGCCGTACCCACCAGGCAATCTATATCGTGTGTTGTGAAGTGCCGAGGAATTACTCTGTACAATGCATGTACGTTGTAAGTACATGTACAGTAAGTAAGTACAAAGTACGGAGTACTCGCAGTATTGTTTCCAGCATTGCCCGTATTACCCCATACAAATGCCAGTATACTGTACGTAAGTATTACCTGTACGAAACGGCACGCCTATTGTAAGTATTTCTTAATCAAGTAAGTACAACTCTCTATGTACGGTGCACCTGCACTTAAGTACAAGTGTTATAGTATAAAGTACTCCATGCAAGTAGATACAGTACGTATCAGGACAGCACGCACATGCACTGTACAGGTACAGTAGGCGTACTTCGTACGAGCACTGTAAACAAGGCAAAGCCTTTCCGATCAGAGTCGGTGTACTTGCGGTGTACAAGCAAGTATTTGTACGGCATACATATTCTTTGCAGCCAAGAGCATGTGCACGGAATACTTGTAAGTATTTACGTACATACTGTACTTACTGTACTTCAGTACTTAGGTGTACTTGTATTATTAAGTACTTACTTAAGTACTTCCATGCTTCATTCCCTCGTCCACTCTCTGCTGTACATGTATAAGTAAGTATACATGTACTTATTATGTGTAGGGAGTACGCAGTGCAGAGTACTGTAATTATTAATAATACGGAGTACTTGTTCACAGTCTCCGCATACTGAAGGTATTATACTGTACGTCATTTAAGGTGCACACGCTTTCACCGCTTCGGTACTCCGTAATTACAGAGCAAGTATTAATACTCCGTAGATTCTTTACATGTACCGGGAACGACGGCAAACCATTCGCAAGCGTCCATTAATGAGTTTCTAGAGCCCAAGGGTAAGGCAACCTTTCCGGTGTCAAATGTGCATCGCCCTGGCATCTCGTCATTCTGCACAATCGTCGTCCCGGACACTGCACCGAGTACTTTTGTGTACTCGATGGTCTGTACGTGCCTTGCAAGTACTACTTACTACTACTCCACCACCAACCAAGGCGATGCTGCAAGTATGCTACACTGTAATATTGGTAGTGCCATGCAAGTACAAGTAGGTCGAGGAGCAAACGGATAACCAGCCAGCGAGCAAAAGGGCACCACGTGGGTTTGCCGGCGCTCTTACGAGCATACATCTGCAGGTACTGTGCAGAAGCAAGCAAGCAAAAGTACGTTGCGGTCCCCAGAGGTGCCTGTGCATGTGCATTCGCGTGTGCACGAGCAGCACGTACCGCAACGAGCACGTCGCACGGCAAGACTCCTGTTCCTCCCGAGCCAAACGAGCGCCATCATACGCCGGCCGTCGCCCATCTCTTAGGTCGCCAGGATGAGCGCCTGTCTCGCGTAAGTATTCACGCCCTCCTTGGCCAGGTCCTCGTCGTCGGCCGCCTCGAGCGTCCAGCGCTCGGGAAAGATGCGATGGATCCAGCCGCCCGAGAGCACGATGACGCGCTCCCCCCAGTCGCCAATCTCGTCGGACCAGTACCAGGTCGTGCACATGCCGAGGCCGGCGAGCGGCAGGCTGAGGAAGCAGGGCACGACCACGGCGGGCTCCGGCCAGCGGCTGACGATGAAGTAGAGGGCCGTGCCGGCGGCGCCGAGCCAGAGACCGCCGAAGACGACGAGGAAGAGCAGCAGCATCAGCAGGACGAGGGCGCCGATGATGGCGACGACGCAGGCGAAGAAGAAGAGAAACTTGGCGATGGCGCGGTTGCCGACCGTGTTGAGCCGGCGCGAGGCCGAGCCGGCCTTGGACGACGAGAAGCGGTTGATGATGGTGGCGCGGCAGTGCAGGACGGCGATGCGGACCGACGGCGACCGCAGCGAGCATCGGACGAGGTACGTCGTCACGGCGACGGCGGCGAGGGCGACGCCCCAGGTCCACATGGGCGGCGGCGCCGACGTCAGCTCCCTCACCTGCATGGAGAAGACGGAGGTGATGAAGGAGATGGGGATGAAGACGAAGGCGAGCTCCGTCAGCTTGTTGATGCCCGACGTCTGGTCGATGACGAGCGACGACTGCGCCAGGGCCATGGACGTGGTGAGCAGGGCGAGCGTCTGCTCGGCGCGCGCCCGGACGGCGTCGAGGTCGGCGCCGAGCGAGGCCAGCTCGGCGCCGAGCGAGGCCAGCTCGGCGCCGAGGTCCGGGCCCCAGCCGAGCGTGGGCGCCGACGAGGACGAGAGGTGGCCGAGCCAGTCGCGCAGCTCCTGCAGCGCCGCCCGCATCCACGCGAGGTTCTGGCGCGTCGAGTTGCCGATGGACTCGACGAGCTGCTCGTGCAGGCCGGCGCTGAGGTCGTTGTCGAGGTGGTCGAGCTCGAGCCGCATCTCGGCGAGCAGCTGCCAGAAGTCGTCGAGGACGAGGCGGCCGAGCACGGCGGCGACGGCCTCGTCGCCGCCGGCGAGCTCCGACGTGGCCAGGGTGCTCACGTGGCGGACGACGAGCTCGTGCGTCGTGAGCGAGTACTTTCGCGCAAAGTCACGGTCGCGCGCGTGCGCCTTGGGGTTCCTGTACTCGGCCCGAAGCTCCCGCTCGTACTCTTCGTCGTACTCGTCGTCGCTCGTGTACTCGGACGTCAAGCCGTCGTCGTCGACGGCCGACTCCTCGCGGCCTGACGCGTCGTGGCCGCCGGCCGCCCTGGATTTCCTGTCTCGGATCCGCCGCTTGATGGCCTCCTTCTTCTGCCTCTTGAGCTCCGCCTTGGACACGGCCGGCGGCGGCGGGTCAAGGTACGTCTCCTCGGGGCCGGCGCCTCGCCAGAGCTCCTCGTCCGAGTAGGACTCGATCTCCATGGCGCGAGGCATAAAGGTGAGCGACGGCGTCCGCTCGTCCGTCGCGCCATGCCTCATGCTCCGGGCGGGGTCGAGAAGCAGGACGACTGGCCGGCCGGGTCAGCGTCCGTCGGGCCCGTCGGGGGCGGGGCGACAAGAAACATACCGGTCCTCCTTCCCTCGGCGTCCCGTCCGGACCAGTAGCTCGCCCCCTCGGGTGCGAGCACGCGCAGGTCCCGGTTGAACCAGGCCGTCACGTTCTTCGGCAGGCCCTCGAAGGTGCTGTAGGCGCGGTAGACGTTGGTCGCCTTGACCCGAGCCGTCGTCTCCTCGGCCGCCGTCTGAGCCCCCTTGCTCCTCCGCTTCTCCTCGGACCGCTTGGCCCTCGCGAGCCGCTTCTTGGTCATGAGCAGGCCGTGCTTGTCGAGGACGACGTCCCGCTCGACCATCCACCGGCCGTCGTCGAGCCGCCTCTCGATCTCGTCCTCGTGGAAGCCCTTCCTGCCGAGGTAGTGGAGGAGGCCGAGGCGCGGCCACCGCAGATGGGCCCAGCAGCGGCCTCGGATCCGCCGCGGAACGTTCCACTCGGTCCGCTGGCCGGTGCCGGGCACGGCTCGATGGCGGAAGCGCGTCTCCTGCTCGGCCCAGTTCATCCAGACGGCGTTGGAGACCTTGAGCTGGCTGTCGCTGGCGGCGTATCCGCCGTTGGCGAGGTGCTCGAACCAGAACTCGGCGTCGATGTCGTAGACCTGGCCGAGGGCGCCCATGACGAACCGGCTGAGGTCCGAGACGAGGACGAGCCGGAGCTCGACGCCGTCCGGCCGTGACTGGAGCGCCGTCGCCAGCGCCCGCTTGTCGTCGACGTCGGCCCTCGTCGGCGTCGACCCGCCCTCGACGTAGTCCAGGACGGAGATGGAGACGGACGCGAGACCCTCGTACCGCTCACGGTGCGTCACGCTCAGCCATCGGGGGTCCCACCGAGCGCGGTTGTCGAGCTTGTTCATGTACAGCTCCGCGAGCGTCTCGAGCCAGTGGGACAGGCTGGAGAGGCCTGGCTCGGCCGCCTCCTGGAAGGCGACGTGGGCCGTCTTCTTGTCGGCGACATGGGCCGTCTTCTTGCCGGGCGGCGTCTGCGTCTCCGCCGCCTGCGTTGGAAGCTTTGGGGACGACGAGGAGTCGACCTCGTCCGTGGACGGTGACGTGGACGGCCGAGGGGACGCGTGTTCGAGCGAGTTGCGAGGCACGTTGTACAGCGGGTTCCACCGCTGATCGGGAGGCGAGTCGAGCGGATAGTGGGCGTGGACTTGGCCAGCGTTGGTGGTCCCCTTGGAGCGTTTGAACATGGCGCTCACCTACTTACTTAGTGTTGGTTACTAGGTAGCTCGTTGGAGGTCCTTGCTGCTGAACGACGGGCTACCCGACGACGAATACGCGCTGTTGCTTGTTCGCCCTTGAAAGGGTAGCGACAGATGCAAATGCATCTTCCGCACGCCTCATTGTCACAACGCATCATGGATTGCTGACGGATTGCCCCTGTCCGCACGGAGTGCTTGTGCCAACATCGGACTTACAGCACCGAGCGTCGCATATCCGAGTAATTACGGGCACACCTGCCCTGCATTCCTCCGTGGAGAACAGTGCAGTGCAGGTGTCGTAGGCCCTGTAATCAACCCAGCAGCCGCTAGCATTGTTCGCTGCCGCTGCCGCTGCCGCTGACTTGGCCAACGTCCACCCCCACCCACCCACTCCCGTGGTGCGCCTACTGGAGACGCTGGCTGGCGCTGGCTAGATCCTTGCCTCTGCTGCTTTGCTTTTCTTCGCATTCTCGGCCATTCTTTGCGCTGGCTTTTCACGTACCACGCCAGTCTTGGCCGATGGTTGCTCTCCATGCTTTAAATACAGCGAGGGGCAAACCAAAAGCGCATATCCCGCGAGAGGTCGACTTCCTTCTGCCGACGTGGGGACGGAACTCGACCTGCAGTAAAGACACGGCTCCAGCACTGCAAGGCGCTAGGTAGGCACCCGCCAGCACTCCGTACTGTATGCTGCAACATTTCCCAGGTGCCGTGCTGTGCTGTAGCCCGGTACTAATGGAGCATGCTCTCACAGCTGGTGTACTTGCTCGTGCGGAGTACAGTACAGTACATGGACGAACAGTACTTCATTACGTGTTGCGGTCAGTGTCACGCTGGAGTACCGACTACCAGGCCTGTACATGTACCTGCTATGTACTAGGTAGATACCTATCAGTACTGTACGGACGGTACATGGGTGTTGGTGCTGGTGGTGGCTGTGGGTGGCAAAGTCACGCCATGTTCGGCGCGGCCCGCAAAATGCGTGCGCAAGTACAGTAAGTTCAGCACTTACTTACTTAAGTACTTGCACATTTAAGGGTCGTGACGCGTTCCAGCCCGAAACACAAGTTGTGACGAGACGGTGTTTGCTCGACAGTACGGAGGAAAGGCATGACAGATTCCTTTTGCCTCGGCAAATGGACTGTGTGCACATGTATTACTACAGTGAGTGCAAATTATTACTTGCAAAGTGCTCTGTAGTCAAGTAAACACTGCAATGTATCTGCATGTATGGAGTACATGTGCTGTACTTACTTGCCTGTGCCTGCCTCAACCGTGCCGTACGCGAATGCTAGCAAGTACCTTTGATGGAGTATGGAGTATGAATAGTATGGAGTATGAATAGTACGGAGTAATACAGTATGTGCCAAAGTACGTACAATTACTCCGTACTCAGCAGCAGGATAGCTGAATACCTGTTAATTGCATGCAGCAGTCGAATAGTCGCATAGTGCCGCGTAACGAACCGTCTCGCTGTACGCCGTACTTTTCTACCCTTGTACGGAGCACAGTACTGTACCAAGTTCGTGGACTGTCGTTCAGAACGCTGACCTTGGCACCATCCTGCTTTGCGAGCCCGTGGGTAGATAAACGACAATACGCAACCCTTCAGCCCCTTCTTCGCCCCATTGTCGCTTCTTCGTTCCTGTTGTGAGCGTCGCCCTCCGTCTCCAGCTAGGCATGAACCGGCGTGACTCTCGCCAGCTGTGCGGGCAGACGGCAATCAGCCAGGGGCAGGACTACACCGCTCGGCCAGGCAGCGACCTGGACCAATGTCTGGACGTCTTTCAGTCCTGAGGGCACTGATACGTCTCACGGAACCATGACAGGACGACAAAATGGAACTGTCTCCCTGCCAAAGGTTGCACCGAGGCGATCGATTCGCAACTGCACACCGATGGCTTTCGACGAGGCCCAGCGGGGTCATTTGTTCGTTCTCCCTCGAGCGGGCCTCGGCCGTCGAGATGCCGCCCGCAGACCGCATTGATCTCGCGGAAATGGGGCAGCAGGTGACGTCGAGCGTCAGCCTGCGCTGCCACTTCCACATCCCCTTTGCCGTGCTTGGACAGAGTGGCCATCGCAGTCTGACCACGGGTGCTCGTCATGCCGGTGAGCGTCTCCGCCAGTCGGCCTGACCCTCGCCGTTTCGCATTTGCATTTCCCTCGCCTGCACGCGTCCTGTACCTTGCGTCCGCTTGCTGGACGACAGCGTGGAAGGAGCGTGACGGAAGAGGAGATGGCGATGGATATTTTTGTTTCCTATGGCTATTGCCAGCAGAGCTTGCGGGTAGTACTATTTTGCATGATGCCCCCGGCGTTCGGTCACCCCCCTCCCCCCAACCCTGCTTTTCATGTTTCCTCGGTGCTAATCAGAGTGTCCCTCGCAGTCAACCTTCTCCGTACATGGACGCACGCACCCTTCAAGCCTTGCGTGATAGCCATGTACATTTCATGAGCGCCTGGCATGCCGCACACGGTTGCACTTGTGCTGTCTTCCCGTGGACAAGTCCTACTGCACACCAGATGCCAGCCGATGATCCAAACATCTGCCATGTGCATCATGGGCTTGGGAGGTTTCGAAAGACGTACCCCAGCAGGCCCAACACCTGCACATTGGGTTGCCCCCGACAGTCCGACGCGAACGATGGGAAGTAGGCGCCCGATACCTGGTTGTAGCAAGAGTACAGAGGCACGGTGCTCGGGAGGACCTGGCTAGTATAGATCCATCCTACGGGCCCATACGGAAGCTCGTTGTTGCATGAAGGATCAGCCATGAGCCTCGACCCAGCGGCAGTACTGCACTCGTACAGCATAATGCTGTTTGGCTGCTCAGAATGGTGGAGAAAAAATCTCCCGTCGCCAAGATAGGACGACGGTAGCTTCCTGCTAGAGGCGATGTAACTGCCGCTGTTGCCGCGGCCGAGGTTCATCTCAAGGTAGGGAAGGTTCTGAAATCCGCAGCTGTGGGAGAGAAGCCCAGGGGACCAGTTGGGGCGGCTCGAGTTGGCCCAGATCCCCCATAACCCCTTGGGAGTTCCATCCTCCCTAAAAAGTCCAAACTTGTCGATCTCGCCAGGCTGATCTAGCATATGATAATATATGTAGTTATCAATTCCTGGCGTGCCGAGCGCGTTTCGGAATCCGAAGCACAGAGAACTCGCCGATGTATCCTCGAAGTTGGGGCGACCAGGGAGCCCTTGTTCGGCCAACTGCACGTCCCGTACCTGGGGCTCGTTAGGGAATTGTTGTATCAGCCAGCCGACGAGGATTCCGACGTTTCCCATCGTTACATATGGATAATCCAGGTAGTCAAACCGAAGGGCCTCGGGTTTGTTGTAGGCGTTAATCGACGCCCGCCAGAGCCGGCCGCCGGCATTGTTCCCAAGGCCCAACAGAACACTCTTGCCGCAAAGCTGACCGTCGGCAGCATTCTCCAGTGTCTCGCCAAACTTGTTGTCGATCGACGTCATGATCCTCGCCGTCGACTGCTCGGCGAATATGGCATCGTAGCCGGCATTGTAGTTTGCCACAATCAGATTGATCCACTCGGTCTTGTCGCAAGCCGTCGAGCCCGGGCCGCAGCCGATGTCAAAGGAGCGGTAGTTCCCGACTTCCCTGCCGAGGACGAAATCGGCAATGCGCCCGTTGCCGTTGAGCCCATTGTACCGTCGGGCCAGCATGCCGCCGAATCGTCCATAGTCGGCGGCATCGTCGGGAACGCAGTAGATGCCTGCTTCGCAAGGACGAATCGAACGTGCCCAGGCAGGCGTGCCGTAGACGAACGCTAATGTGATGAGCCCTTGCTCGCTCCATGTGCGAATGGCTTCGTCCACCTCGGGTGCGATGATGAAGCAGTGGCCGTCATACTCCTGCTCGTCAGCGGCACATGGGGCTGCCTTTTTCCTCGGTTCCCAGTCTGCCCATATTAAATACAACGACTGGCTACCGGGATCTGCTTTGTATATTTCGTTCATGTCTGGGAAGAAGTCGGCATAGATGCCCTTGATCCGATCGGGGGTCCTTATCGGATACGCCAGCGCGGCTTGCGTTGGGGTTGTCGTTGCCGATGCCGACGACGAAGCAGCCGACGTTTGAGACGTGTCCGACGTCGTCACCGATGCCGACGACGGAGCGGCCGACGATGAAGAAACGGCAGAATGTGACGAGGAGGGTGCGACTGATGAGAATGCCGAGGTCGCCGACGATTCCGTTGCAGCAACCGTAGATGAAGCTGTGGGTTGCGAGGAAGGTACATCCGATGACGCCTCTGACGATGTTGTAAGAATCGATGCAGTGCTGACTCCTGTCCGGGATGGATCGAGCCCCGTCTGGGTATCGGCCGATGAATGTCTCGAGGATGACACCTCCGACGAGGTTGTGGGAATCGATACGGTACTGACTCCTGTCCGAGATGGATCAAGCCCCTTCTGGGTATCGGCCGATGAATATCTCGACAATGACACATCTGACGACGTTGTGGGAATCGATGCGGTACTAACTCCCGTCCGTGATGGATCAAGCCCCTTCTGGGTATCTGCTGATGAATATCTCGAAGATGACAGCTCCGGCGTCGTCGTGGCCGATGCAGTAAGACGTCTCGTTCGAGATGGATCGAGCCCCTTCCGCGTCTCTGCCGAATCTTGCGTGTGTGGTGAGCAAGTCTCGCAGGCTTTCAATACCGTTCTGCCCCGGCATCAGTTTCGATGTCGACGGAAACGGAAAGCTTACGTACCGAACAATCGTCGTTTGTGACCATGTCGAATCGCAGCAGACAATATCCATCGGTAGATACTCTACCAACATTATCAACCCATGCTGGTCCGCCTCGCCCAAAGAGGCCGAGCTGGCGCGACCACAAAGCAAAAGCAAGGATGCAGAGGGAAGAAATTGGCCTAGAAACATGGCTACGACCTTGCATTCATCAACTCAATCAATCCAAGGATGAATCAAGGACACGAAGCACCAGACAAATCGCGAGATTATATCATGCACGCATGTTTAATGCGACAAATGGGACGGCATGGCGACTGGTGAACTGTAACTGGAGTATTATACTGTACAATACGCACGGTACGGTATTATCACATCCCCACGTCCCATTCCCGCACGCTTCTGGACGCGTAAGTATGTGCAGGTAGTTATACGTGTGTGCGTGCACTCGAGGTTTTCGTCTGGAATTACGGCGTGACCTCACGTGTGCAAACTTCGTGGGCGCGTTGGCTGGACGCAACCTAACAGGCGCACATCGTGGTAGTGCTTTATCGGCTTTCAGGCAAGGGAGCCTTTTCGCTCTCCTAGAACGACGGAGACGCCTTGTCCTGGCCGAAGCGCGTTTGACGTTAAATCCAACGGCCAGCCTCACCTCGAGGCTCTTACAGGGAGAGACATCTCACAGCAAGCGGATTAGTCGTCACGGTCGAGGAATTTTTGTGACCCTGCATGTTCAATTTCTTCAGCCAGGACACCGGCCTTTATTCGCCAGCGAAGACCATAGCCCGCCCACCACGGGGGGATTGGCAAGGTCGTGATGGCTGGAATCCTGACCAGGAATTTGGAAAGATGTCTCGACTTGGTATGCATCAGCAACAACTCTAAATTGTCGAGACCCGGATTCCGCAAGGAGGCGGCGCCCCCTTCCCGCTTGGTTTTTGCGTTACTCCAGGATATGCTGAGACGATGATCCAAAACAAGGGACCGGGGTCGGAACTTGCCGCGCCTGATGCTTGGCAGCATTGATGTATTTCTATGGAGGGCCTAGGGAGTATTAGTTGTAAGTATTACAAAGTATGCACGGGGCATTACGGAACACTCCATCTACATCTTACTCGTGCGTGTACCGTTCAATATGCCGAACAAAATGTTGCCAACATACAAGCAACGTATCCACCTCCCTAAATACACGTTCTCGTACGAGTACTTGAAGGCCTTGTTGTTCCACAGGAATATGAAATGGATGATAATGGTCTTATTGACGGATCCCGGGATGTACCCTATGTTCACGTAAAAGGGAATATTGCCGCACTTCATGGAGTGATTACGAGGACAACGTTGGCGGAAAGTGTTGCCCATTCCCTCAGCCATTGCCACAAGAGAAGGTCCTGGATGTGCAGCCATGCAATACTGGTTTACATGTCAGTGTGCTGGCGTGTTGGATATGAGTTGCTGCATATGAGCGAGTGCATGCATGCATGTAGTAATTCTTATTTAGTGCTGCCTGCCGAAATGAGGAAATTGAGGAAAAGTTCTAGGGTAGGTGAAGGCTTCGCCAGTTGCTGGTCGACACCCCTTTGCATCCATTGTCGGCAATGCCCCAGTGCACAACAAGTCTATGCATGGACAACTATCGCCGGCTGTCCTCCATCCGTTCGTACCCTTCCGACGTACTCTACATGATAGAAGTTGCCTGGCCATACGCTGCCCCAGTTGCGCGAATAATTATCTATTCCTGTATGGAAATGCGGCCGAACTCAGCTTGCAGTAGTCGGGAATGGTTGGCATAGGCGATAGTTGGTTCGATGGCGTGACCTCTGGTGCAGAATGCTGGCATCTCGCCTGACCATTATCCCTCATCAAACTGAACCTTGCCTTCAACTTCACCGAAGCCGAGAGAGTGGACTGATTCGCGGCGTGCCAAGTCCCGTCTCGTGTAACGTAAGATAGGTGCTGAACTTGATTCCAGTTCTGTATGTAAAGTCGGCGAAGGAGCTGCGTGTCCAACACTTGCCCAACTATGCCATCTCCTTGAACAATTTCTTCCGTTGTGCTAGCAAGATGAGAACCCTCTGGCTGATGCCCCTGTTGGGGCTCTGCTCAACATCCATCGCGAGACGTAACGAGCAGGTGGATGACATCCTCCGATGGATACATGGCCCGACTCCGGATACTGCACCATGGACCGCCCAAGACGGCGGATCTCCGGAAAAGCCTTCGACAAACGTTCACGCCAGGTCATCGGCAGGGTACCGGTTTCTCAACCGTTCCACTGAGAGTCTGCAACGACGGCCCCTTCAGTTGTTGATATTCGCTAGCTAATCGAGTGATGGTACGATGCAGAGTTTGCCGTAAACGGAACAAATGTACCAGATGTTGCCTACGACGTTGGAGAGTCTTACGCCGGCCTGCTTCCCATTACCGATATGAAGGACGAGCGCGACCACTTGTACTTTTGGTTCTTCCCGACCGTCAACGAAGAACACAAGGAGAAGAAGGAAATTGTCGTTTGGCTCAACGGAGGAGTACGTCTGGATTATCGACCCCCCCCTCCCACCAGATCCGAATGCCACTGACAGGCTGAAACAGCCCGCGTGCTCCTCCCTGCTCGGCTTCCTTCAAGAAAATGGCCCCTTTCTCTGGCAACCGGGCACGCGGAAGCCGGTGAAAAATCCGTGGAGTTGGCATGAGCTCACCAACGTCGTGTGGATTGAGCAACCCGTATCCGTTGGCTTCTCCAAGGGCACGTCAACAGTAAAGAACGAAGACGATGTCGCTCGGCAGTTCATGGGCTTCTGGAAGAACTTCGTCGATACCTTTAGCCTGCAGGGTTATAAGGTGTACATTGCAGCTGAGTCGTATGGAGGCATTTATGGCTCATTCATATCGAGCCACATGATCAACGCCAACGACAGCAAGTACTTTGACGTCGGTGGCATGATCATCTACAACGGCATTGTTTTTGATGAAATGGTCCAGTCCAATGTCATTATACCAAGCTTTGTAGAGCAGCACCACAACCTGCTAGCCCTCGACGACGCGACAATGCGGCAGATTCGCACGACATCCGAAGCGTGCGGCTTCGGGGCCTATGAACGAAAGTATCTAACCTATCCACCTTCCGGACCGGCGCCAATATACCCGCCGCCCGGACAAGTACCCCCCAACGGCACGGTGCAGGCCGATTGTGAATCCCTCTTCTACTTCATCTACACCAAGGCCGTTGCCGCCAACCCTTGCTTCAGTGTATACAACATAGGAGACCGCTGCCCGAAGGTGCACGATCCGCTCCTCGAGGAGCCGTACTTTGATCGTCAGGACGTCAAAATGGCCATTAACGCGCCCCTCGACGTGAAGTGGTCGCGATGCACACGGCAAGTCTTCAACCTCTCTCACATGGACGAGTCCCTGCCGCCCGGAAACTACGAGCTGCCCAATGTGATCGATCGGACCAATAATGTGATACTCGCACACGGATTCATGGATGCCGTCCTTCCTCTCAACGGTCTCCTGCTGGGCATACAAAACATGACATGGGGGAGCCTCCTTGGTTTCCAGACGAGACCGAGCGACCCATTCTACGTGCCCCTCTACGGCTTCGACCATGGCAGAGGAAAGTACTATGGCGAGAGCAACCCGGGGGGCTCGGGCGTCGTCGGCACCTCTCACCACGAGCGCGGACTCACCCTTGTTGTAACACAGCTTGCCGGGCACCAGGGTCCCGCCTCCGCGCCGGCTTCTGCCTTTCGCCACCTCGAGAAACTCCTGGGTAGGGTACGCAACCTGAGCAGCGCAATACCCTTCACTCTCCCTGGGCTTTTGAACGTGACACAGATGACGGAACCGCTGGGCAAGGGGACAGTTGCTATCCCGTGCATGGAAAGGGGCTGCTGATTTGTTTCAGCTTCGGGGTTTGGCTCATGGAAATGGTCCTTGTTTAAAACAAGTGCGCATGCTATATCATATTTATATGCAATTTCCCCGCCTGGGGTGCTAAAGTCCAAGTCGTATCCGTCGTTATCGTGGTATGTATGGGTATGTCCAGCCGCAAAGCCATGTCCAGTGGAGAGGCATTATGTACAGTGAGGTGCGTGCATTTGATGCGTGCGAGTGCGCGTCAAGAAGAGGTCAGCGGATTGGACATAATCCCATGCCCTCTCCTGACGCCCGCTCATTCACGGATACCGGCAGCTGGCCAGCCTCCTGAGCGTCCTTGAAGGCCTTGTCGCACGCCGCCACAGCCTTGTCGTACGCTGCCACGGACGCTTGATTTTCTGGCTCAAGCCTGGCCGATCCGTCGCGCTTTTCGGCATCTCGACCCCCGAAGTGGCGGACAGCGAGATAGTAGACCTCGGCGAGCGCCTTGCATGCGTCTTCCGCCGAGACTCCAGAGCACTGATATACCAAGCTGCAACGAAAACAAATCTTGTCAGGGAAGGCATCTCGATGTGGTGGAGGAGAACGTACTCTTGTTTGAATTTGAGATCGATTTGTGCTTTTGATATCTGTGCGAATCGCTTTTGCTTGCGATAATTTCGGTATCCAAAATCGTGTCTGTGGCAGGCCGGGAGGTAGGGCCAGCCGAAGGGGTAATCGGGGGACTTGGTGCAGCCGTCACTCTCCCAGTCGACGCCGGCGGGATCTCGTTTGTCCCGACGGGCTGAGAATTCAGGAAGAGAAACTTCAAAGAGCAGCTCGTCGGTGATGGGGACTAGGTTCGGACCCTCTTCGTCGTCGATGACGTAGGCGAGGTTCTGTGTCGGCTGATCGTCGGTGACATGAGCGAGGGCCTGACCGGTTGCGCTCCTATGTTTGCCGTGGGTGTTGTAGGCGAGTCTCACAAACGTCACACCATTGGCGGAGGCTGGGATATTGGCAGGAAAGGCAAGGACTGTCGAGGCGTAGAGGGTGACGAGGGCGGAGACTACCTTCATGATGGCGAAGTAATGAGATGTGACTAGCTTGCTGGGAGTCGTTGCTTCTGGCTTTGCGACATGATGGAGACGAGAGAGGGCCTTTTTATCTACTTCTACGACCATGGCTCGAACTCGTACCCGCATCCTCGACTCCCGCACCTGCCTTAATCCACCTCCGGTCGGCCGGCCGTCACCCGGGATGAGCTGCACCAACAGGTTGGCAAAGTGTTGGCAGGGTTGGACGATGGGATAATGAAAATAGTACGATTGGGGGCCCATTCAACCACCTTGAACCGATCAACCTCTTTGACCCGTTCGACCCGTTCGACGTGGCCATGATCGTGGACACGACACTCAACAGGACGGCCGTCTTTCCGGATAGAGACGTATTACGTGTTTACCCAACCGAGGGGCATCTACGGTTACGTAGGGGGGACTTTGTGGGGGATGCCGCTCTAGAGGAGCGCATGACTTTGCCCGACCCGCCCTGTAGTTAAATTATTGGACAGGGGCATGACCACTGCCGCCCGAAGGATCGGCTGGGTTGGGGATTGCGGAGAAGGACTCGGGGGAGACCCGTGCCAAGCCGGTGCTGGGTTACTTGATGGGCAGGTGCTTTCATGCGCACGGTGTATCGTCTGGAGAAGGATGGGCCGAAGCCGGGAGCTTGGGGATTCGGGTTGTGATGAAATGGCGGGATAGGTGTAAGTGAACGTGTAAGCGTACAGTACTTGATCTTGTAGAAAGGGGGAAGGGAGGCATAGGTCAGACGGACAAGAGACGACAACGCCATCTATACTTGTCTGTAATATTCATTCCCAAGTAAGCACATTGGGTACGAGAATGTACAGTACTAGGTAATATTTGGGGGAAATAGTGTACTTGAATAATAAGCAGAAAGTAGGTACGTGTCTGAAAGGCGATGGTGACGGTACGCTATTACACACAAACCCACCAGCATGAGTAGTATTGAATAAATATATGGACAAGCACACGAACTTCAAGTATTGCTGCGCGTGCGCTTACGTACCCGTACCAGATATGGAGTCAACATACACAAGTTTATGTACGGAGTACATACTATTAATTTTTGGGAACCTACAAGTACTTGTACTTGTATGAATCTTAGATCTTAACACACCCCCGTCTCCTGCTTGTACATTACATTTACGAGCACTTGTACGGAGTACTATCCATTGAAATGGTACTATTGAAATGGCAAAGACTACCGAGTATATACACTGTATATACACCTCTTCTTGTATTCCTATATGAAGAATTACATTTACATATATGTATCAAAATAAACATTGCATGATATAGATGTTGATGAATAGAACGTAAACAATGAATGTGAAATCTACAATATGTACATTATAGGTCTGAGAAGAATGCTGGGATAAAACGAGCAAAACCCGTGGTCGCCATTGGAATGCATCCGACCGCATGAATAAAAAAGAAGTAAAAAAGTCATGCATGTACGGTTCTACCGTGATCGAGACATCTACCAGACCAGGAGGAGAAGTTGCTATAGGGGTATAAATGGAAATGGCGTCATTCACAACGTCAACCAAGTCGACATGAAGATGAACCAAGTAAAACTAGGCCAAACAAACACACGGGCCTCTTCCTCAGCGGAGGGAGGACGTCATGTCATGTCGTGGCCTTCTGCATCGGGCGTCGCCTGCATCGAGCGGCATGCAGGCCGGGGTGAGTCCGGCATGACAGGATGGGCTAGCAGCTACCCAGGGCCGATGATGGGCGTGCGACCGGCAGTTGCAGTTAAAAAAAAACACCGGCAGATACATGGACGGACAAAGCGCTCCCCTTTTTGGAGAATGGCCCATCTCTGCCTCCGGCATCAAGCACGAGGACGAAAACAGCAGCTGCCCACGTCTCGTTGGAGTCGACCCGGTATAGGATGATGCTTAATTTTACTCGACAAGGAGCTCCCCAGCATGTCCCTAGCAGCATGCGGCAAGCACCAAGACGAGGGCAGCAACAATCCAGGGCAAAGCGGCCGCTCGTAAGCGGGCGCGACTCCTCGCCAGGCTCTCGTCACCCACCTCGGTCTCGCCCGTGGACGAGGCCAAAACCTTTTGCCCGGTTGGGTACCGAAGGTTGTAGACGGGCGCGCCTCGGAGCCGGGCTGGCATGCCGAGGATGTGGGGGCAGGCCGCCTGATTCCCGTTGGGCCAATCGAGTCGGCAGGGCTCATCGTAACCCAAGGAGCAGAGCGGATCGAGGACGTTGTAGAGGACGTAATTCTTGGCCACGTAGCTCGACGACTGGTCCAGGCAGCTCGAGAGAAAGATCATGCTGTTGGCGGCGCTGAGGGGAAGCTTGGCGTCGTCGCCATGGATGAGGTCGGCGCAGTGGGAGGCATCGACGTTCTCGTACTTCATGCTGACGGCGCCGCCAGCGACCGGCTTCTCGGCCGCGCCGTAGCCCGAGTAGAGGTAGTTCCAGGCATCGTAGCTCACGTCGTAGGCGCCGGCGGACTGGTCCACGCGCAGGAGATGGAGCTTCCGGTTCCCGTACGAGAGGGAGACGCAGATGTTGTTGCAGTCGACCGGGTCGGGCCAGTAGGCGACACGGTTGGTGTTGATCTTGCAGCCGAGGACGCCGACCGAAGACGAGTAGCTGTCGTGCGGCGTCGCGCCGACGGTGCCGCCGTTGTTGCCGCCGGTGCCACCTTGACCGGGGCTGGGGGCCGCGTGAGCCGCGGAAATGAGTGTCGTGGTCGCGCAGAGGGTCGAAAGGAGGGTCGGTATAGCGATTGGCAGGAGGCGAAAGGCGCCTCGAAACGAGTGCGTCAAAGAGCAAAGCGGCGGCATCGCGGCCGAGGAAAGCGGGAGGTGGCTGGCACACGAGACCGCCTGCGGCCGTCGGTCGGTCAGCTCTCGGAGGCGACGGGCGACGCACGGAGAGCGACGCGCATCATGTGTTGAGAAAGAATTGGGACGAGCGAGCGAATAATAGGAAGCTGGGAATGCAAGCCGAGCGAGCGAAAACATGGTGGCACATGGCGGCGGGAGAGAAACGACAAAGCACGATTATGCCTCATCAGTACTAGCGGCCATGATGCATCGGCGCCGTTGTTGTCGCATGAACCAACTGGTACACACTCGCGACGCTCAAGTGACAGAGGAGGTATCTTGCACTCTTCCGGGTAACAGATGTACATTCGGTGCACGACTCTTTCACGGCCAATTGAAAGTAGTGTCAGAGAAAACACCACGTACACTGTACTTACTCTGTACCTGCAACTACGTACGTATTATTACTCACTGTACGGAGTACGGAGTACACTTGCAGTATTTGTAGGCGCACTGTACTTGATTGAGTGCAGGTAAGCATACTCCGTACAGTGTGAGTACTTGTATGTGCAAAAGCCAGAACCTGCTTAACACCTGCATGTACCTGCACCTTGGCACAGTGTCAGCAGTACTGTACATTAAGCATACAAGTCCAGTACTGTTATTATGTACGGGCTATTAAGTATGCTCTGTACGGAGTACTCCGTACAAGTACTTACTCCATACAAGTACTTACTCCGCACAAGTACTTACTCCGCACAAGTACTTACTCCGTACAAGTACCTACTTACTCAAGTACAGTACGCTTATTACTCAAGTACAGTAATACTTACTGTACATGATGTGTAATGCTGTTGGCAGGCTCACCGATGGACCGCACGCAATGGTTCATGGATACTGCCACTAGTAGTTAGTAGATGCTTCTAATAACAAGCATCTGGATCAAATAAAGGCGCACCTTCCCTTACAGCAGCGGCTGTTGGTGGCAGCCAACAAGCGTTCTTACTATTAGTAACAGTAGCTGCTCGTATCCTCCGGAAATGTTACTCCTTCCTTTCTCGTCTTCCTTCCGCGTCTTCCTTCCGCGGCTTTCTCCCCTGCCCTTCTTCCACGTCGTCGCTCCGTTGCAGCCCAGACGATGGCATCCTCCCACGTCAAGGTCAAGTTCTTTCTCATCGTCCCACCATGAAAGCGTTCTATCGTCTTTGGAAGGCGCCCGCATTGGTTGCGAGCGCGCGAGGAGCCAACCGGTCGGGTTTTGATTCCTCGTCGTGCTCGGACACGACCTCGGATGTCATTGTTGGTCGTCACCAATGGAAGCATCCTTGACCGTTTCGGCTAGGAGTCCTGACTGTCGGCATGGCATGCATGGATCGATACTTGCACGCAGAGATTTTGCAGCAGTCCCAGCACAAGGACCAGCTTCACCAGTCCGTCGGCAGTCATCCCACCAGCCGGGTCAGTGTCGGTGAGAACGAAGCCAGGCCGAGTAGGGAGCAACTCCGGCCCCCCGAGCCAAGTCCGCCACCGTTCACTCGCCTCACATCCGTCCTGCGCATCGCTCGGATGGAGGACGATACGGCGACGACGGGTTTTGCGGCGGACGACGTCGGCGGATGATTCGTGCGACAGTACCCCCCGGAGAAGGGAGACCGGTTCGCTAGATTGTGCCGTCGACGATGCCGCCGGATGGACGGATGGCTGGAGGACGCCAAGACGGAATGCGGATCGTCGTGGAACCGGCATTCCAGTCGGTTGACTGACGAGTCTCAGGCCCACAGTACGACCGTCGGCCGGATGCGCGGAGCCGATGCACGGGCCGATGCTTCATTTCACGCTCACGCCGTCGGGCGTCTGTCGACGACATGACGCATCACATGGCCCAGGAAGGAGTGCCAAATACGCGACTTGGCAGCGTAACAATCTGGCGGAGACGAGGGAAGCGAGCGAGACTATCCTCGGGAACACGCGATATATTAATACGAGTTTGGTACCGAGTACGAGTTCCCCAGCGATGCTCGGTCGAACTGTGCGCGAGACGGCCCGTTGGGCACCTGCATGGCTCGCCAACTCCCGGAGGGAGGATCCCGAAGCGTTGACCTTGCGTGCCAAACTTGGCGAGCGTTTTGCCGCGGTGCTTGTACGCGTCGGCAGAGTTGGGAGCCGACAGACGGCTTGGATTAAACTGACCGAGGACGCGACGAAGGCGCGAGCACATGTATGGTGGTGGTTGGTGGGATCCCTACTCCCCCATGCTCCCGTCACTCATCACACCGCCGGTCTCGGCCTTTGCCAGTGTGAACAGGCAAAAAAATGGACAAAAGCAAGGAGCAAACGAACGAACGGTCCGTCAATCAGTTGCAATGAACGCACAGGTGGGGTGGAATGGCCGACGTTGGACTCTAAGGAATCATCCCAATCCCAATCCCACTGTACACTGTACCTCTGTGCTTACACATAGTACCTCATGTAAACGGTGTTACGAGTCTTGATTCCAAGTATTATTGCCTCGCGTTGAGCATATAGGAGCATTAATCCACAAGCAAGTATAGGTGTACTCCGCACTGCGTACCAGAAAGTTTGTCCGTCCCACGGTGTTGGGACCAATTTTTGCCAGGCCCGCTGCTTCGGCTCCGTCACATCTCCGACCGAGCACGAAGTGATGCTTCCACCCAATGCTTGTTGGTACTTGTCACTGTAAGTACCTAGTAGGAGGGAGTGTTCCGCGCAGTGCTGCAAGTCTTTGTCAGTGAGCCTACGAGTGCTTCAAGTACAACAAAGTACAGTAATTACATTTACGGGTAGTTGCCCCGTGCTTGTCCTGTAATCTGTACAAGGAAGTACTTGCAAGTACATCACGGTCTGGAGAGTACGCAAGTACTGTACACCTTTTCCTCTGTCCAAGTACTCAAGGTGTATTGCTTACTTGCCTGCTTACATGTACATGCACCTACTCAGCACTTCTAGTAATACTTACATGCATGTACTTGCATGTATTGCAGTCGTAGTTGCTTATTATATGATTTGTTTTATTGTAGAAAGGGCAGTACTAGGTGGTGCATTGCCATCTCGTTACGCGCGTAGACTAGTCATAAGTAAGTCGGTGTGCATCCAAGTTCGAGAACAAGTACTCATATGCTGGCGTGCAGTAAGATTACTGTATTCACACTGTGATTGTAACATACATCAAGTATCTGCACCACTTGTACGGAGTACGGAGTACGTATAATATGCAATTACCGCTCAGGCTGCATGGCAGGTAATATCTTGCCTCGATAGTATTGTTCCTCCCGCCAAGGCCATACGTTGAAACGCCCATTGTAACGTGTCGCCCGATGTCCCATGGTACGGCGCATGTTTCGACAGGGGGTTGGTTACTAGGTACTAATGTACTGTAGGTAGCCTGGCGCCTGCTCACCCACAAGCACCGTACAGTACAGCACAATTTCATACAGTGCTTACAAGGTAATACAGCGTATATGTGTAAGGAAAGAGCTTGATATCGCGGCCCGCACCATTCCCAACCATTCTACTCTGTACGGAGTACGGAGTAATTATTTGCAAGTACAAGTACTCCGCACTACTATGCAAGTAGGTAGGCAGGTATCACCATGCTGTAGTGTCAATATCAAGTCACCAACGATTGCATGCACGTGCACTTTATCAGGCCGGTTTACCAGTAGTTGCAATGCTGGAGAAGAAGCGACTACTTGCTTGTAATTACAAGCTTATCAACAGCACATGTCATTGAACCAGCAACTACAGTAGACGTACATGTGCTGCAGTGTTCGCGAGGCTTGTTGCCTATAATTGTATTGTACTTGCACTTGACTAAAATACTTGCAGGTGCACTGTACAGTGTACGGGCACGACTTGTTGGTCTGACGACCGAAATAATGTCACCGGCCGTGGCAGGTGGCTCGTGTACGAACAAGTACTTGTAAGGGGGACTCCCCAGCACGGAGCATGAATTGAACACTATTACCGGTAATTAAACATACTCCGTACATGGGCGGAGCAATCCGCACGCGTTTGGAGTATCAATAATATATTACATGAATTACTGTATCCGTACGGAGTACATGCAAGTACAAGAAGTAGGTGTATGTACTGTACCTACCTGAGCACCTACACCTACTTCTTGTACTTAATTACGTGTAAGCGTACTTGCTGATCGTCTTGAGCGCATTTACTTGTGCCCTGCATCGCACTCCGCAGGAAATACCCCCAAGACGAGCGCCGATACGAGAGTACAAAAGTATTGATAAGATCACTGCATCCGACCGCAAACCCTGTGCCGTCACGTCTTCAATACGGTCAATTTGGTTGGCATCCACCGGGCCATGACAAGCGCTCGTACTGCGGAGTACTTGGTTCGCTCATTATTATGTAACTGATGCCATAAATGTCCATGTAGCTGTAAGTATGTATGGATGTGCCATATCGAGTCATCGGAAGAATACTTACAGTACATGTACTGTACACTGCATCGGTGGGACCTTGTCACATGAGGCCTGCAATTTTCATGTCTGTCATCGACCTGCATTGATTGCTGTGCATCGATAAACTCGATATTAAACGCAATACTGCGAGGAGTATTACGGAGTACGGAGCACACCGAACCGTCCACTTACCCGTAGTACGGAGTAATAATGCTTGTGCCGTGGGGATGTGTCAATATTACTGTACGGATACGGAGCAAGTACATGTAATTACTCCGTACTCCGTACAATTTTCATTTGCGCCCAAACGAGATTCCACCACGTGATTCCGCATCCAGGCCCACAAGACCACACGAATCGCTCCCTCAAGAATTACGCCATTCATGATACCCCATGACGCAGAATCACGCCGAAGAGCAGCTCGTCTCCGGACGACGAGACCACCGTCACCTATGCCGCAGTGACGTGGCCGTCAATGCTTGGCGCCTTCGCCATCCGACTGCCCGCATTTTTCCGCTGGACCCGTGCTGCTGGGCTCTGCCGTCGCCGGCTCCTCGTCGCCGGGACCGTCGTCCTTGCTCGTCGGTATCCTCTGCATCCCGATGCCGACGAGGCCCACGATGCTGGCGGCAGCCAAGACGGCGGCGACGAGAAAGGTCCGCGTCAGTGCTTCGTTGTACAGCTCCAGCAGCACGCCAACCTCGTCCGGAGCGACCTTGCTGTGCAGCGCGGTGGCGCCCGAGTCTCGGATGATGGCAGGGTCGAGCCCCGGGAGACGGCGTTCGATCTCGGTCGACAGCGTTCGCGCAAAGATGGTGTTGGCCACGCTGATGAAGGTGGCCGGGCCCAGGTTTTGGCAGAAGAGGACGACGGCGACGCCGATGGGCGCGTCCGCCTCGGCCAGCAGGCTCTGGGTGGCGACGCTGGGCTGCTCGGTCGACGCGCCGATGCCGAGGCCGGCGATGATCTGAAAGGGGATCCACAAGTTCGATCCCGACGAGACTCTGAGCGTCGACAGCAGTCCGGATCCGAGGGACACGAGGACGGTGCCGGCGAGCATGAAGGGCTGGAAGTAGCCGAGCTTGGTCACGAGCCACCCGCTGCTGAAGATGGCGAGGATGAAGGCGAGGCACAGGGGCAGGTAGCGGATGCCGGACTGCTCCGCCGTGACGCCTTGTATGGCCTGAAACCACAGGGGAATCTATCCGCTCGGGTGAGAATGCTGCACGACGGTATGGATGGGATGCCTCGCCCTCCCGACGAGCCGTCCACTCACGTAGTACACAAGCACGAGAAAGGCGCTCTCGAGGCAGAAACCAAACATGGCGGCGGAGAAGACGACGCGCATCCGAAAGACGCGAGGCGGCACCAGCGCCTTCTCGTCCATCCACCACTGCTCGGTGACGAAGGCGACGAGCAGGACGGCAAAGACGACGAAGCAGCCGATCGTTTTTCCGTCGGCCCAGCCGTACTGGGTACCGCCGAGCTGCAGCGCCAGTATCAGGCAGGTGATGCTGGGCACGAGCAGGAGCATGCCGAGATAGTCCAGCGCCAGCGCCTTGCGCATCCACGAGCGTGCATCCACCGTTTCCGACGGTCGGACTTTGACGAAGAAGGCGGTGCAGATGGCCGGCGGCACGGAGAGCGGCAGGTTGATGTAGAAGCACCTGACGGGCAGCAACGTCGTCCTCTCGTCAGTATTCATCGAAGCGCGGGGGAGACGGGGCCGCCGCTTGGAGTCGTCGGTTCGGCCGTCCTTCCGGGCCGGCCCCGGAAAGGAGCATGGCCCATCGTACTCACCATCTCCACGTCAGGTGGCTGTTCGTAATCAAACCTCCTACCACCGGTCCCAGCACCGAAGCTAGACCATACACGACGCCGACGGAGCCGAGGTAGAGCGGCAACCGGCTCGAGGGAAGGGCGCTCGCGAAGAGGGCAATGGTGCCGCTCATGAGTCCCGAGCCGCCGAGGCCGGAGATGGATCGTCCGACGATGAAGGCCGTCGACGATTTGCTGACGGCGCATATCAAGGACCCCGTCTCGAAGACGGCCAGCGAGGCGAGGTAAATGACCTTGATGGGAAACTGGCTGTACAGCCGGCCGTAGACGAGCTGGAAGGCGCAGAGGGTCAGGAGGTAGGCCGAGCCGTACCACTGTTCGAGCGCGTCAGCGGACCGAGAGGTCGTCGTTGAACGTGGTGATGGGCTTGGTCCGTTGCACTCACGCCGACGTCGCCCAGGGAGCGAAACTCGTCTGTGATTTGCGGAATGGCCGTCGCGATGATTCCCTCGTCCAGGAAGGTGCACATGACGCCGCAGACGACGGACAGCCAGATGACGGTGACCCGGGCCATGGACATGTTGTCAATCTCCTTGGAGAGCTGGACGGCGCCATCTTGCGACTTGTCCGAGGCCGAATCGGCCGCGACGGCGGCACCAACGTCGGCATCAGCAACGGCCGTATTGTTCTGCTTTTCGCGAGGAGTCGCCACGGAAGTCGGTGCGGCTTCGCTCATGTCGCCGGCTCTGCGTCGCGGAGCGTGTCCGTGGTGAAAGGGCCCGGGCGGTTGTCAAGAACGAGCACGCGACGGACTGACTGACTGACTGACTGCCTGCCTTGACCGGTCAGTTGCCAATTCTGTCGGGGAGTTGCAAGTTCAAATTCTCGCACGAGGTGATGACGATCATCCGTCGATCCATCTTATCTGACCGCAGCTGCCATGAGAACACCGGCGACCCGACTGGGCAACGGCCACCGGCCGGGAGGCGGATTCTATTACGGCATAGCTCGACGACGGCTCGATGCGGCTCTGGAAGGACTTTTCGGAGTGTTCCCTGAAATATGCTGACATGTGCAAATAGGTAGCATTATACGAGCACTCGTGCATATAGGTGTCGTCGTGTCGGCACGAGTGCGAGTATTATTAGTACAGAGTGAGTCCTGTACACGCAAAAAGTACGAGAAAGTACTAGCTTTAGTACGTTTATGCCCGGTTTACATGTGCAATCGCCTTCGGCTTTCCTCGTGTTGGCAGCGTTGGCTTCCAAGTGATGCGACCCCTGAGTGCCCCCGATTCAACATTTTCGTGCACAGCGCTTGACAGAAAGGTGTACATGTATTATTTATAGCATATGAACGTACAGGGACCAGTACAACTGCTACTAGTACTGCAAGAAGTACTTACTTAGGTGTAACATGTACTGTACAGTACATGTGAGTAATTATTACTGCACAGGTGGAAAGAATAGTGTGGAGTATTGCTCAAACTTCCACTCCGTACCCAAAGCAAGGCTGTGCGAGCAAGTACTTGCACACAAAAGTCCTGTAAGTACGGAGTACATGATGCAAGTGTTGACCAGCAGGCGGATACCGGCTCCGCTTGTTGAAATGGACGCGGACCCAATAACACGAGATGGGGAGCGAAATTCACATGGTCAACCAGCTGGTTGCTGGTTCGTCGTACCAGGGTCCGGGATCCAGAAGCCGGCAGGTCCCGGCCACGGGCTCTATCCGTAGGCGCATGGTATTCACTCACTCAATCTGAGTTTGTTCAAGTTCTTGCAATAGTTGTGCTCACTCATGATTAGCCGCATAAAACTTACACATGTACTTGTACGGAGTAGTGTTGCTGCAGTATGACTGTGCAATGCGAGGACACAAAGCAACAAGGTTGCATTTCCGAGGACTCCGGATATTACTACACTACTATTCGTAGATGTTAGTGTACCTAGGGGTACGGGCCCAATGCTCGCGCAATAATGAATGTGAATCCTGTGGAAGACTCTCGGTACGGAATGATTCTTGAATAGTCAGGGCTACGCTTGATTTGCCATCTGCATGTGTTGACGGACACCATCAACGTCACAAGCTTTCTCCGACAGGACGGCATCTAGAAAGTACATTTAGGTGCAGGTGTAATGAGCTCTACTCTCCCGGCATCGTCACGTATGACACAATGACCTTTACGGCGTATGCAGGAACCACTGCGACTCACAAACTCATGGCTCACGATTGCCCACCCGAAACAGGAACGTGGTCCAACCCTGAATACATGAAGCCCATTCCGACTCGGGCATTCTAAATTTGCTTTGAGCGTCAAAGCTGCATTTCTTTTCGAGTCTTGTTCAAGGGGATCGTCAATCCTGGGCGCAATGAGTCTCACTGACTCGAACCCACGGAGATATGTTGATCGAGCAATGGCGAGCACGCTACGCGGTACGGAGGAGAACTTCACCACTTCGGAAAGAGAGACTTCGTCCTGCGCGTTCTTTACAGTGAGTAAAATGAATTCGGTATATTCCCAAGTTTTGTTCCATCACAATGGATAGTGGCCATTCTTGGAATTTGCTGCGCTCAGGGATATGTGACAAGAAACGTCCATGAACCCAAAAATGTACGCATACATCCCCATGTTTTGTAAATGTCAGTCCTCTGCACCGGTTCTGCCATGCGCCGGACTCGCTTGCCATAGCCTAGATGGTCCGCGTGCCGGCCATGTAATTCCTTGCGCGTCTCTTCCTATGCCGGATTCTGGCATTGGCTGCCGGAAAAGTTGGCCTGGGCTTGGCTGAGAACATCTGTGATCCCGTTTGCCTGAGATTGGGCAACGGCTTTGCCGTCGGCGGGCACTTTGGCCACGATGGCCGTGATAAGTGCTTGGCTGGCACCTTTGATGTCGGCAATCTGCTGGCGAGTCTCGTCACACTGGTTGGCCGCCCTAAGGGCCGATCGCTTAGCCTTGAGATCATTGGCGAGAGTCTGAGCATGGGCCTTTAGTTCGTTGACCGGGTTGAAGAGGGCTATCGTGTCGTAAAGGGTCAACGCCGATGAGCCTTTCACCGTGCTTATTCCGGCTTTGATCGTTGCCACAAGACTGACGGATTTAGCCTTGACGGTAGGGACCGAGTTGCTGGTGAAGACTTTGATGGAAGCGTCGAGACTGTCGATGCCATTTTGGACCTGCGTCAGGATGCCAACGACGGTGCTAACATCGCGCTCCTCGACAGCGGCACTGGCGTAGGCGCCAGTGGCGAGGCAAAGGATGGCGACCTGGGACAACTTCATGACGACTGAAAGGTGTCGAAGAATCGTATTGTTCTTTATTTCGTGTTGTAAGCTGCGAGGAGGGATGTTTGCTGAGATTTGCTACTCTGGAGATGGTTGGAAATTGGGCCTGGAGGCTGGCACCAATGGGCTTCTTATACAAGTCCGACCATGTCCTCCCTCGCGAGAGGGGATTCTTTTTGAGACACGAGCTGCCGAGGCTTCAAATCCATTTCGATAGCATGAGGTATTCCTTTCCATTACTCGCGGCGGCCAAGGCAATAATGGAGTGGAGATCATCCGCACCGACAGGCCAGAAGAAGTCATTGTTGCAGAGATCAGCTGCAGTGCACAGACGACGACCGGAAGCAATGCAAGTTCCAGTCTCGAGAAACTGGACGCCGTCGCAACCTTGCAAGTGGTGCATGGACACAGGGTTCCCCTCGGTGGCCTGTCCACTGTTCAACACACACGAGAGTGAATTCACAGACGAGTACGCTTTGATGCTCGGCCCTCTTCATTTGAGTTGGCCGACTCCAGCTTGCGTCATGATCCCCATCCCAAGGCGGATACATTATTTCTGGCGACAGAACTCATGCCTGCACTCTCTTATGGTGCGAGTTTGAGGTGGACAATGTTGGGACAGAATGACACGCCGAGTCGTCTCTCGCCCATGGTCGCCGTCAACGTAGTAATATGACAAGCTGCAGCGGCTCATACTTGGTACCGCCATTGTAGAATGAGACCATGGAAAGCGTGAATGCTCCAACGACTTGCTACGGCTCTCTCGCTTGCCGAATAATAACATGACGGGTGTATTGCAGTATCATTTGTGTTCATGCAACCGCTGGATTTTGGCAAGTCGTGCCGTATACAACCTGATCAAGTGCCTAACCGGCTGCTACGTTACCGCTTGGCCAAAAAGGCATGCTGCATTTGGCTCCCATCATGGTTGATGCTGCAGATGGAGCAACTTAATTGCTTCTAGAATCATTCGTTCTCGCTCCTGTGGTGCCTGAAGCTGCTGTGACGACTCACTAACCATGAAATGGTGTCAATCGCTGGCCAAACGGAAACGCCACCCGACATTCGCTTGCCGCATAGACAAGGCCCCACGGAAACCAGGACATTCAACTCGTACTCTATGCGTAAGGACCCTGCAGACCGCTTGAAGACGAAGCCTGAGCGGCCGCTTGATGTTCCCAGTGGCCGCATCGGCTGTGCCTTAGAGTCGATCAGGGACACGGGAGAATCACGCCCACTCTCAATACCAAGACAAGGGCGGGACAACTTTGACAAAACGCAAACCACCAGAAAGGCAAGCCTTTAAATCCATTCATGCTGGTACAGCCGGTCGCAGAGAGCCATTCGGCCGCGTCGGTTTGAAAAGCTCTCTTGCTAGAAACACCAGACTCACAGCCAGGCCGAGGCTGGCAAGGCCGACGCCCATGTACAGGGCGCCCTTGAAACCGCGAATTTTCTCTTCCACCAACTCGCCCTTTCCGTTCACTTGCACCTCGACGGTGCCCGCGAAGCCGACACCCAAGGCGATGCCGTAGTTGACGACCGTATTGACGAGGCTCGCCCCGATCCCCTGGTGCTCCTTGGATACGTCGTTGGATAGGATCAGTGTCGCGGCCGGAAAGCTCATGTCCATACCAAATGGCATGATGACCATGGAGATGAAGATTTGTCCCCAGTATATCTGATCCGTCGGCGCCAGGGCCGTGATAATGGAGCCTGTGGTGAAAGCGGCCATGGCGAGCGTCATGACAAGCGCTGGCTTCATCTGCCAAGGGCCAAGAAGCTTGCCCGTACAGACGGCGGCGGCGGCCCCGGCAACGGCGACAGGGCAGAACCAGACAGTCGTGATCAGTGGTGACAGTTGATGGATTTCTTGCATGATCTGAACGAGGTACAGAGTCCAGACTCCAAATGTGGCCCATCCACAGCCTACAGTTGCCAAGACAAAAGCGACGTCTGCGTTGATGGCATCGAAGGGAAGCAGTGGCATCGGGCTCCACCTCATCTCGATAACGAGAAACAGAGCAAACAGGACGATGCCAAGAACGAGGGGAGCGAGAACGGTTGGCGTTCCCCAGTCGTCAATCGGTGCCTGAGTCCACGCAAAGTTGAAGAGAACGAGGGAAACAACACCGACAAATGCGCCGGGCAGATCCAACAAAGTGATCCAAGACGCCCAATCTTGCCGAGGGCTCGACGTTTTCGGCAGTGAAGGGATCGCAACGTTACCAGCTCCGGCCAGCAAGGCAAGCCAGATGGACATCGCCCATAGCGCCCACGGCCACCAGGCCAGGGTCAGTAGTGAGGCAAAGATGCCGCCGAAAATGGCACCGATGGGAGCGACGGCACCGAAGAAGGCAAAGACCATCGCTTTCCGGTGACCTGGCGGATACGCTGTGCCAAGGATGGCGAGCGCGTTGGGGAGACAGATTGCTGGGCCAATGCCCTGGAGAACGCGAGAGAAGACGGCGAGCTTGTAGTTCGAGTACACGCTCAGGCCGGCGACGAGGGACCAGAGAGAAAACCAGGAGAAGCCGGTGAGAAGCATCCTCTTGTGGCCGAAAACGTCGCCAAGTCGGCCGGAGAAGAGGATAAAGGTTCCAACGGTCAGGGAGTAGCCGGCGACGAGCCAGGCAAGTTGTGGCGGACTCGTAACGTGAAAGCTTCTTCCGACGGTGCGCAAGAGTACCAATGTGCCCATGAAAGATGCCTCTATTGGAAAGAAAGTCCCGTTAGTTGCCGGTTCGGCGCGCAATGGGGGCAATGCAGTCAGTCAACTTGCGCGTGCAGAACTGTGCCATGCAGACAACGGTAACGAACAACGCTTCCCGTGGAAGTGAGAGCGACTCCGAGACCCATTTGACCTTTCCCTTTTGTCCATCTTCTCCGTCGGCGCCATTTCCATCTCGAACTTGCCGCCTGTCTCTCAGAGGCGAAGTCTGCTGAATGCCCGTTTCCTTGTCCGAGTCCATGATGAGGCTGGTTCTGTCCACTGACCTTAAGGACTTTTCGAGCGTCGATTCATGCCTTCTCACTGACGAAATTAATGAGAATGACGCACTATCCCTGGGAAGTGGGCGGTAAGGGTATTTCAATGCACATGGTTTCCTCCCACATTTACTCTTTTGTTTACGCTGTTTTACGAATCATGGCGCATGCTGAATTCATAAGCATTTATAATGAATAATAGTGGACAAACTAACTGTTAGCTTTGCACTAAAACAATTATCAGGGCGACGTCATTAACCTCTGGCGGGAATTCTTCCCAGCACTTGCTTCTCATTTCTGTCGCATCATTGGAAGTCTTATTCTCGTGGCCGAATCATGGTGCAGATTGTCCCATCCCTGTGACTAAATAATTCCTCTTTTTTTCATAGATCGAGAGCAGAAATAATTGCCCGCAAGAGAGGAATCGTTCAGGAGCATGTAACCAATTTGAACGAGAACATGACTCTACTCATCCTGGATTCGCTGGCGCGGACGCATGAAACATCACACTAATATCGGGCCGCCGAGTGGGATACAAGCCAACAAGCCGGCTTCGGGCCATATGCTGGATTGTCGCAGAAGGAGATGTTCGAATAGGCAGGCAGGCCACAGGTTGCTGAGGCTTGGACTAGGCGGCATCTCATCCAATTTCAAAGCACATACATCTACTAAGCCTGTAAACAATACCTCTATGTGAGGTTGCCCAGACTGCGAGCCAAGTTTGCGTTGCTACCACAAATTTGGCCGGAATTGAGGATCTTTGTGCAGCATCTCCTGTCAAGCATGGATGCCGTCCGTCGGAGTCGTGGACAGGGGTTCGTTGGCTGGTGGGATCATGGGCTGCTTGGAGGCTCGTGGAACATGTCAACCTCCCGCAGGACGGTGCTTGTCGGAAAATGCGCTGTTAATTAGACAGCCTCTCGCATTTGATTGCATACAAGTACATCATTACAATATTCAGCACCGAGGAACGAGGCCTCCCAGCCCGTTCGGATTCGGAAAAATCCATAACACTCACGGATTCAGAGGGATTTTTGTGACGGAAATCCATTTCCGACATTATGCTGTGCGTGTCTCAATGGCTTCGGGGACCACGGCACGGCGCCCAAGGTCACAGTTGTCTCGTGAGCATGCGAATAGAACGAAACCTACGACCCATGCTGGGTTGGCGACAACATAATTTACCTTTGGAATTATTTCCCTGCTTAAAAATTCTCCGCCTCCAGGGTTTGGTAGAACCCGCCTCCGAATTTGTGCGTCGATTTTCAGTTGCATGCCCTGCCAGAAATCACTTGGATTATCGACGCTGAAAGGCACCACCGCAAGGCACTTTCACAAGTACAGAGTCAATTCCTCCGCATTCAGGAAGCGAAATTTTGTAATTGAATTCTATTTCATTCCGCTATCGGGATGCAAAGGTTGTGGTTTCGAAGCCGGACCTTCACATCGTACCATAAACCCAACATCGAGCGGTTTGCTTCCTGTGTCAGTGATTCAGAAGAAAATTAGTCGTACGGCTTTCAAGACATAGAAACTCGATATTTTAAGTGTGAAACAAGGAGTGACATCATTTAATATATCGTTTAATGTAGCGAAGTTGATGCTTGTGTGCTGACGTGGACTGCTTCCGGAACTCAAACGAAGAAGATGGAATCATCACGTACTGTAAGCCAAGCCGTGCTGAAGCAAGGGTGTGTGACCCACATAAGATGACAGCGAAGTGACATACTCGTGTGCAATTAATTACGGTGTCCTCCGATTACGGCGTGATCCCCAGCATTCTACAATGCCCCCCCTACTTTGCATGTTTAGATCAATAGCAAGAAGCTTCGCGCCATATCGCGTCTTCATTCGACATATCGGTCACATATCAAACGACAAAGTCATGGCTGTCCCGGCTCGGACCTACCTCGCCTTTCATCATGCGGCAAAACTGTTGCGGCTCAAAACGACGGTGCTGTCCATCTGTCCATTCTCGGCGCTCGAAGAAGCCAATCGAGCGCTCTTTAAGCAGGCCAATGCGGACGAAGATCATGTTGTCGTGACCAGAGAGACCATCTTCCACCCTCAAGGTGGTGGCCAGCCATCAGACGAAGGGACAATGGCAGCAATCGACAGCAAAGTTGACGGCCATGACCCTCTTTTCCAAGTCAGGGCGGCGCGGATGGATGCCGTACACGATGGCCAGGTGTTGCATCTAGGCCGCTTCGCTGCTGGCTCCGGACCGACGATGATGCAGCCTGGTGCTATCGTCGAGCAGCTAGTCGACGAAGAGAAGCGGCTTCTTTACTCTCGTTTGCACACCGCAGGCCACGTCCTTGGCTCCGCCGTGCGAAGCCTACTCGAGGACGAGATCCCGGGCTTCGACGAGCTCAAAGCGTCTCATTCTCCTGACAGCGCATCGTGCGAGTTTCGTGGCAGCATCGAAGGCAAGTGGAAGGAGCCAATTCAGAGTCGGGTTGACGAGTACCTTGCCCGCGCCATGCCGGTTGAGATTGACTTTTGGACCGAGGAAGACTTTCGAAACGCTGGTCTTGAGCGACTGATTCCAGATCGCAGACTTTTGCCGCCTGGAGAGAACCGCTTCCGCGTTGTCCGTATCGTCGGCGCCGAAGTGTACCCCTGCGGGGGAACACACGTTGACACAACTGACAAGTGCGGTCCGACAATCGTAAAGAAGATTTCGAGGACAAAGGGCACAAGCCGAGTGAGCTATACTGTTTCCTAGCATGAAATCTCGCGTCGCCTATCGTTGGCAGATTCACAGACAGCGATCGCTTCAAATATCATCACATAGGTGAGATGAGAGAGTAAAGTTTCTTGAGCGTTATTCACTACCTGCTTTTGTTGTCTACATTCTAGTTGAATGAATTTTTCTAGGACAGTTTTACAGCTGCCAAGAGCCGTTCACTTGGTTTCATTCGAAACGTCATTATCAATTCTTGTTTCCAACGCCTACAAAAAATACAAGATGGAACTTCTCACGACTCCAAAAAAAACCATTCTATGATAAATAAAACGCACCATTGTAGTTGTTAAACACACAAGCCCACCTTATGCAACTGCACCCGCATGTGAGCGACGTAGGACATCACCCTTAACTTGCGTGGGCTCCTGAGACTGCTGTTGTATGAATCCAAGACGCCTTAGGTAGCGCACGTTTGCCTTAATCGCCAATGGGAGCTCAGACCCTTCCTCTGCCGGAGAGCACGTCTTGACAGTGTATCCAAGACCGCCAAGGAAATGTTGAACGGGCCAGAGAACGTGACGTTCACCAGCTTTTTGCATTTGCTCCTCGGCGGATCGTATCCAAGACTCCCATGGTACTGGCTTGCAAGAAATATCCAGTTCCGAATTTACAAGCCCCCAAAACTGGCTGGTCGGCAAACCCAGTGACAGATCCACAAACGCCTCCCCTTCTTGGACAATGAGTTGGCGTGTGATTTTCTGACTGAGCGTGCTCGAGTCTGACACGTACAACCAGCTGTTGTTGGATTCCTCTGGGTATATTTTCATGGCTGCGGCCGCTGCCGTTATTCGCCAGAGGAAGTCGTCAAGGTTAGCTACTCCCTCTTTGGCGGTACCTATAATTAACCCGGGCTTGACGACTGAGAATCGGTTTTGCTGCTGTTTAGTGCTCGCTGAAAGCCTTGACGCAATCTCTGAGATGACGGCTTCAGAAACGTACTTTGTCTGAGCGTATCCGTTTGTACCTGCCAACTTCTTGCTGGTTTTGGCTCTATCGTCTTGCGGATCTGTCTTGATGCCTCCAGATATGTACACCAGTCTCGGCTTGGCAGGAGAGGCTATGGCCAACTTCAGCAGAGAGATCGTGGAGTCAACGTTTGGCGCTTGAAGCTTTTCGTAGTCATCGTTCCAGTTGACAACTGCGCCGTTATGAATTATAGCATCAATATTGCCGTCACCAGCCTGTCCAGCCAGTCGATTCCAGTATATGCCATCAAGGCCGAGTTGCTTCGCGCCAAGATCTCCAGTCCAAATCTCCAACTTCTCCTCATATGCATCATTCCACCATTTCGCGATGACAGCTGTTCGCTTGATTCGTTGCAATCCTTGAAGAGTCGATGTTGCCCTGACGAGGACCGCCACTGTACGGATCTGTTTCTTCTGAAGCAACTGCCGAAGAATCTCTGTCCCAAGGAAACCTGTCGCTCCCGTCAAGAAAACGGTTGCGTTCTCGGACAGAGTGGCGACTGCCCCAATCCGTGCCAAATTTGCTTCTGCCGCCCATGCCTCATCTGTGATAGCCAACAGCTTCGACATGACGTCGATCTGAGGCATCTCTGATGGCGAGGCTATGGATGATGAGCTTTGGACGATTGCGGCAATGCGACTGACGGTTGTTTTTCGACCAATCAGCGTCGAAATACTTATGCTGATGCCTAACTGCTTCTTCATGAGCTTCATCAGCGTGATGATGCGGATTGAGTCACCGCCGAGCTGATAAAAGTCGTCGTCGACACTGATGGACTCGGTCGGGATGCCTAGCACTTGTGCCCATATCTTGCGGAGCCTTGCTTCGAGATCGTTCGAACAATCTCGGAATAATGAGCCTCGAGATGCAGAATAGGGAAGAAGATCTTGCGCCGCAAGAGACTCGGCTAGCTGGCGCAGGGCAGCACGATCAATTTCCCCAGCGGCTGACTTTGGTAAGCGGGAGACTGGGATGCAGTACGACGGTACCATGTAGCTGGGGATGCGCTCCGAAATGCGTTGCTCTAGGTCCTTGAGAAAGACCTGGCGTGGCCCAGTGTTGGGAAGAATTGATGTTGCTTGCGTTGAAGTTTCATCTTCGGTTAGGTTGATGAACACGGCAAGGAACTCGACCTCTTGCAGCTGAAGGACCTCTGCCGCCAAGTTGCTGATTTGTCCTTGGCCGAGTTCCCGAACACGGTACTCTACGTCTCCCAAGTCGAAACGTTGACCGCAAATCTTGCGCTGGGTAGCCTTTCTGGAGACATACTCAAGCTCACCATCCGAATTGTATTGCACCAAATCTCCTGTTCTGTAGAATTTAGCGGTCCTAGAAATCTGTTGTGGCGGCAGAAAGTCGACTGCATCGGTGAATGAATGGGTTGTTCCTTCATCATCATTCAGATAACCCCGTGCCAAGCCAGGCCCTTGAATAACCAGTTCTCCAACACATCCAATAGGTGCCAGACGACTAGGATGTAATATATCGGCTATCCAAGCAAGGGAATTGGCACCACGTCCAATTATGGACGTGCTTTCTTCAGGAGAGCTGAAGGCATGCATCGTAGCGACGTTGCATGCTTCTGGAGGGCCGTATATTCTGATCAGAGAAACTCTGTCAGCCCAGACATCCACGATGTCCTTTGTTAGTTTCATTCCTACAACAAGAATTTGGGTGAGAGTAGGTGTTTGCCCCGGAATCAATGTCTCAAGAACTGTCGGAGTAAGCACAGCAGTGTTGACACGAGCTTGCGTTATGAACGCAGCCAGATTTTGCAGCTGGTCATCTTCAGAGGGTACACAAATGGTACCTCCGCACGCCAAAGTCCCAAGAATTTCGCCGATACATGTGTCAGAAGTATAATTCGAGAACTGTAGGTGGCGAGTTGTCGTTCCGATGTTTAGCTTCTTTTGCAGCGCCAAGAAACTCGATGATGCCGCAGAGTGCTCAATGACGACTCCACGGTGCTTGCCAGTTGATTTAGAAGGGAATAAAACGTAAGCAGCACTGTTCTTTGTGCACTGAGGTAGTTTCTGTGGTTCGATTGAGGATGTGCTGGTGAGGAAGGGTGACGAGGAAGACAAGACAATGACATTGAATGCGTCGGACTGGAATAGCGGCGAAGTTTGAGGAGATGCTAGCACAGTGCGAGCAGAAACCTGCGCCATGAGTTTGCTCCGGTATCGAACGGGGTATGAAGGGTCGAGAGGCATAAATGCGGCACCGGCCTTCAAGATTCCAAGCATTGCCACGATTTCCCAGGCAGATTTTTCGAAACAGAAAGGCACAGTCTCACCTTGTACTCCAGCTCGGACAAGCTCATGTGCAAGACGAGTGGAATGCTGGTCAAGATCGCCATATGTAAAGGAAACGTCTTTGGTGTAAATGGCCTCGCGTGATGAGGCTTTTTGCGACTCCTGCGAAATTACATCGTGGAGACAGGCATCTGCAGAATCAGGGTCTTCCATCATATTGAAGTCGGTAGCCTGCTGGAGATCCCAAGAACCTGCAACGGACAAGTCGCCCAGGAGCATCGTCTTGTCGTCAGAAGAATCGGCGCACATCAAAAGTTGCGCTGTGACGTGCTCCATATGATGGCCCAAAGCAACAATCCGAGCTTCAGATACAACATCGACCTTGTGAGTAACTTCAAAGCTGATGTGCGACTCGAACACCTTAGCTTGGGCCACGAGGGGGTACGTGAAGTAGCTTTCGAGGATCTCGTTGGCATCATATTCATCGTCATCGGTCTGAACAAAAACTTCGCTGCAGTCTCCGTCAAAAGAGGACATCTGTTCCATTGGTTGAACAGCAATCAGGTTAGAGAGCTCACATGCTTTCTTGGCGTCGTCGCTGACTTTGGCGATGTTTTGCAGCCCAAACTGTTCAAATGGAACCATATTCAACGCTTGAGCCTGGACATCGTGGAGGAAGTTGGCAACGGTTTGCTCTTTATCCAGACGAACTCTGACTGGGACGGTGGCGATCATGGGACCGGTGACAGACTCCACGTCCACAACTGGGGCCTGTCGTCCCGAAACAACAGTGCCAAAGCAAATGTCGTCAGATTCGTTGTAGCGTGCCAGAACAATGGCCCATGCGGCCCGGATAATTGTGGCTTTCGTAATAGAGCTCTGAGACCTCTGTTGGAGCTGTAATATCTGCGTAGTTGTCTTCGTATCTTGCCCAATCTTTGCCTCATCTTCAACGAATGGGAAAATTGATCTTTGAGCTCCTGAAAGCTGTTCCTTCCAGTACGCCTTGGACTCTTCGGCCTTGAGTTTCATGGTATAATCAACAAACGCAGAAAACGGACGAATGCTCGGTATTCTTGACCTTTCATACGCACTCGTGAAAATTTTGATAATGTTTTGCATGGTCCAGCCGTCAAATACTGCGTGATGGGCCGTCCACACAAAATACCGTTTGGGATTGCTTCCCTCGTCTTCAAGAAGCGTGTAACGAGAGAGGGGTGTACCGTAGCCCATGACAAGTTTGTGATCAGATTTCAGGAATGCTTTAGGGTTAGCAGTTCGAACGGACCTCCAGAGCACATCCTCGGTGACCTCGGCCTGAATATGCTGATCCCCAACAAGCACAATTCTAGTCCGAAGATTGGCGCATTTCTTGACTGTCATTTCCCAGGCAGCTTTGAAGCGAGAAACATCGACGTGACTAGCCAGGCGGAAGACATTTCTCAAGATGTATGAGCCAGGTCGAGTAACCGAAAGAGCCATCAGCCCTTCCTGTAATGTTGTACAAGGGTATGCGTCCTCGATGGTTTGCTCGGGCCACAATCCGCACTGGTCACGAATTTCGTTCATCACCTCGTCCACCTCGTTGTTTGAGATCAAACTGAATGGCCTGACAATCCCTGACATTTCGTCTTTCACGACCTTGGCATGTGCAGCCATCTCCGAAAGCTGAGGGTGCTGGAAAACCATGGCGACTGTGAGGCCAATGTTATGCCGACGAGCCACGGAAACCAGTCGGAGGGCAGAAATGGAGTCACCTCCAATTTGCAGGAAGCTATCAGAAGAGCTGATGCTCGTGTCTGGCTTTACAAGTACCGAGGCCCATAGCTTTTTCAGTTCCATCTCGACGTCGGATTTCTGCTGTTTGTTCTCATCACTTTGCGTCCGAGAATGTTGAATCTGCTCGGCCTTGTCAATCTTCACTTCGTTGACATGTCGCTCTTTGAGTGAGATAGGCTTCGTCGCAGGTGCTGGATGATCATTCGAGTTGTCGGAAGCGAATGTAACTTGTGAAGCAGCTGTGTGATTCACTGGGATGGGTGCCTTTTTCAACCGCGGTGCCGCGAGGATCCTGTGATTGAAGCTTGATTCAGAAAGAACCTTCGTGGATCGTTTCAGTAGATGCTCTCTTGGAAAGCCCAAGACAATGTGGCAGTTGACGCCTCCCCAACCTAATGCTGAAACCGCAAGGAGATTGCCGGGGTGAAGGCGCATTCGGCGACGTGCAAAATCGATCGGCAAGGTATCGTCAATGGCCGGATGAACCTCATCGAGGCCTTTAATGGCAGGGACAAGCCCATTCTGCATGGATTTGCAAAGCTTAATCAGTGAGACCAACCCTGACGATTGCTGTGTCGTATGTATTAGTAAAATCTCCTTGTGAACCCTTGTGAACCCTGGGTTGAGGTTTTACCTGTGTGTTGCCAATGTTTCCCTTCGCCGTGCCTACTGCGATCCGAGTCCCATCTAGCTTCAGCTCCTTCATGGCAAGACCGAGACCCTCCAGCTCCAGGGCATCGCCAACGACTGTTCCGCTTCCATGTATTCTGTGTGCTTCGGTCAGTACAAAATCGAATTTCTATCGGAGGAATCCGAGACTTACTCCGCATATTGAAGGCCTTGCGACGGAACTTTGGCATCCCTCCATGCTGCCTTGATGACTTCGGCCTGCCCTCGTGCGGAGGGAACCTGGAATCCAGCCTTGTCAATGGCGCCATCGGACCCAGATGCTGCCGCCATGACGTTGGCATATGAAACTGTCGAGGCCTCCGTGGCAGCTGTGTACCCCCTCAATACAACAGCTGTGACTGCATCCGACGGCACCTGGCCGTCAGCTCTACTATCGAATGGGTTACATTCTCCTCTAGTCGACAAAATGTGTCCTTTTCGAGTGAGATAACCCCCCCTATGTTATCGTTAGACTGTTCTGCGCAGGATAAATCCAGAAAGGAAGTAATCAGTGAAGAGACCTACTCGTAAAGCTGGATAGAAACCCCACCGACAATAGCAACATTACATCGACCCAGCCGAATGGCATCGTACGCCATGGCAAACGCAACAGTACTGCTGGCACAGCTTGTTTGAACAGTGG